>NW_026126482.1:10122500-10482500 GCF_943737965.1 Phodopus roborovskii
CGATGACTGTGAGCTGCCATGTGGATGTTGGGAATCAAACCTGGGTCTTCTTCAAGCAGTAAGTGCTCTTAACTGATAAACCATCTCTCTAGCCCTACTAGACATTTCTTCTCTCACGGTTTCTGAGGGTCAAGAGGGTGGACGCTACTCTGCCACCTCCACAGGGTCAAGTGTTCCATATGAACCCAGCTCAAAGTGCTGTGTGTTGGGCAGGCCTATCTTGGCTCACTCACCAAGAACCCTACCAACAGCTGTGTTCTCCAGGGGAGCAGCCCGGGCAGAAAGGAATTCTGTTTGCACACCACTACAAGCTTTGGAAGGGCAAGCCAGTTGGGGCGGGGGGCTGTAATCCCAGTTTCAGCCATCCCTTAGGGGACTGTGGAGGAAAGAGGAGAAAAAAGGCTCTCTGGGACCCTTAGATCCAAACTGGGCTGGTCAATGCCACCTTTAGCCTTCATTAACCACTGGAAGCAGTTCTGGCTTGAAGCATGGATAATCACCGCTACTATAGAATAGATCACCAAAATGTAATGGTGTAATGTGCCCACGCTGACAACAGTATTGTCATGGGAGTCTTTCTGTCTGGAAATGGCACACCTATTTGCAAACCCCAGATGGCATTTTGTGACACACCCACCTCTCATCTCCATTTTCCCAAACATGTGAAAGAAGGCAGAGAGGATTTCACCCAGGACTCTTGGGTTGGCCTCTGTCTGTTTAGCAGGATCAGATGTTTGAAAAGGACTCCCTTGCCTTCTCAACAGAGCAATGCACCTGAGGAATTCAGGAAAACTTCACCTCCCCTTCTAGAAGCAATCTTCAATCTTCTCCTTCTCCAACCATGGCCTTTAGGGGAAGCGGGTAGCTGTGTCACACAAAAAGACAGAGAGACAAGGACAATGTCTGCCTCTGTCTACTAGGGGACATTCTTAAGGCACTTGCTGAGAAAATAGATTTTGAAAACTGGGCTCTGGAATGCCTGCATTCATTGTCATCCATAAAGAACAAAGATGAGAAGTTCTAGCTTTAAATGTTGTCTCATCTAGCAGAGGGACCTGAGGGTCTGCATGGGGGAATCCCTCCTAGGGAGGATGGAGACTCCTCAGTGTGGATGGAGAATGAATGCCTCCTACGGAATCCTGAAGACCCTGCTTCTATCTTTTATACCCCTCTAGTGCTGGGATTAAAGGTGTGTGATCTGTTACTCTTTTAGACTGATTCAATCTCATGTATCCCTGGGTGGGCTTGAGCTCAGAGAAATCCACCTGCCTTTGTCGCCTGAGCCCTGGGATTAAAGGTATGTGCCACCACTAACTGACCTTAATAGCTTGTGGCTGACTTTGCTTTCTGAATCTTCAGACAAGCTTTAATAAATCATAAATAATAATATAAACAACAGTTTTAAAAGAAAGAACAGGTTTCTGTCACCCTGCTATGATGGCACATTCCTCCCAGTCCAAGTTTTCCTAAGTCAGTGCTCCTCAACCTTCTAATACTGGGACTCTATACAGTTCCTAGTGTTGTAGTGACCCCCAACCATAACATTATTTTGTTGCTATTTCATAACTGCAGTTGTTATTATGACTGTTACAAATTGCAATGTAAATATCTGTGTTTTCTGATGGTCTTAGGCAACTCCTGTGAAAGGGTCCTCATTGGGTCCCCAAAGAGGTTGCCACCCACAGGTGAGAACGGCCGCTCTAAGCTGGAAGCAGAGGAGAGTCAAGAGCCTCCTGAGGTAAACAAAAGGGAGAACAGAAACTTAAGGACTCTTGAGGTCCTCTACCCAGCCATCTAAAAAGAAGTGAACACTTGTAGCGGGTAGAGACTCTGACTAGGCAAACTGTGGAAAGGCATTCTGATTGTGGAGCTGCCTGCTAGCTGCTTAGGGAGAGTACGGATAAAGAAAATGTGGTACATTTACACAATGGGGTACTACTCAGCCAAAAAAAAAAAAAAAAAAAAAAAAATGAAATCTTGAAATTCGAAGGCAAATAGATGGAACTAGAAGAAACCATCCCGAGCATCTTGAGTGAGGTAAAGAAAAACATGGTATGTACTCACTCATAAGTGGATATTAGACATAGCGTAAAGGGTAACAAACCTACAATCCACAACCCCAGAGAAGCTAGGAAACTTGGAAGACACATGGAAAGGGAAAAGGACAAGATCTCCTGAGCAAATTGGGACCATGGTGGGAGGGGGAGGGAGGTAGGAGGAAAGAGAACATGGGGGATCAGGAAGATCCAGTGGAGGGAAGAATAGAGAAGGAGAGCAAGAAAAGAGATACCTTAATAGAGGGAGCCATTATAGGTTTAAAGAGAAATCTGGCGCTGGGGACATGTCCAGAGATCTACAAGGATGACCCCAACTAACAATCTGAGCAATAGTGGAGAGGCTGCTTTAAATGCCTTTCCCTAATAATGAGATTGATGACTACCTTAAATGCCATCCTAGAGCCTTCATCCAGTAACCGATGGAAGCAGAAGCAGACACCCACAGCTAAACACTGAGCCAAACTCCTGGACTCCAGCTGTGGAGAGGGAGCAGAGATGGGCAAAGGGGTCAAGACCATGCTGGAGAATCCACAGAAACAGAGTCGGCACTGTGTTGATGTCGGCTTTCTGGTGATGTATGAACTTTGGAGTTATTCCTGCTCCTGGTAAGTAGCCCTCTCACCCCCCCCCACCCCAAAAGTCTCATTGGTTGACCGAATTGGACATTTGTGCCATCGTTCCTTCCGCCTACCACAGGCTACCTTTCTGGGGTGAGTGGGCTGTGTGTGCTCCGTCCTCCCCGCCCCCCAGGAAAAGTTTATCACATAACAACTAAATAGGATTTAGATCCGCCCTGGGAAGAGTCTATGCGCATGTCTGCAGTCAGTTTCTAGATTGGGTCACCCAAGTTACAAAGTCTCAGTGTGGCTCTGGGAAGTTCTGAGTCCCATTGACAGTATCGGGTTTATAAAACGGGGTTTGAATGATGCCATTTGAATCAGTCCTGGCCATCTAGTGAGGACTTCCTAATAGGAATCAGTCCTGGCCATCTAGTGAGGACTTCCTAATAGGAATCAGTCCTGGCCATCTAGTGAGGACTTCCTAATATGAATCAGTCCTGGCCATCTAGTGAGGACTTCCTAATAGGAATCAGTCCTGGCCATCTAGTGAGGACTTCCTAATAGGAATCAGTCCTGGCCATCTAGTGAGGACTTCCTAATAGGAAGCAGTCCATCTCCCACCAACTCAGCCGCAGGAGCCCTCCAGGAGTGAGGAACCCACCAGTGGATCCTGGAGACCACCTTCCATTACAATGGGCGATTCCAGGCCAGAGAGTCTCCAGCAAGTCCTAGATGGCAGACAAGTGTTGAAACTTGCCCTTAAGACTTGGCACCCTCTTGCATCAAGTCAGGAGGATTACAGGTGTAGATTTTCCAGCCTTGTTGCCAAGGAGGGTGTTTGCATCTGCCCCTCATCCTGCTGTTTATGTAGTCAGCTCAGCTGTGCCCTGACCTGCATAGGCTCTGATGGACCTTGTGCTAAGGGAAGTTGTCACAGTTGATCTCTTTCTCTCCTCTCTCTGTCCCTCCTATCCTCACCCCATCTCTGTGTGATGTGTGTCTGTGTATGTATTTGTGAATGTGTGTGTGTGTGTTAGATATTTATACTTGTGTTTGGGTGTGTAGGTATACATATATGTGTGTGTGGTATATGTTTGTGTGTGTATATGTGCATGCAGGTGTGTGTGTGTGTGTGTATGTGTGTGTGTGTGTGTGTGTGTATGTGTGTGTGTGTGTGTTTGGACTTGCAAGTCTGCTATGGAAATCAATACTCAGTTCCTCCGAAAGTCGGGAACTGATCTACCTCAAGACCCAGCTATCTCATTCCTTTGCATATACCCAAAGGACATTCCATCCTACCACAAGGACACTTGCTCAACTATGTTCATAGCAGCTTCATTCATAATAGACTGAAACTGGAAACAGCCTTGATGTCCCCAAAAAAAGAACAGATAACAAAAATGTGGTACATTTACACAATGAAGTATTACTCAGCTGTTAAAAAAATGGCATCATGAAACTTGTAAGCAAATAGATGAAACTAGAAAAAAATCATCCTGAGTGAGGTAACCCAGACTCAGAAAGACAAACATGGTCTCACTTATAAGTGGGTATTAGTTGTTAAGTTAATAATAATTCTGCTATAATCCACAGACCCAGAAAGGCTGAGTAACAAGGAGGGCTCAAGAGGGGATGCATGGGTCTTCCTGAGAAGGGGAAACAGAGTCTGCCATTTTCTCCTGGATGATAAAATCCACCCCAAGGAAATGCAGACATTCTCCCCTGCTGTGGATCACAGCAACAGCAAACCTCCCCATCTCAGACTGACAGCAGATTCCTGTCTGGTTCCTTTGACAGTGTGCTTATTAGCACTCAGTGTATGTTCAGTTGTGTGAATTTGTCACCTGTGGTGGCCAGTGTGGGCACAATCACAGTATACACTCATTTTTAATGTTTCTTTTTTAAATCATCCCGAGTGCTGTGAAAGCTGTGAGAATCAAGATGAAGTCATGTGTGTCAACTCTACCAACATCAACAGAGCCAGGACTGATGAGGAAGGCTCTGACACAAGACCCTTGAGAGAAGCCATCGCAGAAGACTTCTCCAAAATCTCTGCAGAGGCCACCTTGAGAGTCCCAGGCCCCAGCAAATCCCTGATCTGCATCTCCAACACAGCCCTGAATAGCTCTGAGCCCCAACCCAGTAGAAGAAACACCTGGATTTCGGACCTAAGCCAGGGAAAGACCTTTTATCCTTGAACTTAGAGCCAGGGAAAAACTCCCTAACTCTGAAACTAGCATCAAAATAACACACTTTTGCCCCCAGAATCAGAACCTATAAAAGAAATTTGCCCAGGCCCTAAAATTGGAGCCTAAAAGCCAAAAAGAACCATAGAAAGAAACACAGTTTGGCACCGGAATAAGAGCCAAAACCAGCCAATCCCTGAGCTGGAAAAATTGACCAATCCCAAGGCTTGGAAACCCCTCAGGTGGAGAATTCCTCAGGCTGGGAACTCCTGTCACCCCACGGGGACAGCCAATCAAAAGCCTTGGAACTTGGGTATTCCTCTCACCTGGTATGTGTGGGGGCAGCTGAGTCACAAGCCAGAAGGCTTGGAATTTTCCCAAGCCTTCCTCTCTATAAAAGCCCCCTCCCCTGAATGCTCAGGGTCTCTCTGGCTCTGCTCCTGCCATCACCGCTGCCACTACGGGTAGAGGGAGGCACCTGAGTTAACTGGAAAATAAAGGCTCTTGGTTTTCGCATCAGAGTCAGTCTCGAGGTGGTGATTTGGATTAAAGATTTTGGGCAGAACAACCTCATCACACAAGAAGCTTCCAGGGCTGGAGATGGCTCCCCAGTTGAGAGTGGGCCCGCTTTTGCTGGAAGCCCAAATCTGGTTCCAGCACTCACCTCAGGCAGATCACAAGTGCCTGGACCTCTAGCTCCGGGAGACAGAAGGTCCTCTTCTGGCCTCTGTGTACCAAGTGGCAGACACTTACATACTCTACACGAATTTAAAAATGTTTTCATCTCCAAAGTACCTGCATATCCTTATTTTTGTCTTTAAAACCTTCCCCTTGCCTTAACCTCTGAGTAATTGTTTTCAATGTATGTGTGTTCATATGTGTGAGGATGCACACCTGTGTGTAGGTGCATGTGCAGGCTAGAGGACGATCTCAAGTGTCGTTTCCCTAGGAGCACCATCTACCTTATTTTGAGACAGGGTCTCTCATTGACCTGGAGCTCCTCTACACCACATGCTACACAGGCATTTCACGTCCATTCTAGGGAGGCATTTCACGTCCATTCTAGGGGTTCAAGCTCAAATCCTCATGCTTGCAAAGCAAGCGTTGAGCCATCTCTCCAGCCCGTGAGTACTATTTATTATGTGTACAGTGTTCTGTCTGTATGTCTGCCTGCCAGAAGAGGGCACTAGATCTCGTTACAGATGGTTGTGAGCCACCATATGGTTGCTGGGAATTGAACCCAGGACCTCTGGGAGAGCAGCCAGTGCTCTTAACCGCTGCATTATGTCTCTAGCTCATGAGTACTAAGAGGGTTCTGCACATAGGACTACTTGGCCACCTTGATTATAAACAGAAATGGCCACTTCCCTTCTGGATTCATCACTCTAAAGAAAGCCAGTCATTGCTGCCACCAGCCTCGAGTTGAGCAGCTCTTCACGGGAGAACCGATTCTCTGAAAGGGCGGACTCTCCTGTCAACATCCAATCCCGTTTCTGCAGAGGCAGCCTCCCCGTACATAATTCTCAGCGTCTGTGGTGGGTATGTGTTGGCACTGCTATTGCTTTCCATAAACTGTTCCAGCACGGAATCGATTTTGCTCTTAATCCCTCCTAGGAGTAAAACAGCCAGATTTCCATGTACCTTCGGTGCCCCTGCCCAGGATAATCGCGTGGCTTCCCCGGCCACTCACCTGCCTTTCCTTGGCTTGCTTAGGCAAAGTGTGACAATGTGAGTACTGCTATTGAACATTCAACTGCTGGCTATTCAAAGGCAAATATTACATTATTTCTGACTTGTCAATTTCCATAGTATAAATGTCCATGCACGACTCAGCACAGTCATATCAAAAACCTAGACATCGCAGGACTCTGAGCAGAGAAGAGCTACATGGTACCACAGCAATACACTACCATAATCCCACTACAGAAACAGGATGGACATAAATGATGTTAAGACATAAGAACAAACTGTAGTATATTAATTAAGAACTGATATGTTTTGAGTAACTATTACCATTACTGATAACACATTGATTGTGATTTTGTGAAGCTTTGGTTTTGCTACAAGGTGTTGCTGAGTAGCCCAGGCTGACCCTGGACTTGCCAACCTCCTACCTCAGGCTCAGCAGTGCTGTGACCACAGAGCTGGGCTGGAAGTTTGTTTTCAGTGATGACGGTGTTTACTAACAGATGACTGCAGGGAGCCTTGCTGTTCAAGTGAGCTCCATGTGTTCATTTGAAGACTCCCTACCCTTTGCCATTAGTGGGGGGGGGGCACCATCTTGCTTCTTCATCCTCCGGTCCCCAAAACACACTCTTAAACTATACAGTTCAGCATTTTAAAATCTCTTCCTCCAATGCCTTACGCCTTCTTGTCACCTTACGCCCCCACTCCCCACTTACGCCCTCACCCCGCCCCTTATACCCGCAGGGGCCACACCCCCATGATAAATATTGTTAGGAAAGATTTCCTACAATTCATGAGACACAGGAGCATGGTGTTCACATATGAACAAGAGGACAAAAGAGGTAATTAAGTGTCCTTCTCAGAAAGCTGGCCAGCAAAGCAAAAGAAGGGCCCCCTACCCACAACGGGAATCTACAAAAGTCACAGCTGTCCGTGTGCTTGGGTGTGAAGGAGCTTCAGAAGGGAGAAAGGTGTCCACCCTTCATGCTAGTCCGCATGGACGAAGGCACTTGGAGGAACGAGGAATGTACAGAAGAGGGAAGGAGGAGGAGAAGGAAGAAAGCTGGGAGGCAGAGAAACAGGAAGTCAGAAAGAGAGACTTCTGGGGAAAGGAGGCACCCTGACTGGAAAGGAAGAAGTATTTATCCTTATTCACAGGTGATATAATTGACTATGTAAGAATTCTAATCTACTAAAAAAAAAAAAATAAGAGATGGGTGGTGGTGGCCCACAGCTCTAATCCCAGCACTCAAGAGACAGAAGCAGGAGGATCTCTATGAGCTCAAGGCCAACCGGGTCTACAAAGCAAGTTCCAGGACAGCCAGGACTACCCAGAGAAATCCCATCTCAAAAAACCAATAATAATACTGTCTACAAAAAATATGAAATAGTTGAGTATGTTAATGAAAGATGAACAAGGTTTATGCAATGGCAGCTCAGATATTATTAAAAGAAATTAAGGAAAAAGATAACCTAGAATTCCATCACTCTGAACTTATTATTACTAAAACATGCTTGATAATAGTCACAGTTAAAAGATTCAACACTCTTTTTATCAAAGTTTCAGGTAGATCCCCCCCACCCCCAAATTTAACGAGCTGGTTTTTAAAAACCCACAGAATACCAGCGATGTATCTCAGTGGCAAAGGTGCTTGCCACCAAGCCTGATGACCTGAGTTTGATTCCCGGGACCCACACATTAGAAGAAAATTGACTCACGCAAGTTGTCCCCTGACTTCCACACCCATGCCATGGGCACCCACACACACATGAATAAATTAATTAACAAATAATTTTTAAATAAAACATACATAGAAATGGAAGGGACTGAGCAATCTTTAAACAGAGCAAAACTGGAGGATTCACATCTGTTGGCCAAAAACTACTGCAAAAATGCAGTGGTCAGGACTTTGACCTACACAAGGTGAACACAGACCGATGGATAGAACAGAGTCCATAACAAGCTCTTACACATATACTCAAATACACCACAACAGAGGGCCATAGTAGTTCAATGAGCAACATCCATTTATTTATCTCTGTGTGTACACATGCCCATGTGTTTACACACGCTTGCATGTGTATGTTGTGAAAGGCCAGAGATCAAAAGGGCAATCATAAGTGCCACTCCTATGCAGCTGCCTCCTTGTTTTGATCCTCCACTAGACCCTGGGGCTTGGGACTCAGATTAAGCAAGGCTGGATAGCCGGTGAACGCTAGGATCCTAGTTGTCTCCCTCACCAGCACTGGCATTAAATGCACACAGCACCACCCTCTGGGGATTGAGCTCAGGTCCTCCTGCTTTCAAGGCATGAGCTTTACCAAGGCAGAGCTTTCTCTGAAGCCCCGCTTTTCAACAAACAATGCTGGGCCAGCTAGACAAGCTCATGCAACAGAACGGAGTGGAGCCCACACCATGCCACACACCGACATTCCTTGAAGTGCTTCACAGACACAAGGGCTAAAACTACAAACGTTCTGGAAGACAGCATTGCAGTAAGTCTTCATCACACTAGATTGCAAACATAACCCTTTATATGCTAAGCCAAAAGCACAAACAACAGCAAAACAGGTAAACCAATCTGCATGAAAATCAAAGACATCTGGGCTGGAAATAATACTATTTAGAAAGCAAAAATAGGACCCACAGAATGTTTGAAGACATTTCAAACTATGTAGATGATAAGGAATCTGAGTCTACAACATGTAAAGAGCTCCTACAACTCAATAAGAAGGCAACAAATCAATCTTAAAAGGGCAAATAGCTCAAGCAGAGATTTCTCCAAAGGAAATAAATGACCAATAAGCACATGAACAAACACTTAGCATCATTGACCCTTAAAGAAATGCCAATCAAAGCACACTGAAATACCACTTCCCACCCACTAGGATGGGGCATGGTCATAATGAAAATGTAGACGGGGTTAAAAAGATGGGCCCAGTTCACCATGTTATAGCTGTGCAAGCCTGAAAATCTCAGTTCAGTCCCCAGGATCCACACAAAACATATGTGTCCACAATCCCAACCCTGTGGGAGTGGAGACAGGATGTTCACTGGGGATCAATGGCTAGTCAATTTAGCTGAGTCAGTACTTTCCAGGTCCAGTGAGAGACTAAAGAGGAGAACAGTTCAGAAAGTTACTCAGTGTCTACTTCTGACCTCAGAATGCAAACACACATCTACACACATGGGTGCATGTGCATGCGCACGCGCACACACACAGAGACAACATTAGTACTGGCAAGGTTGAGGAAGGTAAAACAGTATATATGTGGTTTTAATTCTCTTGTATATTGTGGGACATGGTTTAATTGCAGCACTCAGGAGCCAGGCATAGGTAGGTTTCTAAGTCCAAGGCCAGTGTGGTTTACAGAGCAAGTTCCAGGGAGCCAGAGCTACACAGAGAAACCCTGTCTTTAAAAACACTGAAAACAGGTCTCTGTGTATTGTGACGGTTAGTGTTAACTGTCAATGTCACACAACCTAAGATCACCTTGGAAGAGTCTAACGATCCAGATCAGATTGGTCTTGGAGGGACTGACTTAATTATTAGTTGAGGAAGGAAGGCCTAGCCTGTTGTGGGTGGCACCATTCCCTAGATATGGTCCCTGAGCAATGTAAGGGAAAGTTAGCTGAGAGCAAGCAAGAAAGAAGGCATGTGTTTAATCCCTCTCTGCTTTCGACTGTAGATATGATGTGATAAGTTCTTGCCTTGACACCCCTGTGATGATGGAGGGCATTTTATCACAGCAACGGAAATGAAGCAGAGATGAGGGTAAGCCTGGAGTTGTTCTGAGCTGTGGTTTGAGATTCTGAGTGCTCCAAGAGAACTGAAGATACAGCTACACAAAGTGTGCCAGGGTGGTTATAGCAGCTCTGTAAGAGTGTTCATCCACAGGCAAGTGGGTAACAGAATGTGGTTTCCTTATCAGTGAGTGTTCTCACCATGAGGAATGAATGTTAAGGGACTCACCCTTCCTCAACAAGACATTTGGCTCTTGTGAACACTACTGAATCTTCTAGTTCCTGCATAAGGAGGTTCCATAGCCTGTGCAGGGCAGGTCCTGTCATAATCTTGTCTACATGACCATCCTAGGGTGATCTTACCAGCCTGATCCAAAGGAGATTGTCTCAGAAGCTAAGCAAATTTTTCAAAAGCCGAAGTGGCAGGTTTCTATTTAGAACAGTTCTGTGATTACTAAAGTGTGCTAATGTTTTCTTCTCTGTATCAAAAGCATGCTAAAACACAATGAACCTTAAGTCTCTCTCTCTCTCTCTCTCTGTGTGTGTGTGTGTGTGTGTGTGTGTGTGTGTGTGTGAAGAGGGCATCGGGCATCAAATACCTTGGAGCTGGAGTTAGAGGCTGCCTGGCTTGTGTGGTGGAATCTGAACTCCGGTCCTCTGGAAAAGCACCAAGGATCCTAACTGTTGAGCCATCATGCCAGATTCTGTCCTAAGCAGCCACAGCTGCATACTGTGTGATGTTATGTCTATTTGATGCCCAAGGCAGACTTGTTTATACAGTCAGAAAGTATTTTAGGGGCTGCTTAGGGAAGGGGTCAATAAGAGGTATATGGAGACTGACTGCTATTGGCTGTGGGGTTTTTCTTGAAGAACAAGATGGAAATGTCTTTATAATATTTGAGCTTGGTGCTGGCTGCACAGCCCTGTCAACAGGTTAGAGAGCATTTGAATGGCACACAAAATGACTGGGTTATGTTTTGGCTTGTATCTGAATGATAACAATGTTTAAAAGAAAATACCAGGGAGCCCCAGGATGTAAGAAACACCTTCTAGTTCACTGCTCTGGGTCTGAAACCCTTAGCCTTCCTTGTTAGATATTTCCTAAACACCCAGCCTCCCAAGACAATAAAACCTTTCCATTTCAGGTTGGTCTACTTGACTCAGTCCTTGTCCTGTGTCCCTGGTGTTAAGGGATATTGGCATCTCTGAACACCTACTTACTGCTGGGATTAGAGTCCCCAGAATAAATACTCTTTGTGGGTCCCTGGGCCTGGAGATCCCTGTGCTCTGCATCGACGCTAAGGAGAGAGGTTGACATCAGAGCCTTGGCAGAGGGGACAGTATTTGTCTTCTTGGAGCATCAGACTTAACAA
The DNA here is from genome assembly GCF_943737965.1 of Phodopus roborovskii. Lineage (NCBI taxonomy): Eukaryota > Metazoa > Chordata > Mammalia > Rodentia > Cricetidae > Phodopus > Phodopus roborovskii. The sequence goes on from NW_026126482.1 coordinate 10,134,108, forward strand.
GGTATTTTGCAGAGGACAGTGTCACTCTGATGCACATGAGCTGTATAGGAGTCGAGCTTGCTGCGCACAAGGCAGGAGTCAAAGGCTTGATTGCAGCAAGCTACCCCCACCCACCCTGGCAGCCTGCTCATGTCCTACCATTTTGGAGGACTTCAGCCACAACATCTGAGAGAACCTCAGATGCCACCTCAGAGCCACCAACCAACCAGATGTGAAGGCCCAGCAATGACAACATGTGCCATTTGGGAAGACATTTACATTTATAAAGTTTCCACAAATACTTTCTAAGAGTAAACCAGTGGTTTGTGTATCCTCCAGCCATTCTTTCGGAATATCTATTCCTGGTAAAATGTTTGTCTTTGCAATATTTAATTAAATTTCATTTCATGGTTTAGAGGTTTTCTTGATTCGACTTGTCGTCGTGCAGAAATGATCAGCCCGCTTTTTGCTGTCTAACTGAGCAGAGCTGTGCAAACACTTTGAGTAAATGATCACTTCTTTTGCCAGGAGCAGCTATTTCCATGGGAGGCAACGGGACTGAATTATCCAAGCAAAAGGGAATGACGCCAACCGCTAGTAGATGCAGAGAGACTGACAGGGAGCCCCTACGTATGCCTATTATCAAGCAAGCAACATAAGCAGAAGGAAGCAACAAAACCCTTAAAACCTTAAAACCAGTGGGGCTGGGCCCTAGCAGTGCTGGGACAACTCCTTTCCACAGCCCTGTGAACTGCTTTTCAGCACAAAGGCAATGCTCAGTTTGCAGGCTCCAGAACATTCCAGGTGTGTTTCTTCCCTTTGAATTCACTTTCCCACAGACGCAGTTAAAAGGGCAATGTTTCAGGCCAGCCCAGGAGCCTGTCTCCAATCCATCGTGTTTCAAGACACACAATTGTGAGGAAAAGGGTGAGGAATAAAACCACAACCCTGTTAGTTATTCAAACGTGAAAACTATAAAAATGAAAAGAAAAAATGACTGACATCTCTAAGCTTCAGCCTGTGGAAATCTTGTGCATTCAGGCCATCTTGTGGCTTTATGGAGTTCCAGCAATTTTCTTGACTCTGACCCTGTCCTGATTTGAATGTGACCTTCACAAGCATCAGAGATGAGCCTGGGGAAGCCAGAAGACAGAGACAGTTCATCTCAATACCCCTCAGTAGCTGATGTTGGTTCAAATTTGAGGAGGCTGGCTCCGAGTGGTCTATTTTTAGGCCTGTTCACACACAGCACAATTCGGTGAAAATTATTCTGATGATGATTAAATCAATCCCTGGTGCACAACAAAGCTTCCACGAATCTCGAGGAACAAAGTAAGCTGAGTGCAGATCAGACGTGACTACATGGAAACTCTCTGTGAAGTCCATAAAGATGGGCTCTGTAGGAAGACAGAGAAAATTAATTTACACTAAGAGTCTGAGAAAGGCCTGGTCCCGGAAAAGTCTCAGGCCACAAAAACAGCACAAAAGTCGCCAAGCTAGAAAGCACTACCACTCCGTGTTTCTGCATGGGTAACAGGTTTTGCATTCCTTCTTTGAAGAAACAACCCCATGTGCCTAACATCCCTAGTTCTGTGAGTGCAAAGACCTCTGTGCCCCCTATCGGTGGTCCCTAAAGCCAAGCTTTGCATCTCCTTCCTCAGAATTGAAGCATCCTCTTGGTAGAGAGGCTCAGTAAATCCCAGGAAACTCCTGGAACTTACAAGGTTCACAAGGCCCCTCCCCAAGGTCGTACAAATGCTAACACTTACTGAGGAGAAGAGATCTCCCCTTTCACGGAGCAGAGCTGCCTGCATGCCTGTCAAGAATAACTCCTTGCCCATGTGAGGTGGACTCTTGGGTGATACAACTCACCCTGTCAGTGTGTTTCAGCAAGCCCGATAAACTCATTGGTTTACCAAGTTGGCTGCCATCGAATCGCGCACCACAAATTAGGGAGAAGCAAAGAGAATTAGTGGGAAAGTGGACAGGAAGTCACTGAAGGGTGTGTTGACAAATAGTCACTGTTAGGAAACTGTGACCAGGGCTTTAGCCACTCGGGACTGTGCAAGGTATTTGAGAGAGGCCCGCACGAATAGGCAGCCTGAGTGCTGACCACTGGGTTCCCTGCCTGTAAGCTCCATCCTGTGGGTGCCCACTGCAGGGTGCTGTCAGCTTGCCCTGCATTCAGGACCGTTGTTTCCACCAACAAGAGTAAGTCCCAGCTGCAGCATACACAGAGCAGAAAACCAAACAGTTCTCTTAAGTCAGCAACCGCTCTTAACCCTCATCGTCTAGTTCAAACATCTTGCATTAGTGTCTTCCTGCTGTTACTATTCCCGAACCATATGGAAGCATCATTCTGTAGCTTCCAAGGACGTCAATCTGGATTCTGACAGACGTGTGAAGTAATGTGTCATCATCACAAAGAACCCACAGGAGTTTTACTGCCCTAAAATATTTTTCCCAATGATGCTCCCTGCTCCCAGGCATCTCTGGTGTTTTTACTGTCCCATGGTCCTGTCTTCTCCAGAATGCCAAATATTTGCCAGGCAGCTTTTTCCACCCTGGGTCTGTTCACTTAACAATGTACATGGAAGGTTCCTCCAAGATTTCTGAAACTCGGTAAGTTGGCTTCTTTCTATCCCTGAGGTGAGGAAATAGCATTGTATGTGTCAGGTCTGAAAGAAACTGGGGACAAATGGCTAACTGTGATGCCTGTTAACATGCCAAAGCACACGCTCCAGGATGTCTCAGCATCTCAGGTACCTGTTACAGAGTCCAGCCTGCATCCTGCCTCCTCTCAGCTCAGCTCATCCTTCCCTGTGCCCTAAACGTCTCCAGCTCGTGGGCTTCCTTATTCTCACTCCTATATAACCTACCATTTCAGCCATGCCCTCTCTTGGCTCGCTCTTGGTTCCCTTGGCTCTTGGTCCCCTTCCTTGGCCCTCTCCCCTCTTTGATCTCTCTTCCCTTCCCCCACACTCCTTTCATAGTCAGGTTCGGTCTATTGGTCATGTTTAGTCTACTACTTTTTCTCCCTGCTCTGGACTCCTGCAGATGCCTCTGGCTGGTATCTCCCTCACATCTATAATAAAAACCTTCTCTTCAGCCATACCTTGGAGCAGTCATGGCCTCACTTCATTCAGTAAGGAGGTGTCACAGTCAGCTTCAGGTGTCAATTTGACATACACAGGAAGAAGGCACCTCAATTGCCGCAGTCATACTGGCCTGGGAGGCAGGACATTTGCTTTGTGACTTTAATTTCCTTCTTATTTATGCATATGTGGTTTTTGCCAGAGGAAGACAGAAGACTGAAGTTACAGGCAGTTGTGGACTGTCAGCCTGGGCAGTGTAATGAAACCTTCCCTTGAAGAGGAAAGCAAATGACATGCATGCTTAATATTAAGGTGCAGTTTCATTTTGATATTATATACAATCACAGCCATGAAACACTTATGGTATAAGTAAGCTTGTTTATATGAATTGAGGTTCAAAGGTGTGTATTTTTGTGTAATAAATAATAAGTAGCATCTGTTTTGTATACTGTTTCTGTAAGAGCACATTAAATAGTCATTGGAATAAAGTCACTTGCTTTTATGCTTATGGAATTATATGTACTTTATCCTTATTTTTATGTATGTGTTTTATTTCATTTGCTTGTTTTGTAAAATAATTCTGCAATGAAAGGAAAAGATCGAGAGACTGAAAAGATAGCTCAGCAGTTAAGTATTGGCTGCTTTTCCAGAGAACCCAGGTTCAATTCCCAGCACCCACATGGCAGCTCACAACCATCTGTTACCCCAGGTGATCAATAGGAAATAGATTTGACAAATTTAGAACTGACACCAGAAACATACAAAAATGTTTGAAATTGCATTAGCAAGTGAGTTTAAAAATCTCTATGCTAACTGATCAGATGGCTTTGAAGAAATGAATACTAATGATCACTAAACATATGAAAATATGCTTACCTTATTAGCCAGAAGGAATTCATCTAAAATGTCTGTTTTAAAATGATAAAAAAAGACACCCCAGTGACAGTGAGGATTTGGGAGAAAGGCCTGTTGCGGATGTTGCATGGGAATAGGAAAAACTACAGTGTTTTGAAAAGCAATCTGGCAATCAATACTGGCAAGTCAAAATATGCATACCCTTTGGCCTAGCGATCTCTCTTCTCGGAATCTAGTGTCTAAAAATAAAAGCACCCGACTCTAAGGGTGCCTGTTGCAACACTTCTGACAGGCAAAACACTGCAGGCCACGTGCACGGCAGTTTGCAGGGAGCCGTACACAGGACGAGTCCAGCTTTGCAAAACAGAGACTGGTTTTATAAAACATTGCAGCTGAATGTTTGCCTCTTGTCACAGGAGCATTGTGAAAGGTGTAGAAAAACACGTGAGCTTTTCAGCTTTGGGAGCCGCAGCTGAGTGTGAAAGACACAGCTAGATAGATGATGGTAGGGTGGTGATATGATGACTATAGTGAGGGTAGTGATCATGGTGGTGATGATGATGGTTATAGTGATGACGATGATTTCAGTTGTGATGGTGGTGGTGATGGTTACAGATGGTTACAGTGATGATGATTACAGTGATGATGATGATTACAGTAGTGATAATGGTGGTGATGGTGGTGATGGTTACTGTGGTGATGATGGTTATAGTGATGATGATTACAGTGGTATTAATGGTGGTGATGGTTACTGTGGTGATGATTATAGTGTTGATGATTTCAGTGGTGATGGTGATGGTGGTGATAATGGTTACAGTGGTGATGGTGGTGGTGATGGTTACAGTGGTGATAGTGATGGTGGTGTCATGATTACAGTGATGATGGTGGTTACAGTGGTGATGATGACTACAGTGGTAATGATGGTGGTGGTGATGGTGATAGTGGTGATGGTCTTCCCTATGGGAGCAGGTTACATTGGAGCTGAGCCTCCATTTGCTCAACTGGAAAATGGCTCACAGCCACAGCTAAAGGACTTTGTGGATGGTGAAACCCTCAGAACCTAAGTGCCCCAGATATACCGACTACTTTCCTGTTGTTGTCCTGGAAAGTGTACTACCTGTTCTTGCCTAAGAAGGTGTCATGGAGAAGGCTTCCACCTTCCAGCCTTGACTGACTTCATTAGTCGGTATCCTTTTCGGGGGTCACCACAGCTTGTCGAACTGTTTTAAAGGGTCACAGCATTGGTAAGGTTGAGAACCACTGAAATACACAATGCATTTTGATCCAGCCATCACTACCACCTCCAACTGCATCCACCATGTGGAAACATTCTAAAATAGACCACATGCTGGGCCACAAGACCAATCTCTACAAATTCAAAGAGATTGACATAACATATCTGACCACAATGCAATACTAAATGACAGTAAACAAATCTCTAGTAAATACACAAACTCAGTGATTAAACAACTCTTTGCTGAACAATGAATAGGCCAGTAAGAGAAATCAAAAAAGAAGTTTAAAAACTGCTGGCTTTAAATTGATGGAAACAGATGCAAAGAACCACAGCCAGACATTAGACGAACCTCAGGGAATCCTGCAGAAGAGGGGGAGAAAGGATTGTGGGAGCCAGAGGGGCCAAGGATACCCCCCAAAAAAACCCCACAGAATCAACTAACCTGGCCTCAAAGGAACTCACAGAGACTCAACTGCCAACCATAGAACTTGTATGTAACTGACCTAGGCCCTCTGCATACATTACAGTTGCGTACTTTGGTCTTCTTGTGGAATTCCTAACCGTGGGAATAGGGACTGTCTCTGACTCTGCTACCTGCTCTTGGGACCTTTTCCTCCCACTGGATGGCCTCATTCAGTCTTTTTCTTTTATCTCTTGTTTTTCTGAGACATGGTTTCTCGTGTAGCTCTGCAGACCACAGAGATCCACCTGCCTCTGCCTTCCAAGTGCTGGAATTAGAGGTGTATGTTACCACCCCCCCTGCCACCTCATCCAGTCTTAATAGGAGAGGAGGTGCCTAGTCTTACAGCAACTTAATATGCCATGGCTGGCTGATACACATGGGGGGGGCTGCCTTTTCTGAAGAGAAAGGAGAAAGGATAAAGGAGAAGGAGTGAATGGAGGGGGATTGGAGAGGAGGGAGAGAAGGAAGAACTGTGATCTGGCTGGGAAAAAGATAATTAATGATTTTTTTAAAAAATCTCCTGGCTTTAAATAGAAATGGAAACACAACACAATAAAACCTCTGGGATACACTGAAAACAGATCTATGAGGGGATTTATAACTCCAAGTGCCTGCATTAAAAAACCAAAAAGAACTTAAATAAATGATTTTTTAAATGATACAACCCAAAGGTTTGGGGGGAAAAAAAACCAAGTCTAAACCCAGTTAGTAGCAAGAACTAACATAACTCAAAGCAGAAATCAATAAAAGAAAACAATACAAATAGATCAACAAATCTAAGAGCCAGTTCTTTGGGAAGATTTACAAGGTTGGCAGACCATTATCCCAACTAATCATCTATTGATGAACCAAATGTGAGTAACTTGATCATTTCAATAGGCAACACAATAATATGTTGCCTTTGACAAAAATGCAACAGTCCTTCATGGTAAAAGTCCTAGAGCATATAGGACTAGAGGGAATAGAACGTACCTCAACATCTTAAAAACTGTGCATGAGAAACTCACAAACATCATCCTAAATGGGGAAAAGCTTGACGCAATCTCACCGAAGTCAGGAATGAGACAGGGTATCTATTGTGCTCCATATACTAGCTGAACGAATAAGGCAAGACAAGGAAATTAAAGAGATATAAACAGGGAGAGAAGAAGTCAAGCTATCCCTGTTTGCAGATGACATGATAGTAGACATTGGAGATGCCAAATTTTCTACCAGAAAATGTCTAGAAATGGTAAACAAATTCGGTAACGTGGCAAGATACAGCATTAACTTGTACAAATCAATAGCTTATCTATACTCTAACAACAGGCACACAGAGAAGATCATGGACATGTTCCCATTCACAATGGTCTCAAAGAAAATAAAACATCTGGGGATAAAGGAAATAAAGGGCCTATACAACGAAAACCTGAAACTTCTAAAGAGAGAGATAAAGACACTAGAAAATAGAAAGACATCCCATGCTAAAGGATTGGTAGAATTAACATTGTAAAAAATGACAATTTTACCAAAAAGTATTTATAATGCAATGCAATTCCAGTTAAAAATCCCCCTTTCATTTTTCACAGAAATAGAAAAAATATCCTAAAAGTTTATACAGAATCACAAAAGACCCCAGATAGCCAAAATAATCCTGAATAAGATGAACAATGCTAGAGGAATTACAAGTCCGGATCTTAAGAGCTATTCTAGAGCCATAGTAACAAAATCAATATGGTACTGGTACAAAACAAACATGTAGACCAACACAACAAAGTTGAAAACCCAAACATGAGCACATATAACATTAGCCACTTAATATTTGACAAAGCTGTCAAAACACGAGTTAAAAAAAGAAAGCATCTTCAACAAATGGTGCTGAGGAAAGTGGATGCCCATATGCAGAAGAATGAAATTAGAACTGTGTCTATCACCCTGCACAAGACAAATTTCAAATGGATTAAATGCCCAAATGTACAATTTGAAACACTGAAATGTCTAGAAGAAAATGTGGGCAGTACCCTACAAAGGACATTCTGAATAGGACTTCATTTACCAAAGACAACAACAGACAAGTATGACTTCATAAAACTGAAAAGCTTCTGCACGGCTAAAGAAACCATCAACCATGTAAAAAAGAAACCCATGGAATGGGAGAGAATCTTTACCAGCTATCCGTCTGACAGGGTATTAATATTCAAAATATAAAACAACCTCAAATATCCAAGAATAAAAAATAAATAAAACAAATGACCCATTCGGGAAATTGCCTTTAGACCTGAACAGAGAATTCTCAAAGGAATAAAGTAAAGGATTAAGAAATATCTCAAAAATGGTCATCATTTCTAGCAATTGGGGAAATTCAAATCAAAACAACTTTGAGGTTTTATCTTACACCAGTAGAATGGCAAAGGTAAACAACGCAATAAAGGCTGGAAGGGATGTGAGGGGAAGGGACCCCTCACTCGCTGTCGGTGGAATGGCAAACTGCTGTAGCCACTGTTGAAACCAGTGTGGAGAGTTTTCAAAAAGGTAAAAACCAACCTATCTATCATATGACCCAACTCTACCACTCCTTGACATACACCCACAGGGCTGGACCTCCTACTCCACAGACACATGCTCAGCCATGTTCTCTGAAACTCTAGTCACAATAGCTAGGAAATGGAAACAACCTGAATGTCCTCCCGCTGATGAGTGGGTAACTACATGCAGCACATATCCACTATGGAACCCCCCAAAAAACGAACTTTTCAGGTAAATGTAGCTAGAAAGGACAGTACTGAGTGAAGTAACCCAGACCCAGGAAAACAAACGCCCCATGTTCTCTCTCATCAGAGGCCCCTAGCTTAAAGTCTAGTACATATCCTGGAATACTTGCAGAAACTGGAAAAGTACAAAGGGGCCATGGCCAGGGTAGGAGAGTGGGCGGGGCAATAGAGAGGGAAATAGTGGGGTACAACTAATCTGACCAGAGGAAAGGAAAAAAGGGAGCTCTAATTAGGGAAGGGGAGAAATATAAATACAAAATGAGGGGGGAGTGTAAAGTAACAGTAAGGGTTTCTGCAAATGTCATAAGGAATCATACTATTAACTACCTAAAAAACACTGTAATACACAAAAGTCATATGAAATTTTCTCCTCTAGGCTGACAATATTTCCTCCAGGATCGAAACACCACCTAATGAAAAGGCCTCCGGCTCCATGTATGAGAAGCCTCTTTCTGAGATGTTGGTCAGGATTGTCCAAGAGACTCGGAACATCACAGACGATTTCTATTGCCTTCGGTTCCTATTGCTGAAGACACCAGCCACTTCAGAAACAGTGCCCAGAGGTCCCTCAGCTGGAACTTTCCCGAAAGCCTCCTCCGTGAGGGCTAGCATTCATGATACCAGAAGACGCCATGCAAGCCTCCAAAGGAGGGAAGCCACCAACAATTCTACCCAGCTATGGCATGTCTGAGGCACAACAACCAGCATGGCACTGTAACCCTAAGGGTGCAGGAGTGGCACACACATGCATGGGTGGCAGTGACCCACAGCGCTCTAATTGGACTTAAGACCAACTCAACAAGAGGGAAACCATGCTTGGTACCTGAAACCTAGCCACTACCCAGGGGGAGTAAATTCATGAATCTTGGAGGAGAATAAATTCACCAATTTACTAAACCAGCATAATCCCTAACTGCTTTTTAAAAACTGTCTTTATACCCACAGATAAATTTAATCCTGGCCACTCACCAAAGAAACTTCTCTTTGCAACAGACAGAAACCATTATTGAAAACTATAACCAATCAAAATGCAGAGTTGTGGAGGTGGGTTCCAGCGGATGCTTCTACAAAACACACCCTCACTAAGGCTCAGGGAACATTGTGGAGAAGAGAATAGAAAGGTTGTAAGAGCCGGAAGATCTGGAGGTTTGCTGTGAGACCGTGTGAGACTGTCTCCTGCTAATGGCAGAAGCTACACCTATAAATTCTCACTAACATGGCAGTCTAAACATGAGCTGAACACAATGACAATAGGCATGCCAAAGTGGGCCGGGAAATCCCAAGAGGCCCCTGCACAAAGAACTACAGGTGACTCAGAAACTGGGAGAATAGGAGAAATAGTCTTCTCCAGGAAAGAGCCCACCAGCCAGTTATCCAACACCAAGTGGTCAGCCCTGAAGACATACGTAAAGTAACATTATACAGACGGAGCAGGTTATACTTAGGAATACATATGTATATACACACATATAACAACAATTAAATTTTGTGCTTGAGTCTTAGACTCTTTCTCTAGTGCTTTGGCATGAACCTACTTGGTAACGAAGTCTTATCTTTGGGGGATAAAGCTTCAGCATGACAGAACCAACCCCTCAGCATCTCAAGGGCAAGTTCCTTGTAAACATAGTCATTATGGAGAGCAGGGAACGTCTGCAGACTGAGAGGACCTCAAAGACAAATGTACACACACACACACACACACACACACACACACAGTATACATTCATCACACATACTACACCACACACACCATATACCAAACATGCATACACCACACCACACACCACATATACATAACACATGCACTAAGGGACTCCAAAGACAAATAAAGCTCCTTCATCAGGTATTATGTTGCAGCAAGCATGGCCTTATCTGAACTTCTATTGTCCCATCTGAAAGGTTGGGTCACATGGATTTGTCTCTAGGGCACATGTTCTACATTCCACAGCTCAGTGGTACAGGGTATCTGCTGTGGCAAGCCCACCCCGATAGGGTCATCAAAGCTCCATGACCTTGTATGTGTAAGTTACCCAGCTGGTCCAGCAAGAAGTCCAGGGAAAAGGCAGACAATGCAGAAATAGCTCAGAAGGACAGACCCCAAGGTCCCTAAGGGAGTCGGTTGGCTGTGGTAGTCTATTAATAAAGCAGAGTTATTGGTGTATGGGCACTACATCTGTTTGCTTTGCACATACTCAGTGTTGTGTTCTCTCTGGAGAAGGGCTCAGTGGACTGGTGGGAAAGGGCTGCAAAAGGCTGAGAATAAACTGTCCTGGCTGGACATTTTCCCACCCACGAAGAAGCTGCTGGAAACAGGCAGCCTGGCAGCCTGGCCCTGTGGACATCTTTGACCAAAGCCACAGAAATCCAGACTGGAGCCCATTCTAAGGCTCCCTGATGAAATGGAACAGCAAAGGGAACCATCCCAAGAGGCAATGGGGGCCCCAAAATCCCAAGGGGACTCACTCCTCCCTCTGCAGTTTGAGGGGTGTCCTCAAAGAAAAGCCACACCCTGCCCACTTACCCACAAAGGATAGGATTCCTCTTACCCTTTGTCAATCAGAGCACACATTCAGTTCAAAGTGACAATGCACTTGAGAAAGTCTCCACTCTGAAATTGTTGCAGATGCACAAAAAGAGATTAATTCCAGCGACTTCTAAGGGCCCCTTTACTGGGATTCCTACAGCTTGCTCTGCAAAACCACACACCCACACCGGGCAAAGGAAACTTGATTCCAGGTTGTGGATAGAACCTAGCTCTGCTCATCTCAGCAGCCCTGAGCCTTGCACGGTACTTATTTCTGGAAATTTCCAGTGTCTTTGGATCACTGTTGAGTGTTGAAAACTGCTACCACCAAAAGTATGGATGAGCAATGGCTTCTGATTCCCAGGGGCTCATCAACCCTCAGCCTGCTGACTCTTCCATCTGTTGAAAAATCACATGACCAAAAGTTCCTTGACCATTGCCAAAAATGGTCCTCTGGTTCTTGCTTTAAACCACACCAAGGGACATTTAACAAAACAAATAGCCTTAATATATGAATCTCATTAAAGCCAAGGAATCAGTCCATCCAGATTTAAGGACACAAAACTACCTATGGTGTGAGATCCCAAGCACAGAAGTTTTTCTTCTTTTGTAGTGAAGGACATTTGATGACATTTAAGGAAGGTTTGAAAATTAGATAACTTTATATCAATGCTAACTTTCTAATTTTAATATTTGTATTATATAAAGATATCTTGCTTTTTAGGAATTTCATGCTGAATCGTTTAGGGACAGAGGGGACTCTTGGTGAAACTTTGTTTTTAAAAACATACGCTTATGTATTTATTTGTGCATATTGTTGTAGGGGGTGTGTGGGGCAACACATGTATAAAGGTCAGAGGACAACTTTTAGGAGTCGATTCTCACCTTCCACCAAACAGGTCCTGGGGGTTGAACTCAGAGCATCAGGCTTGGCAGCAAGCACCTTTACCCACTTAGCCTTCTTGCCAGCCCTTCCTATCACATGATTCAGACAAAATGCTATGGGGAAATAATGATAGTAACATGGGATTGGAGGTAGAAGTCAGGAGAAGAGCCTTGTGAAGCATATGCAGGGTCCTGGGTTCCACCTGCGGCACTGCAGTAATGATGACAGTAATCAACAGAGTGTGCCCAAAGGGAAGGATGGGGCACTCAGGTCCCGCTAACTCAGCCGAGGGCTTCTGGAAAGGTGGTGCCTGAGACAGGGACTCGGGGGACTTCTAATAAACCAGGAAGGTGGTGAGGTGACATGAGGGATGTACGATGTCTTGATGACTTCTCTAGTGCCTCATGGCCGAGGCAACTCTAGGCCTTTACTTAGGGGCTTACAGGGTCAGAGGGTCAGAGTCTGTGGCCATCGTGGTGGGTAGCAGGGTGACTAGCAGGCAGCTATGATGCTGTAACAGTGCCAGGGCTGGTTACATAACCACAAGGCCAAGAGAGAGAAAAACACTGGGGATGGTCTTTTATAACCTCAAAGCCTGCCTCTAGTGACGCATCTCCTAATCCTTCCCAAACAGTTCCACCACTGGAGATCAAGCATTCAAATATATGGTGGGGATGGGGGTGGGGGGTGCATTCCCTTCAGACCACCACCTACAGAGACAGGAAATGGCCAGAGCCAAGAACACTGCAGAGCCAGGGCCTACAAAAATCCAGCTGTGTCTCTCAAAGAGGTCTGGAGACCCACACTGCTAAGCTAGGCTATTCTGCACAGGACAGCCGGGGGCGTGGAGGGGGGGAATGTGAGGTGTTGATAATTTCCCTGGATTCTCAGAAGAGCCATTCCCTCCCTTAGCTTTAAATTCTCTCTTAGATGGTGCTGTGACTCTGTTTTAGTGCTGTCCCTGTCCATGTCTGAGAATTTATCCCATCACCAGCCCTCAGTGGCATGTGAACAGCTCTACCTACCTGCCAGTCCTGTGTGTGCTCAAGGGTAACAGAGGACTGGGAGGGGTGTCCCCAAAGGTACAGGTGATGACCCGTGGCAATGAAGCCTGGCACCAGACTGACCTAGGGTCCCCAGGAACACTTCAGGATGCAGATGGCCCCTTTCATTTGACTACCTGGAGAAGATGGGGGGAAGGGGCCAGGCTGGAAGCCACTGGCAAGAGAACAGACATTGAGTGTGGATGTGGCCAGGTGAGGAGAGGACACCTATAAAGACAGAGAAGGGAGCTGTTTGCTCCTGAGCTCATGGGAAAAGAAGCCAGGGGTGGAGGCTGCCACTGGTCCTCAATGTGAGGCAGGAGAGTGTGAAGAGGCTACGGCAGAATAGAAGATCTCAGAAGACATTGCTCATGAGATCTTACATCTGGTTGCCCTTTTAAGTCTTTTTCACAGGGCTCCCCATCCCAGACTCCACTCACTTTTCCCGAGTTATGGAAGCCCAACACAGCAGTGTGCTAAAGATATGGGGAATGAATTCAAATCCATAGCATTGCCTCCCCTGAAGCCACCATACCAGGAGGTACAGCGCAACCTAGAGCCACCTCACCACCTGTGAGTTGCCATCCCCGCTGGTCATTTTTAGCTCAGGATGTTTCTGCATTGTTCTCTTGCTCAGACTTCAGCATCCACTAACATTTCTTAAATGAATGGGCCAAGGGAGTGGTTCCTGCCAGGGCTTCAGGGGCAGATAAGGCGGGCAGCTTTTCTCTGGGACTGTATGTCTCAGGGTTAGTGCACGGTCGGATATGCATTACTTTCCCCTTCGATGAGCCCCAGCTCCCTGGCCCTTTCCCTGTGGTCCTGCAGAAGGATGTAAACACTGAGCGAACCAGGGAGTGGCGAGCCCACTGTTTCCGGAGGTCTCCATGGATTTTGGGGATGATGCCCTTATGTAATGTGGAGGGTAGCTGATGGACATTCCTTTAGGCTAATCTTGGCTGCATGACCACATTCCTTACCAGTGAATAGGAGGGAGCTCCCGGGTCAGGGTGGGGCATTTTTTTTACTGGTTTTACTAGTAACCCTTCACTTCCTATCACTCAGGGGAGAAAGGGGTCTGAGGGGGCAGCAGAATTCACAGGAATTTTTTTTTTTTCTGGAAGCCGCAAAGGATGAAGGGAAAAATCCAAAACAGTTTAGGAAATTAGTTATCTGTCTCCAAACTGTGTTCAGTTCCAGTTTGAGATTTCACTTTAAAAACTGGGCACACAGAACGTTTCATAATCTCTATTGTAGAGGTCAGAAACGTCCATCTTATCCCTTAAAGAAGAGGCAGTGTTCTTATTAACTAAAATGTGCTAAACACACTCTCCATAATGGAAAACCATATTCTTGGAACCTGGAAAGAACTTGATTTTTCTACTTTCATTAATTTTGCTATATCAAAGGCCAGTAATTAGGCGATGGTTTGATTTTGCTTATTTTAAAAACTTACTGTAGTTTGTGAAACATATTTCTGTAACACACACATCAACATTATAAGGCTAATATATTAAACACATGTTTATCCATTAAAAAAATAAAAAGTATTCCTGAAGGAGAATTAAAATGGGAGGACAATAACCAAAACTTTATCTTTTACTCTTTGGGCCAGGAGCTTGGGTTGCTCAGGCTGGACACCAACTTGCTAAGTATCCAAGGGTGACTTTGAACTTGAATCCTCCTGCTTTCCCTTCTCAAGTTCCAGCATCTGGTGCATTATCTAAATATGCCTATCTTATGTCTATGCCTACTGACTGCATGGGGATTTCAGGATAGCTACTTTTCACATCGACTTTGAATTCAAATGTGTCTTAAAAAACTAGGGTGTTTGGGGAATGGAAGGGAAAGATTGCTGCAGACAGCCCAGGCTTTGGAGTCCTGTGAGTGAATGATGAGTCTCAGTAGAGAGAAACTGACATGAAAGCCTGCACACAGCCAGAGATACAGCCAGGCTTCTCTGCATAGCCTGGGGACTGGGGATTCCTCAGCTAGTGAGCTCTGGCTTGTATCTGATGCTAAGTATAAAGTCGTATAGAGACATTCCTGTAAGCAGCATCTCAAGGCAGCGTGTCCTACTGGACTGATGGCACATGCAGACACGGTACACATGGCCTGCTGACCCGAGGGTACCACCCTGGCAGCCCCCGAAACAGAAAAGCCATCTAAAGGATGCAGAGGGAAAGCAGTGCTGGCCTGCAAAGGTCCCCATAGCAACCACAAAAAGACAGACTCTCCTATAGCTACTTCTTTGCCTCTGCAGACACAGAAGGACCTGACCTTGGACTTCCAGTGACATTCGGTGGGGTCGTTGCTGTTCTCCCCTACCAGGCTTGACAGCTCTTCCTTAACTGGTCTCATGTTTTCACCTAACCCACTCAGGACCCAGTTGGCACCTCTATAAATTCTGGCATTCCTGGGCTGCTGCAGGAGCCAAGACACAGAGGAGTCCAGAGCCTGGCTCTGGAGTTGGAAAGTGAAGAATTGACAGGGAAAGACTCATGGAAAACTCCCTGTATCTGAGGCTTTTGCCATAGACAGGGAGATCTCTCGAGTGAGCCTTTCTGGGGACACATTCCTACCTCAGCCTCTAAGACTACACTTGGCTGAACTGCAGAAGGGAATTTGTTCCTACTGCCTCTTCCAGCACTCAGGACCTGTGGTGCCAGGCTCCAGGCCTGCTATCCCTGACCTGCTGACAGGCCAAAGTCTCTATGATCTGAGATCACCTTGCTGAAATTCAAATGTTGACCCAGAAGGCGGGGGTCAGGCCACAGAGCCCCAGAGTATCTAACATGGCTTGAGGATAGTCAATATTTCTAGCACAGGGACCACATTGGTGATTACAGTGATGTAAAAATGGATCCCTCTGCCCCAAAATTTCTGCAGACTACACAGCTCTCTGCGGGTAAAGCAACTTGAGAGATCATCAAAGGTTAAACTCACCATGACCGCTTTAGTCCTTTGGATATTGGTGCCTGTCTTCATCACCGTTCTGCTTCTGGGAAGAGAGCGCATGACCATGGCAACTCTTAAAAGAAAAGAAAAGCATTTAATCCAGCCTTTCTAACAGCTTATGGTGCTGGAGAAGTAGTTGAGAGCTACATCTAATGTGGGCAGGGATGCTAACTGGGCCTAGCATGGACTTTTTGAAACCTCAAGGCCCACCCCCAGTGACAAATGTCCTTCAACAAGGCCACGCCCACTCCGAGTAGGCCACACCCCCAGTCCTTCTCAATAGTGTTATTTCCTGATGTCTAAGCATCCAAATATATGAACTGATGGAGGCCATCCTCATTCAAACCACACAATGCTTGTTCATTTCTTTCTTTACTGTGGCAAAGGTCATATCTCTGTTGTGTGGCTTTTCCTGGAGAGACACTAACACACATCACAAGTGAAGCAATGGGAACACAACTGGCTTTGTGTGCATTGACTAGGACAACTGGCTTTGTGTGCATTGACCAGGCCACCTCCACTCTAATCACTCCACGCCTGTTCAAGATAACACGATCAGGTTGGGAATAAGCCGAATGGTTAAAGTTCATTTAATTAAATCCTTCAGCGGGTAACCATTCATTTGAACTATACTGGAAGCATTGATTAACCATAGTGTGAAAACTAATAGTTGAAAAAGACTTTGATACCATCCCCCATAACCTAAGCATGTACACAGTTTAAAGCATATTTCTTTAAACATTTCTTATTTGCTTTGCATACAACTGATGGATGAAACATTTTAATAAGGGAGCATATTTTCGATCAACATGAACAAAAGTTATTTCTTTAAGATGGAATAGAGAACTGGGAAGGTAGCTTCTCCATTAAGCATTTGCTGCACAAGTGTGAGAACCCATGTTGAGATCTGTAGAAGTCCAGGTAATGCTGAGTAGCTGTGACGACCTGCCCATCATTCCAACCTAGGACGGTAGAGGCAGGTAAAGCATGAGAAATGAGATTCACTGGGACTCTGTATAAGTTGAGTGTGGTTTATTAGGGGAGAATTCACTTACACATGAAACAGTTGACCACGTGGGTTCCTGCTCCAAGGATGCCACTCAGATGCTCTCTGCAACCCCACCAGGAAGCAAGAGAGTAAGCTGGGATCTGGGAGCTCAGACCTAGCCTTCCCTGTCACGTTCATACCTGTGCCCACACCCAAATGGGCGTGGTCAGTTCAACAGGTGCAGGTTGGGTGGATATCTCACTACAGACAGGGACTCCCCAGAGCAAGCTGGAAAGACAGACTAGCCATATCAGTAATCTCTGTGTCTGATTGTGAGGTTCCACTCAATGACTAGAGAAGAGCAATCAAGGATGAGTCTCACCATGAACCTCCATGTGCACACACACCTCCACATCTATGCAAAAGTACACATATCACACACATATATGATGGGAGATGTCATTCTGTATATGTTTCTCATACTGGTTAATAATAAAGCACTGTTGGCCAATAGGAAAGGAAGATAGGAGGGACTAGGAGACAAGGAGGAAATAGGAAGTAGTAAGGAGGAGTCAAGATGGAGAGTCTGGAGAGAGCTGGACACCAGCCACCTCCCCGGTAAGAGAAGGCCATGTGAAAATACATAGATCAGCAGAAATGGGTTAATACTTAAGACAGAGCTAGCCAATAAGAAACTAGTACCTGGCCAACAGTATAATATCAAATACAGAGTCTCTGTGTGTTATTTGGGGCTGGCGCGGCGGCGGGACAAGACCAGCAGCGGCGGGCAGAAAAACCATACTTCTTACACATATATGCCTCCACATCTGTGCAAAAACATTCATACCACATACATGCATATACATACCTCCATGTCTGTGCAAAAACATACATAACATACACAAAAAAAAGTTGAGAGAAGAAAAAAGTAAATGGAGTATGTTGGGTCTTTTTTTCATTCTTATGCTAGGCTTGCATAATTGACCTGTTATGAGCACACATTCTGGAACAATTATGAAGAACAGGAAAGAAAACAACTCTACAGTAATATTGTTGTACTTTGAACCATGTTATCTTTCGAGACATTGCTATAGAAAGCCATAAATGTATCTAAGTGATGCTAAAATTGTTCAAAAACAGCTTTACAATCTGTCTTTGGGAACAAGTTTCAAAGCCTAATTATTGAAAATTGATGTCATTATGTGGATGCTCAAAAGTGCAGCAACAAGCCAGAGTGACCCCATCTGCTCTGCACATGTTCTGTGAAGCCAACCTGTATTTGATCAGATGAGTTTCATTTTCTAAAAATAATATCAAATAACTGAGTGTATATTATTTTATATTAAGTAAAGTTGGGATTAGAAATCCCTCAAATATAATCACACATGGCAAAGATTTGCTAAGAATGAAAACCACTTAATGAAACTACTTAAGAGGACGGGAATTAAAGCAATTGTAAAAATGGAATTGCAAAAGTATCAGGTGTTCACCCAGAAAGAAAAACTTACTCTGAGGACTGACTGTAAAACTAAGGCCATCTCTCTATGACTAACAGCAGTCCAAGTGTGAACTTCTCCAGTTGTTTGGCATTTTCTAGCAAAACAGCATAGGTGTTCGTGTGTGTGTGTGTGTGTGTGTGTGTGTGTGTGTGTGTAAGCCAATGATTAATGTAGGGTGTCTTCCTCAATCACTTCACACCTGTTTTTTTTTTTTTTTGCTTGCTTGTTTATTTATTTATTTAATTTTGGTTTTTTGAGACAGGGTTTCTCTGTGAAAAAGTCCTGGCTGTCATGGAACTCCCTCTGTAGACCAGGCTTACCTCGAACTCAGAGATCCACCTGTCTCTGCCTCCTGAGGGCTGGGATTAAAGGCATGCAACACCACCACCTGACCACACAGTTTTAAGACAGGATTTCTCACTGGCCAGCAACCCCCCTGGGATCTGGCTGTGTCTGCCTTTTTAGCACCAGGATCATAGACACACACTCCCATGTTCTCACATAGATGCTAGAGGTGGAATTTGAGTCCTCATGATCACATGCAAGGATCATACCTATCTTTTAATCATGCAGTCTTACTTAGAATTTTCTTTTCAGATGCTATACTGTAAATCAATTCATGATGCCCTGGTATAAAACATAAACAACATAAGTGTCCATTCACAGAAGACCAACACAGGTGAACTGGGAACGCACTGCCTGACCAGAACGCACGAGTATGCCTGAATAAAACAGAACAAAAAAGTTTAGGAAGAGAGGCTCCCACCAGATAGACACATGTGGGACATGATGGACAGTTATAGACATTAACTGGACAAAGACCGTCCACCTGGGGCAGGGAGTGAAGCTCAGTGTTAGATAATGTCTTTAATTCCAGCAACTAAGCAATATGAAAATCAAGTGAGAAAGAGATGGAAGATGGCTCAGGGGCTACAGCACAGGCTGCTCCTGCAGAGCACCTGAGTTTGGTTCTAAGCACTCAACTGGCAGCTAACATTCATCTACAATTCCAGTGCCAGGCGATCAGACATCCTCTTCTAGCTTCCTCAAGTATGCACGTGTTACTCATACGCATAAAATAAAAATAAATAAACTGGTGAGGTGGCTCAGAGGTTAAGAGCACTGGCTGTTCTTCTAGAGGTCCTGATTTCAATTCCCAGCAACCACATGGTGGCTCACAACCTTCTATAATGAGATCTGGTGCCCTCTTCTGGCATGCAGACAGACATGCAGGAGGAGCACTGTATACTATGCAAATAAATCTTTTAAAAAACAAATGTTTTTAAAAACTTTGAATTATTTTATTTTGATGGCTTGGCAGTGTGTTTTGCGATCTTAGCTGGGGAAGTGGAGACAGGTGAGTACCCGGGTCTCCCTGACCAGCCAGCCTGGACTGCTTTGTGAGCTCCAGGCCATTGAGAGACCTTGTGTAAGAGAAAAGGGGGAGGGAGCGGGTGGAGAGACTAGATGGGGCCTGATATGCGTGCACAAACATGAGAGCATCTCTCTCTCTCTCTCTCTCTCTCTCACACACACACACACTCAGACATACAGATACACATACACAAACATACATACACCACACACATACGCACCATACATGCACACACACACACACATATACTCACATATCTAGACATTTCCACACACAAACACATACACACACACTACACATACACATACCACACACACACCACAAACACACACACACAGGCCACACACAGATATACTCACAAAGACACACTCACATACACACACATGCACACATGTACACACACATACAAACACACCCACACAGTGGAGGAGCTGTACTTCTAGTGTTCAATTCCCAGCACCTTCATGGTGGCTCATGACTCTCTGTAACTCCAGCTTCAGGGGACCTGTCACCTCTTCTAGCCTCTGCTGGCACCAGTCACACATGGTGTGCAGCTGTAAGACATACATGCAGGCAAAAAAATAAAACCATATTCAATACATTTAAACGTTACCAAAAGCTGGATGATGGTGGCACATGCCTTTAATCCCAGCACTAGGGAGGCAGAGGCAGGTGGATCTCTGGGTTCGAGGCCAGCCTAGTCTACAGACTAAGTTCCAGGACAGCCAGGTCTACACAGAGAAACCCTGTCTTGAAAAAGAAAGAAAGAGAAGAAAGAAAGTTATTTAAAAAATAAAAACGATCCTAATTTATGCATAATTATAAAACAAAAACAGAACTCAAAGTCTGTGCCTTGAAGTCTTCCTGGGCTGTGTGAGGCAGGGGGATGACTGTAACACCAAGCCTTCTGTGCAGCCTGGTGTGATCAGAGATTGACAGGTTTAGCGGCTGTGCCCATCAAAGCACAGCAGTAACCTGAGCCACTACTGTGACCTGCTTAGCACCACTGGTGAGGTTCTACCCAGTCTTTACGGTCTACATGGTTCACCAAGCACACAGGTGTATTTTATGTAGGAGCCAGTCTCCGTGAGCAGGGGGGAAGAGGGCCCATAGTCAATGTTCTTCCATCGATCTTCACGTCTAAGGCAGCTAACTGGACAGAATGCATAAAGTTAGCTTGGAAAGCATCCACCTACTTGAGGGGAGAGACCCCAGACAATCCCACAGACAAGGAGTGAACTAGGCCAAAGAGTGTGATATGACTAGTAGTCACTGGGCTGCAGAGTGGGAAGGTCTAACAGTGGCCAGGGAGAACAGGCTGGCAGGCAGTCAGGGGCCATAACTAAGCAAGCCAGAGTCACTGGAAAACAGCGGCAGCTTTCAACCACTCCTGACTGGGTGGGCAACACATCAGCAGGGTGTGATTATCCTCAGGTGGGCCAGGGTGGTCACGCCAAGCATGTCAGTCTGCAATACGCCTATGGAATTAACCAGTCTCCCAGCAATGCCCTCAGCTGTTGTTCAGGGTCTGTCATAGCCCTCTAAAAACCCCTGGACAAGGAAACTCAACAGCGCCCCCCCCTCTCGACCTTCTCGCACATCCCCTCACTTCTCACTTGTCTGTAATTCCCCGTAATAAAGCCTGTCTCTCCTTTGCTTACTCCAGGACTGCCCGAACCTTTACTCACCATTGGTAGGAGACAACTGGAGAGTCACTGTCCCGGGTCAACCTTTGGTGACTGTATCTATCTGACACCCTAAGCCCTCCGCTCAGCATGGCTCTCTGTGGGCAAAAGAAACTTTTCTAACTTATTCAAATTTCAGTATGGAGAAAGAGAAAGAATAGCAACAGAATAGACCAAGATTAAAACCAGCACGGGCAAAACGAATGCCAGGCTCCTGGGAAGAAGTCAGTCACTGTCACTGTTTGTGTGGACTCCTACGTGTCTGTCTCCTTTCAGCTCTGGGGAATACTGACAGTAACAGTGCTAGGCTCATCACTGTGCTGAGCTCAGGGGTGAAAGCCTCCTTCATGGGGAAGCCTTGTGCTTTTATCCTTATCAAAGCCTGTGCTGACTATGAAATAATCAAGTTGTCAACTTGACACAAGCTAAAGTGTTGTGAGTAGGTTTTTCCTGCCAGCCTGGACCCACTGTGGCGCCAGCCCCAATTAACACACTGAGACTCTGTATTTGATATAAAGCTGTTGGCCGGTAACTATCATTTCTTATTGGCTAGCTCTGTCTTAAATATTAACCCATTTCTATTAGTCTAAATACTTCCACGTGGTCTTACCAGAGAGAGAGAGGTTGGCGTTCTGCTCTCTCCAGTCTCTCCATGCTGACTCCTCCCTACTACTTCCTCGAATCCTCCTTGTCTCCTAGTCCCGCCTATCTTGCTTTCCTATTGGCCAACAGTGCTTTATTCTTTAACCAGTATGAGAAACATATATACAGAATGACATCTCCCATCACTAGAGTTATCTGAGAAGAAGGAACCACAGTTGAGTAGATGCCTCCATAAAATTGTCCTATAGGTAAGCCCATGGGGCATTTTCTTAATTAGGGATTGATGTGGGAGAGCCCATCCTGGGATGGTGGTCCTGAGTAAGCCAGGAGGATTGAGTCAATAAACAACACTCCTCTATGGCATCTGAGTCAGTTCCTGCCTATAGGTTCCTGCCCTGGCTTCCCTGGATGATGGACTACAAGCCATAAAATGAAATAAACCCTTTCATACCCAAGTTGCTATTGGTCAGGGCTGTGTGGTCAGCTGCAAAGTGCTGATGTTAAATGGAAAGCCTAAGGCAGTATCTCCGGTAGTTCAGGCTAGCCTTGAACTCAGTATGTAGCTAAGCGTGACCTTGAACTACTTCTGGTCCTTCTGTCTTCACCTGCTGTGTGCAGAGATTACAAGTGCGAAACACCAATGCTATGTATTTGGTGCTGGAATCAAGCCCGGGCCCTCACATGTGTTAGTCACCCAGCAAGTCAGCTTCATGCCCAGCCTCCCTGCTAACTTTTCACATCCTGCTGTTTTATTGTCTCTTCCTTGACAGGCTATGTGTCCTTCCAGCCCTTAGGTCAGTGTGATTTGGTTTCCTGGAGTCCGTGGAGAAGTATTGGTTGTTTCTGTCTTTTTGTTAGCATTCTTCCTTGCCTGTGTTAGTGTCCCTGCCCCCTTGCTGGGGGAGTGCTATGCTAATGAGGATTAGGGATTTGCTAAGAAGCCTGTGAGACAGGGGGCGGCAGTGGCTTTAACCCAGGGTTGTTGCCTGGGAGGACTTTTCCGCCTGTCTCTGTTGTCTTGTCCATGGGTACAGGCCTGTGTGGTCAGCAGCACATGTCTGAGGACAGCTGGGACACGGAGGCAATCAATGGGGCATGTGCGTTGCCTCTGGACAGTCTGTGCTTTTTCACTGAAACCAAGAATCTTCCTCTTCACTCACAGCCTGGTTCCCTGCAATATCAGATGTGGACACTCCAGGCCAGGACCTCTGATTGGACCCTAGAAAGTGTGCTACCATTTTGTGGGGTTTTTGTTTGTTTGTTTGTTTTGGGTTTTGGTTTCTTTGAAGACAGGAGCTCAGGCTGGCCTTGAACTCACAATGTAGCCAAGGTTGACCTTTTATTCCTGATCATCCTGCCTCTACAGTCATGTGCTCCTCAGAATGAGGAGTCTTCCAGGTTCGGTCGATACCCCAAGAACTCAATGTCCAGTCCAATTGCTGCAACACGAAAGAGGCTTTAATGAACAGGAAACGTTTATGCAAATGGGCTCCTCCAGCATGCAGGCTAGAGAGAAGCCCCCTCCCCTGGGCCCAGGTGTCTTTAAAGGCAAACCCACAAGCTTAGGGAGGGGGTGGGACCCTCTGTCCATTGAGTACGTGACCCTTGGAGGCCGGATGGTCTCGCTATTGGGGTCAGCAGACCTTAGGGCTTCAGGTGTGCTAATTAATCTTGTCTGGGCAAACCAGGGTTACAGCTATCTCTTTGTTTCCTAAGGACCCTATTTACCACCTGTTGACTCACAGGAAAGGAGGGGCAGTGTGAATTCTTATCTCAGGGATTTGTGAGAGGAAGCTAGCAAATTCCAAGGAACAGATATTGGTTTCCAGATTAGTCCATCATTAACATTTCTTTTTAGATCTTTCACTGGGAGCCCAGGGCTTCTTGTAGGCTAGGCAGCACTCTACCTATTACCCAGTATCCGCAGACCCTTCACCACCTTTTTATTTAAAAAAAACAACCTAGAAGCTGGAAATGAGCCATGGAGGTTGAGTGATGGTGGCATGTCCCTGTTTAAGTAGAAATGTATTGTTTGGCAGCCATCCTTTTTAATGTAGCTTTGTATTTATAATGAAAACAGCAGAAAAGAAAGTCGGCTATTACTCTTTCTCAGCTGTTACTCGTTCTTTTGGGTCATTTTTAATTGGCTGCTGGGGAAATTAATGACTTTAGAACCTTGAAGTGTTTTATAAAATACTGACATAGGCTTGGGGTTTTTTGTTTGTTTGGGGTCCTTGGTAGTTTAGTTTGTTTTGAGATTGGGGGGGGGGGGTCTCTCCATGTAGCCCTGGCCAGCCTGGAACTCCCTATGTAGACCAAACTGGGCTCAAACTCATAGGGGTCTGCCTGCCTCTGCCCCCCAAGTGCTGGGATTAATGGTGGGTACTAGTGTGCCCCACATACTCATTTTAAAAGTTCTAATTTATTTTAACATTTCAGCCACATAGTTGTGAGCCTATAGTATTTTAGTTAATAAGAAAGTGTCAACCCAGGGCCAGGCATGGGGTCACATGCCTTTAATCCCAGCACTCAAGAGACAGAGGCAGGAGGATACCTGTGAGCTAGGATCCAGCTTTGTCTACATAGTAAGTTTCAGGCGAGTTGGAGCTACAAAGTGAGACCCTGTCCAAAAAAAAAAAAAAAAAAAAGACTATCAACCCAATTGACACAATGGAAAAGAAAGTTACAACATGAAGAAACAAAGACATTACCAGAGGACACAGTTTTTAAAATCATGAATTACAAAGTCAGATTGGAAAATGAAAAAGATCCGTTTGGGATTTCTTCAGACACACAAAACTGATGAAAGTCACAGGCAGGAACGATTGTGCTGACAGAGTTCCGCACAGCACAAGAAAACTGTCTTCAAGCAGTAATATCTTTCTGCGGAGAAACAAGCTGGAGCGAGGCTGGGCTCCGCCTGGGGTGATCCTGGGGTGATGTAAGCAATGACGTCACTGTGCCGCATAGCTGGAGGAGCTTGTGCAGAGGCATGGGTTGCTGCTTGTTACAGAAGCAACCAATGTGGAGGGCTTCCCTGACATCATCCCATGAGGACTCTTCTCAGTAGGAAGCAATTGCCTGACTTGGAGTTGATCTGCCACGAGTCGCTGTGGTTGGAGGAGAGCAGCCCGGCAGACCCTCCACCCACCCCTTCGTCTCTGGCTCCCCAGGCTGCCATTGCTGCCTCGGATCAACCCACTGCCAGTTGTTTCAGGGTCTCACCCTCAAACAGAGGAAAACGTGTTGGAGTTCAAGTGCAGTCGTTCTCACTTCTGGATTTTGAAGTGTCTCAAATCAGTCCTGTACAAAGAAACCAACAACCTGCTGTTCAAACTGAGACCACATTCAGGGGCAGAGCTCTGTAGCTGTGTAGAGGGCACCCCTCTTCCATCCTGATACTGCCTGCAGGGCAAGCTGAGTGTCAGCCTCCCCAGGCTCATCCAGGGAATGATGCTCACACAGAAGAGGGCCTTTCGTGACTGCCGTAAAGGGAAGGGGCTTGCTGTGAGGAGATGATAACCCTGAGCTATGTAGGTGGGACATAAAGCTGTCACAAGTGTCCTCGCACAAATGCAGCAGAACCGCCTGCACAGGCAGAGGCAGGGATAGGGCTGGTGTGAACAGAGCCCTTCCTCCCTCTCCCTCGTCTTCCCTCCCTCCCTCCCTCCCTTCCTTCGTTTGTTGTTGTTATTGAAGGGTTTGTTTGTGTGCATGCTGTTTTTTTGTCTGTTTGTATTAGATAGAGTCTAACCTCATAAAATTCATATCCCAGACTGACCTGGAACTCTTAATGCCTCTGCCTCTCCCGAGTCTTGATTACAGCATGGCCTCTACACCTGGCTCAGTCCCTAGGCTTCACCCTGTTGAGCATAATGTTGAACTTCTGGCCTCCAGGGCTGCAAGGGAAGACATTTCTCCCTGAAATACCATCATACATGCAGGAATTTGCTACGGTATCAAGAGGTAACTAATGAACTTATACAAACATGACATCTCTCCCATTACTAAATTAAATTATGGACATTAAAAGGAACTAAAACTGAATCTGAAACAGGTGTTTAGAATTTGCACTTTCATTTTCATGTATCTTTTCTAGGAGCTGGGGGATGTTCCTGGGATGCACAAAGCCTGTGGTTCCGCTCCAGAACCACAAACCAGGCATGGTGCTACACACCTGTCATTCCAGCACGTGGGAAGTGGAGGCAGGGGCTCGCCCTCTGTTCTACAGTGAGTACCAGGCCAAGCTGGGATTAATGAGACCCAATCAAAGGATAAAAACGGAAACAGGAGGAAGAAAAGAAGAGTGAGAGCATAGGAACCACGGAGAGATCGAAGATCCCGTTTTCCGGAAGCAAAAGCAGACAGGAAATAGGGGTTGTGATGGCCATGTGCCGGTGACGGGGACACATGAGGATAGCTCTGTCCTCCCGGCACTGAGGTCATCGTGGCTAACAAAGCAATTCTCACACTTGGCCTGTGAAGCAGTGGAACAAAGCCAGTCCTGTCCCAACTTGTCCCAGACTATCCATCTGAGATGGCAGTGTCTGGACTGGAAGCGACAGGAGAAAAGGCCTCGGGGTCTGGTCACACAGAGCTTCCGTGAAGAGAGGGCCTTCCTTCCACGGTGAGATACCAGCTGGGAAACAGAAGAACCCAGTATTGCCAGTCCCCCAAAGCACAGTGAAACCAGCAGGGCAGCTGGTGAGCATCGAAGGACACAGTATGCCAGAAGGGAGTGGTGGCCTTCTCTTGTGCTCCCCAACACTGCCAAGAGTCACTGAGAAGTGATACCCGTGCGACCATTTGGATTTTCAAAAAGATTTATTGCATGTTTGCCTATGCCTATGTGTGTAAGAGTTCTGTTGCATTGTGCAGGTAGGTGAGTGCATGCTGGGTGATGAACAAGGTGTGTCATGACTTCCGAATAGAGGTCCAGTCTTTTAAAATAGGATATT
The DNA here is from genome assembly GCF_943737965.1 of Phodopus roborovskii. Taxonomy (NCBI): domain Eukaryota; kingdom Metazoa; phylum Chordata; class Mammalia; order Rodentia; family Cricetidae; genus Phodopus; species Phodopus roborovskii. The sequence goes on from NW_026126482.1 coordinate 10,161,006, forward strand.
CATGCTCACTTATTAATGTCCATAGGGAAACTAGCTGAATTCTTGACTTTTCATCTCCAGATGCCATAGTAAGGCTGAGAATAGAATGGCTTGGTTTTCCATTAAGTTTTTCCCCTAACACATTCAGTAATGTTTGCCAGGTTTGTCTGCACAACTCTGTTCTCAACAATACCATCCAGAGTCGCTGAACAACGGGGATGTGTTCTGAGACAGCATCATCTCTGTACCAACTTCGGTGTGCTTTCACAACACAGGGGGGTTGGGGCAGGCACTGGATGTCACCTCTCAATGCAGTCAAGAGCTGCAGAACCACAGAGTGGTGACAGCTGCTGCCGGCTGCTGAGGTCCTCTGTTTACAGGAAGTTCTGTCCTTAGGAGGAGGACAATAAAATAAGGCTGAATGGGGAGCAAAGACATCAGCCAGGAGCTGGGGATGTGGAGCGATTGCTAGAAAGCCTGCCTAGCATGCCCAAAGCCCTGAAGTTCTATCCCCACCACCATATAAACCAGGCATGCACGTGTGGTGCACAACTGCAATCCCAGCTCTCGGGAGTGAAGGCAGGAGGGTCAGGAGTTCAGGGTTCTCCTTGGCTGCACAGCAAGTTTGAGGTTAGCCTGGGCTACATGAGACCCTGTCTTTTAAAAAAATAAGATTATAAACAACAACAACAAAAGAAACATAAATGAGAGTTGCCTGATGGGAGATGTCATTCTGTATATGTTTCTTATACTGGTTAATGAATAAAGTACTATTGGCCAATAGGAAAGGAAGATAGGAGGGACTAGGAGACGAGGAGGAAAGAGGAAGTAGTAAGGAGGAGTCAAGATGGAGAGAGAGTCTGGAGAGAACAGAACCGCCATTCCTCTGCTCTCGGTAAGACCATGTGGAAATACATAGAAATGGGTTAATACTTAAGACAGAGCTAACCGATAAGAAACTAGTACCTGGCCAACAGCATTATATCAAATACAGAGTCTCTGTGTGTTATTTGGGGCTGGCGTGGTGGCGGGAGGAAAAACCATACAGTTGCCTGTCAACATTACCAAGTGCTGTGCTCTGTACACAACTGTATGTTTGTGCTCCTGACCAGAGATGCAGTCAGGGATTTGGAATTAGCATCAACACATGAACACACATATACAATATATACATACACACATGCATACACACACACACACGCACACACACACACAGACAAATACAGGTGTATACATTAACCACACAGAGACATACATGCATTGACACACATGCACACACAGACATATATACATACATACACACAAGTGTTTGCACACAGAGACACACACATACATATAAACACATCATACGCACACATGCATACACATGAGAGGGGGAATTGGACACTGATGTTACCTTGGCTGTGGTAACTCCACTGTCATTTTACAGGCCCCGCTCATAGATGCTTTCTCAGCCGCAGTAATACCATTGTTGCTCATATTACACCGTGCTCTCTCTGCCTTCCTATCCGGTTATTATATGACACACTGTTCCATTTCTGACATGAATCAGGATGCCACTCATTTCTGCTATGATTTTTTTTTTTAATGGGGGAATGCTGGGGAGATGCTCAGTGAGCAAGTGCAGTCGCTGTACAAACCGAGGACTTGGGTTCAAGTCTTCCAAATCAACGGTAAAAAGCCAAGCATGACTGTGCACTCTTGTAACTCCGGTGCTTTGGGAGGTGGAAAAGGAACAGCCACTGGGCTTGCCGGCCAGCCTGGCTCCGGGTTCAGTGACAGACCCCATCTCGAGAGTAAGACAGAGTGATAAAGCAGGTCCCAGTGCCCTCCTTCTGCCTGTGTGCAAACATGGGTGTGCACACCTACACACACACACACACACACACACACACACACACACACACACACACACGAGTCATTGGGTACCATAGACTTAGCCAGTCTCCTGATGTTACCTGTTTCTTCAGGGTTTGCTGTCTCTTTCATTACAAGTGTCAAATTTTAGCAAATGGAAAATATTGTACATGTTGACATTTAATGTTGTGCTGTATTAAATACACTGAAGGGAGAGAAGCCATCTCTTCTTTGTATAAAATTACTTCACTGAATATTTCGGCAGTTTCCGTCCACCTTCTCCTGCGAGTAAGATCGACTTCCAATTTCTACCTCCGCTTCTCTTTTCCCATTTGAAATCAGGTTTCTGCTTGTGCTGTTGTTGTAAAGCTGGGTGTTTGATTTGTTAGGCTCTTTGGCGTTTAGGACATAGGATAAAAACGTATCTTCTCTGAAGGGTCTGTGCAAAGTCCCTGTAAAATCATTCGATGAGGTGACACTTCTCATGAAATTGCAGGAGCTGTGCAAGGGCTGCTGGGAATCATTTTAGTGGAATACTTTAGTTATTCTGTGTCTTGAGTTGATTTTGGCAAGCCTCTTAGGAAGTTGACAATTTTTTTTTTGCTTCATATCTAATACACACACACACACACACACACACACATTTGTTGGAAGAAAGCTAGACATTTTCTTCTCCTGCATCTTTCCATCTCCTTGGCATCTAAATCACACCTCTGGAACTATTTCACTGCTCTCCGGTGGTAGAGCCAGTGTATTTTTTTTTCCTTTTTTCTCAATCAAACTATCAAACGTGTCTATTTCTGTAGCCCATTCAAGGAATTACTATAGAGCTGAATGGTAGGTCCCCCAAAGATTGGTCCATGTCTTGATCTCCCCAGAACTGGTGAATGTCACTGTATTTATAGGAAACCTTTGTATATTGTTCTAGTTTGCATCTCTGCTGAGACAAAGCCAACTCATGAGTAGGAAGGGTTTCCTGCATTTTATAACTCCCAGGCCATAATCCGTCCCTTGCGGGAAGTCAGGGCAGGAGGTGCTGCAGAGGCCATGGAAGGGTGCTGCCTACTACTGGCTCGCTCCCCATGGCTTGCTCAGCCTGCTTTCTCATAGAACCCAGGACCAACTGTTTAGGAGTGAGCATGTCCTCTCTCATCAATCATTAATCAAGAAAATGCCAGAGCCACAGAGGACACAGATGGCTCCCCCAAGAGTTCTTGGTCTGAAGGGGTCACAATCAACTGGGAGCAGTTCAGCCACACCAAGTGCTGCCTGAGGTTTCTAGGCCCAGACATGCAAGAGAAGAAAAGCAATGGCTCCACATCATGCCTTGCAGCTCGGGTGGGCAGGACTCAACCAAGCGCCACCAGTGACCAAACCAAGAGCCCTGGTGCAGGGCAGTCAGGCACCAGCATTACTGTGAGTGAGTACAGGTGGAGAAATGAAGAAGAGGCAGAATAGTTCATGGACTGGGGAGAGTGGTGGATCTGGAGGGGTGAGGATGATGAGGAACAGGTTGGCATGAATGGCCACCGGGCCACCTGAGTCCTAGGTGATGCCTGGGGCCTGGGCTATTGCCAAGGGCCAGGTCTTGGTCTGAGGCCCTGAAGCAGCTGAGGGGGGTCTGTGTTGATGTCTGTGGCTCTTGTTGTCACCGAGAGACCTGTATCCTGGGCCACTACCTGGGGTCATGTTGGTTTCTGAGGGTCCTGTTACCTCAGGGGCCTTGCCAGTCTGGGTGGCCTGTGCTGTTGCCACCAAGGGCCACACAGATGCCCAGGCTGTGAATTGAAGCCTATGACCATGTTGGCATCTGAGGGCTGTGCCACTGCTGGACCCAGACCAGTTAAGTGGCCAGGGCTGTCACCTGGAGTCATGCTGTCATCCCAACCAGGGCTGCTGCTGAGAGCCATGTCTGGATCTGTGGCCCTGCCACAGCCAGTGCCTCTGTTGATGTCTGTAGTGGAGCTCCTGAGACCACTGAAAACTGTGCTGATGCCGAGGTCTGATATGCCACGTGGGACCATGTTAGTGTCCAAGGGCTATACTACTGTGGGGGCCATGCCAATCCAGTAGCCTGTGTGCCACCTGGTGAAATCTGGGCCCAGGCTGCTGCCTAGGACCATGTGTGGGTCCATGGTCCTATATTAATGTCTGTGGCCCAATTTGCCACCAAAGACCACACAGATGCCTGAGATCTGGGCCAAATTTGTGGTCATGAGAGTGCCTGAGGGCTGTGCCACCACAGGGCCCATGCTGGTCTGAGTGGCTGGTCTGAGTGGCCTGTGCTGTCACCTGGGACCGTGGTGTCATCTGGGCCAGGGTTGCTGCTAAGAGCCTTGTCTGGGTCCATAGCCTTACAGCAGCCAGGGTCTGGGTTGATATCCGTGGCTCCTGTTGCCACTGACGGCCATGTGGATGACCAGGCTCTGGTTGGCCACTGGAGACCGTGGAAGTGCCTGAGGACCATGCTGGTGCCACAAAACAAATGACTCTGGCAAATGCACACACAGGGCTAAGCATGGCAGGAAGTTATCAGATCACACTAGTGGTGGAGAGGCAGAAATGAGAAAGGGGGGCTTCGAACAGCCAGAAAAGGGTAAGAAACAAATGAAAGCCTTGAACATAAGTGGACCAAACACTCCAGTCAAAAGACAGAGAGGATAACGGTGCCTGTCACCAAGACTGAAGTCCTGAATTCTATCTCTAAGACCTACATGTTGGAGAGAACCAACTCCTTTAAGTTGTCCTTTGACCTCCACATGTGAGCTGCAGCGTATACAAACACACACACACATACACAGAGTGATGATGATGATGATGATGATAATAATACTTTTTAAAAAGAATATCTTTCTGATCCAAGGATATGCTTCCTACAAGAAACCCACACTAGAATTTTTTCTAAGTGTGTGGCATATGTGCATGTGTGTTTTCACATGTGTGTACACATGTGGAAGCCAGAGACTGATGCTAGGAACATCCTAGATCATGTGAGAACAGAGCTTGTCTCTATGGTTGGTCTAGTTTGCCAGCTTCTGTAGGACCCTCCTCTCCATCTCCCAAGCACTGGAATTACAGATAGATTGCCACACCCACCCAGCATTTATGTGGGTGCTGGGGATCCAAAGTCTGGTCTTCATGCTTACACATGAAGCACTTTAGCATGAGCCATCTCCCCAGCCAGGAAACCCACAGTAGCTGTGAGAACACACAGACTCAGGGGGAAAAAGTGATAATCCCCCTCTACTCCCACCCCTGTGCAAATGTTAACAAAGAAAGGCCAGAAACCTTCAAGTCAAAGCTGTCAAGAGACAAAGTGTGCTGGAGCACACAAATATATGAGGTGAACATTAGTGGGTCAGGAGAAACACACAGCAATGGACACGGGCTTCACAGACAGGCCACGTAGACAGAAAATTAAGGAGGAAATATTGGGCTTAGGGTGTGCTTTTTTATTTCAAAGATTTCTTTGCTTTGTATTTATGTGCAAATGTGTGTATTCACATGTGATATATATCACATGTGTGTGTATGGGTGCCCACAGAGGCCGGAAGAAAACGTCAGATTTCCCTGGAGCTGGGGTTACAGGCTAGAACATGAGTCAGGTGTAAGCAACACTGAAACTCTAACCCATCTCTCCAGCTCCCCAACTTATTATTTCATTTTTAAATCTTGTGTGTGGATGTGCACAGCATATACATAGCACAGCTCACGTGTGGAAGACAGAAGACAGGTTGCAGGCGTCAGTTTCTGCTTCTGTGATGTGGCTCCTGAGGTTTGAACTTGAGTCATGAATCTTGGCAGCAAACGTCTTCATCTGTGAGTCACCTCCCAGGCCCTTGGAATTGCACCTTAAACCAGACGGCCCTAATGACGTGTCCAGAACATTCTGTGAAGCAGCAGCAAGGACACACTCTTCCTGAACATGCAGCCTGGTCTCCAGTGTTCTGAAACCATAAAGTGTCTATTTAACCAAATCTTTCAGGGAGGGAAACACACGTATTCATCTTCTGTCATTTGCTGATGGTACACCGGGGCTAGCTGGCTTGCGAGTGCTCAGTTGTTTTGCCATTAAAGTCCTTCTTCATTATAGCAGTCATTATAAAAAATTCAGAGCTGGCACGAAAATCATGGAGAAAACCTAAAAGAATTTTCAGCAAGATCCATTCCAAGGAGAAGATGCTCGCTCCTCCACAAATATCAGCATTCACAGGAGGCTCTAGGCAGAAGGAAACACCAAACACAATGTATAAACCAGGAAACAAACAAAAAATAAGTATTTAAGTCATAAAATAAAAATTAAAGGCATCTCTATGTATATATGATGTGACCCTGTGACAGCCACTCCCCCAAAGTGTGTACCAAAGACAAAAGCCTCACAACTAGGAAGTCAGTTCAGCAAAGCTAAGAGAAGATCAACACGTGAAAGCCAGTGCCAGATTTTTTCTAATCAGTGTGCAGTCTTTGTATTTTAATTGTGTATATATGTGTGTGTGCATGGCTCTGTGTGTGTGTATGCATGCCCGTGTGTGTGTGTGTGTGTGTGTGTGTGTGTGTGTGTGTGTGTGTGTGTGCTTCAGTGTGACTTGAATGCTGATTTGCTTGTTTACTGGGTTATGCTTTTTGTTTGTTCGGTTATTGGAAAGTCTGAAGACATCCTTTTGGAGAGGTTACCAAGGGACTTGTTATGTTGCTCAAGCTGGCCTTGAATTTTTCAGTTCACACAATACCCCCCACCCCTGCTTCTGAGAGAGCTGAGACCCCAAACCTGTGCCACCATGTCTGATTCCCATAACACTGCTAACAAAAATAGAGAAAAAAAAAATCTAATTCTGAAATCCCTATGGAATCATAAAAGACACAGCCCAGAGAAAACAGTTCTAAGGAGGAAAAACTAGTTGGAAGAGTCATACTTTCTAATCTAAAATTACATTAGGAAGTTATGATGATCAAGGGAGCATGGCCTAGTCAAAAAGAGGCTATACATACACATGTGAACCACACACACCAAACAGAGGTGGACACAAAAGTCTATAGACAGACACATATACAGGCAGTGTTATAATTTTAAAAGAAACACAAGAAAGAGCTCACATAGAGGGGGTTTTAATTAGGGGAAAGGGGATGGGAAAGGAGGGGGGTAAGAGACCAGCCACTGGAAACAGGAGCAGGTGGAGAGAGAGGCAGAGAGAGGGGGGAGGGAAGGACAGGCAGAGAGACAGACAGAGAGAGAGAGAGAGAGAGAGAGAGAGAGAGAGAGAGAGAGAGAGGAGGTGGGCAGGGCCCTTTTAAAGGGGAAATTAGTGAATGTGCACAGGAGGTGCTCTTAGTGTCTGCAGCTGTCAGATCCCCTAAGGGCAGGCCAGTTCAGACACCTGAATACTAACAGGCAGGCTGCTGACAGCAACAGTGAAGGTTCTGGCTGATGCTCAGGTCTGTGACCTCAAAGTCACATCTATGCATGACCCACACAAAAGTGGCACACTGCCAAGCCTGGTTATATAACAGATTTCATCACTATTTACTTTTGTGTCGGCCATTTTGTGCTGAGTCCTCCTGTCCCTCCCATGTCCAGCCTTAGCCATCTTGGTGCGTGAGGGACAGCCACATCAGCCAGTGTGGTGGGCAGAGGGGAGGGGCTTGGTCGGCAGCACAGCTGCTAGGAGCCCATCTTCAGCCCAGACGAGCATCCAAGGCGGCTCCAGACTCCACCTGCCACCTGCTGCTCCACCTGCCACCCAGCTTCCTGTTGTACAAGTCCCTAGGAGTGAGTGACCACTACACACACACACACACACACACACACACACACACACACACACACACGCACGCATGCACTATCAGCATCCTCTCTATAAAAGAATGTGATGCCTCTGGGGAGATGACTCCATGGGTAAACCATCTGATGGACAAGCATGAGGGCCTTCTGAGATGCCCAGGACCCATGATGGTGCGTACTGGGGAGACAGAGTCAGGCAGGTCAGGGGCTCACTGACCAGCTAGTCTAGCCAATGGGTGAGCTGCAATTGAGAGACTCTGCCTCAAAAAATAAAGTGGAGAACAAGAGAGAAAGATACCTAATGCTGACCTCTGGCTTCCGTGTGAACACACATGTTTACATACAGGAACACGAGAGAGAGAGAGAGAGAGAGAGAGAGAGAGAGAGAGAGAGAGAGAGAGAGAGAGAGAGAGAGAGAGAGAGAGAGAGAATTAGAGAGGAAAGAAAGAACCATGCGGTGTGAACTCAAAACAGAGGTGAGCAGGGTGGCTAGTTCATTCAAAGTCCCCCTTCCCCGCCCAAGTGGGATGTTGGTGACCCTATGTTGAGATGCTGATGACGTGATGTTTAATAGCAGATGCTGGAGAGAGAAGTACGCTATTGCAGAGGAAGTCACCCCCCATATTCACACCCAGGGCTTGGCCCCAGAGTCCCCTCCCCATAGTATCAGATATAGAAATGGTTGAGTATTTGGTGACAGCTGCGCTACTCACTGGGATGCAGAGGGAATTTTAAGGGTTTTTTTTTCTCCATGAGATCAGAAGAATGTGGACATCCCAGCTCCGAGCAGACAGCAGAGAGATGAGAGGTGAGAGAAAAGCAACAACTTCCCTGGACTCACAATTACACAAAAATCATGGATGAGACAACTGAAGCCCAGAGAAGTCAAGCAACTTTCTCAAGGTCACACAGCTTGTAGGAGACACCAAAGCTCCAGAACACAGTCTATCCTCAGTCACACAGCGCAGTCTCTCTTGATACCTTGTGGTTCTGACATCCTAACAACAGCAACACAACAGCAAACAACAGCAAAAAAGATCGGTAGAAAACAAGCTCAGAAACCTGTGGTGTACAAAAATCCTTTTGAAGTAAAGAACCAAACAGTAGGTTTTTCAAGTGAGACAGGGTGGAGTACCAAATTTCAAAGAAGAAACTTATGCAACATAACGTCTATGATGGAATGCAAGAAAACGCAGCAATTATTGCGAACAGACCAACTACCACAGAGATACTGTGACTGTGTCTGAGTGAAACAAACAGCCAAAGAAGAGGTGAAAAGTTTGGAGGGGATGCAGTGTGGTGTTCAGAAGCAGTTAGGGGGTAGTGGGGGGAGATGTCATCGAGATGGACTGCTCTACACATGCGAAATTCTCTAAGAATGCATGAAAATGTGTTTTAAAAATACAAGCTTTGAGCCAGGTGTTGGTGCACGCCTTTTTAATCCCAGCACTCAGGAGGCAGAGGCAGGTGGATCTCTGTGAGTTCGAAGCCAGCCTGGTCTACAGAGCAAGTTCCAGGACAGACTCCAAAGCAATACAGAGAAACCCTGTCTTGAAAAAAAAAAATCAAAAAACAAGCTTTGGGAGCTTTAAAAATGGCTCAGCAGTTAAAAGCACTGGCTGCTCTTCCAGAGGACCCAGGGTTCCGTTTCAGTTCCCAGCACCCACATAGACACTTACATATAACTCCAGCTCCAAGGGATCCAACTCCCTCTTCTGACCTCCACAGGCACCAGGCAAACACATGATGTGCCTACATACATGCGTGCAAAAAACTTACCCACATAAAATAAAATGTGAAAACTTAATTTAAGCTTTGTGTGATATATGTTCTGTCTGTGTGTGCATGTATATATGATTCTGGGGATATAACCCAGGGCCTCTTCAGTATTGGGCAAGTGTTCTACCACTGAGGTTTGCCCCAGAAATAATCCCTCAGGTGAGCAAAGACTACCCAAGGCTGCCTCTGCAGAGTTATCTGTGAGAGCGGACATGGGAAGCGACTATCCATGCCACCAGGGGCCTCTTAGGTAGATGGAGGGTGGCTTCACTTAGGGGAATCGGCTGTCAATGCAATTGGTGCCAACACAGAGTACCCTGGGAGTAAATAAAGCTGCCTGACTACTTGCAAAGGCAACGAACATTTTATTTATACTTATAATCCGATGGGACATACAGCCCCTGGCTCTTTGTGGCTCCTTCTGGGTCCTTGGCAGGGAGAACCTCTTACTTAAAACTTTTCTGTAAAGTTTCTATGACTTGAGAGCTGGTGTGATGGTGCACTCTGTAATCCTAGCCCTCAAGAAGTGGGAGCAGGAGGATATGGAGTTCAAGGCAAGCCTGGGCTACATAGCAAAACCTCTCTGTCTCAGGATACACTTTCTGAATATGTAAAACACACACTTCCAGGCATGGGGACATACACCTTTAATCCTAGAACTTGGGAAGCAGCAGCAGGTGGACAGCTGAGTTTGAGGCCAGTCTGTTCTATATAATGGATTCCAGGCCCAGAGCTACATAGTGGGGCATTTTCTCCAATTAAATAATAACACACACACACACACACACACACACACACACACACACACACACAGTTTTAAATACCTTGTTTTATTTCCATGTTTCCATGACTAATGAAGTTGGTCTGTTTCCACACCCTTCAAAGTTCTTCAAACCTGACCTTTTCTAAACTTAATTAATTTTGTATCTTTTACTAATTTGATGCTAGATGTCCTCTTGTTCTTATAGACATATCAACATATCACACCAAAAAAGTTAACACATTTTGGCGATTTTTCAGAAAATTAGGAATCAATCCACCCCAAGACCGTACAATACCACTGTTGGGCATATACTCAAAGGAGGCATATTCACACCACAAGGACATTTGCTAGAGTACATTCATAGCAGCATTATTTGTAATAGCCAGAACTTGGAGACGGCCTAGATGCCCCTCAACCAAAAACTGGATAAAGAAAATATGGTACATTTACACAATGGAGCACTGCTCAACAGAAATGATGACATCTTGAAATTTTCAGGCAAATGGTTAGAACTAGGAGAAACTATCCTGAGTGAGGTAACCCAGATCTAGAAAGACAAATATAGTATATACTCATTCATAAGTGAATACCAGACATAATGCAAAGTATAACCAGCCTATATCCACAAACCCAGAGAAGCTAGAGCCTCTTCCAGAAACAGATGGAAGGACATACAGAAATCCACAGCTAACCATATGAACAAAGGAGTCAAGACCAGGATGGGGAAACCCACAGAATCAGCTGACCTGACCTAGTGAGGGGTCCCTGACTCCATACTGTCAACTGGGAACCTACCTAAGACTGAAGTAGGACCCCTGAATACAGGTGACATGGTGTGACTTGGGCAATCTATGAGGCCACTGATAGTGGGACCAAGATCGAACTATAATGCACAAACTGACTTAGAGCCAGCCCATTCTCTATGGAGAGAGACCTTGCTCAGCCTAAACATGGGAGAGAGCACATTGGTCCTGCTTCAATGAAGGGATGGGACAGACTTAGTTGACATCCTAGGGGAGGCCTTATCCTTCTGAGGATCAGATGGAGGTGGAATGGGGGTGGGGTGAGGGGAGGAAGGAGGGGGATCTGGAATGTAAAAAATAAATTTAAAAAGGTAACATATTTTATACTTCATACTTATAGTATGCTAACATTTTGTCTAGAAGAAAAGTTCTAAGCATTTCCCTCGTTTTAATTTCAATAAGAATTATTATCGTTTTTATTTATGGGTGTTATGTGCACATTGGAGCAGTACTTTTGAAAGCCAGAAGAGGGCATCGGATCCCCTGGACTGGAGTTACAGGCACCTGTGAACCATCCAGAGGAACTCCACAAAAGCAACAAGCGTTCTGAGCCATCCCTTCAGCTACAATTTTTTTTAACAACTTCATCAGACAAAAGTGATTGATTTTACTTGCCCAAGTATGTTTACCTTTCTTGTATAACTTCTCTCCCAGAGTTCACATCTGGCTTCTCTTGGTTAGTTCCCTTCGATCTTTAACTTGTGGGAGTATTTTTCTGTTTGGGATGAGGTAGAGTCTAGCCGATGGTCCAGGCAGGATGCATTTTCCTCTGTGTTGGCTGATATTCGGCCTCGAATTTCTCAGCTGCCCTGAGAACGCTGACACGCTAAAGGCCCCTCCAGGCTCCCCTGAGCCTGAGGTCGGGGAAGCTGACTACAGCCATAGTTGGGACGCACTCTCGAGAGGCTTGAAGGCAGAAGTGAGGTGTCTGGCTCTTCCTGCCCTGAACAGTGCTCCTGGCGTGGGAACTCAGGAAACATTCGGCTTCATGGTAGCTGGGAATGAAGGAGCAGTGTGAGGGGCAACCTTGCCATGTAAGTCAGAATTCTAGTCCATGACTCTGGGCTCCGTGGTCCAGATTCCTGAACAGGAGTGCCACCGGCTAGGGTTCCCATTTGCTTCCAAGCATCAGGGACAATGTGTGGAGTCATCGGAGGAGGGGTTGATGGTAAGTCACCTAGCACAGTCATACACATCGACAATGACTAAGCCCTGCAGAGATCACCTTCTGCACAAGATGGCTATGTTACATCTGTTCCTGTGTAAGTCCCCCACTGATGTGCTCTTGGATTTCAATAATTATTTTTATTTTTCCTAGATTTATTTTTAATTTTTTTAATGTGCATTGGTGTTTTGCCTACATGGATGTGTGAGGTTGTTGTGGCTCCTGGAAATGGAGTTACAGACAGTTGTGAGATGCCATGGGGGTACTGGGAATTGAACCCGGGTCCCCTGGAAGAAGCCAGTGCTCTTAATCAGTGAGCCATCTCTCCAGTCCCTTATGTGGGTGTGTGAACCTGTGTACGTTCATGTGCATGCAGTAGTCCACAGAGATCAGAAGAAGGCATCACATACCCTGAACTGATATGATAGGAAGTTGTGAGCTCCATGTGCATGCTAGAAACATAGGTCCTGTGCAAGAACAGTGAACTTTCCTGATGTCAATAATTATATTTATCATCATATATGTTATCTTCTATATATACTTTAATCTACTTCTAGAATGTCTATTGTTTCCCTTCTCTCTCTCTCTGTCTCTCTCTGTCTCTGTGTGTGTGTGTTGGGGACTTGAACTCCAGACTCAGCACATGATCAGAACATACCTACCACTGTATTGACAGCTCCTTCTACAACATTGTGTTGTTTTAATTCATTTAAATACCTGAGAGCTGGTGAGAAGACACTCGTGGGTACTTGCGTGCAATAATTATCTCTAGAACAGTGGTCCTTTTTTATCAGAAATATACTCAACTTCTTTATTTTGGGCTCTGTTTTTAATGTCACTGTCCAATGCTTAATCACGGCTTCAAGTTTTGTTTATTTTTTAAGTACTATTGTGTGAATAATGTGTCTGTATAGGTACAAATGACACAGCCCATATGTGGAGGTCAGAGGCCAACTTTGTCCAGTCGCTTCTTTCCTCCCATCTTTAGGTGGGCCCTGGTTTGAGCAAAATCAAGCAGTCAAGCTTGAGCCACAAACACCTCCATCTGTAGTCCCATCTCTCTGGCCCTCTTTAAGGACCTCTCTAGTCATTTATTTACACAGATCAATTTTACTTTTCCGTTTGATGTAGCACTCGTTATAATAGTTTTTTGTTTTACAAATAACACATTTCCCTGATTGTATTTAAAATGTTCAAGCCTGTGTTAAGCTATAACAAAAGCAATCATTTATTAAACACTGCCTGGGAAGTGGGGGAGATGGCTCGAAGACTAAAAAGAATGCTCGCTGCTTTTACGAGGGGTCTGAGTTCAGTTCCCAGCATGCACCTCAGGTGGCTCATAGGTACCTGTAACTCCAGGTCCAATGTCCCTGAAGGCATCAGATCACATGTGACATACTCTTCATATACACATAAAGAAAACAAAAACTTTTACACTACCTAGGTGTCATATGTAGTATTTATGTTTCCTTACTTTTTCAAACACGGGTGAAATTCTGAAGGTCACAAAGCACTGTTCTACTGAAGGATGGACACCCTGGGGCCTGAGACGCTGGTAGCTTTGTACACTTTCAGCATCCACCAGCCTGCCTGTCACACTAGGTGCTCAAGTCCCAGCATCACATACACACACGCTTAACAGAAAGGGACAGAGGCATCACCTACAGCTTCTTAGGACATCTCAGCACCTTGCCGCCCCCTCTTCAGAGCAAATCTGAATAAATCTCTGTTATCCTCAGAGCCCAGGATAGAAAAAGATTTAATGAATAAGCTTGGAGCTGGATGTTGGTGGCACATGCCTTTTTAATCCCAGCACTTGGGAGGCAGAGGCAGGAGGATCTCTGTGAGTTTGAGTCCAGCCTGGTCTACAGAGCTAGTTCCAGGACAGGTTCCAAAGCTACACAGAGAAACCCTGTTTTGAAAAACCAAAATAAATAAGTAAATAAATAAATAAATAAATAAACAAACTTGGAGGTGGGTGTTGGATGAGTCAAACTACGATAACACCTGTCCATGACGTCCTCACCAAAGCCTGACTGAGACCCCAAAAGTGTGGAAGAGGAACCTGGATATCATAACGAAGGGGCTCAGTAGTTTGTTATGGTCACATGCCAGTGACCATAGGATGTGTGCCATAACTGCTCCCCTACCAATATCTTTCTGAAGTCAGAAGACTTTTGCCTTTAGACACCAGCCTCTGGCTCAGCTCCGAGTCTGAGCGCCCCTGTTGTGTGTTCCGGTGCTCTGCATGCATTAGGGGAGATGGACACAGGGACACAGGGACCTGGCATCATTGTGGTGTCCTTTTCTGTTTTGTTTTCCTGTCTCATTCATTGCATTGGCTGCAGTCTTCAAAGTGTTTTCAGGCAATTGCTTTCCAACTTCAGTATGAAGGACCTAACTGTTTCCCTGTTTAAATTTGTACAGAGGAAAGGAGGGCAGGATACATCCAGGCTGGAGAAATAAATGACTCAGCAGTTAAGAGTGCTTACTGCTCTTACAGAGGACTTAAGTGTGGTTGATTTCCAGCACCCACAGACGCCTCACAACAGCCTGTAATTCTCTTCCAGTCTCCAAGGGCACCTGTATTCACCAGCACAAACCCCTCACAAACACACACACTCATATATACACACATAAACTTAAAAAGCTAAAATAGCCAGACGGTGGTGGCACACCGCTTTAACCCCAGCACTCGGGAGGCAGAGGCAGGCAGATCTCTGTGAGTTTGAGACCAGCCTGATCTACAAAGATATACAAAGAAACCCTGTCTTGAAAAAACAAAAAACTAAACTAAACTAAAAAGCTAAAATAATTTTATAATGTATAATTTTCCATGAAAGTAAATGCATGAATCAGTGTCTCCATTTCCTGTAGGGATGAGTTATACTTACTGTCTGGACACAGTAAAACAACTTTGATTTTCCTGCAAGTGCCCAGCCATGGAAACAAATTCAAAACCAAAGGACAGCATTGTGGAACAGCACAGACAAGCTCTTGGTCTCTGCTGTCCCTATTAGGACATTGTTTGCTAATGTGCTTCTCACACAGAGCACTTGGGATAATCTTGAGAGATCCTAGACATTAGATTGAATCGGGGTAGCACATTCTAATACTGCTTCAGGTGAACACACGCACTCACACACATTCATACATACACACACATACACCACACATCACACACACTCACACACTAACATACACATACACACACGTATACATACATCCATACATATCCTCACACATACATATACACATCACACACATCATATATATACACATACACACATGTCACATACACATATACACACAATCATACACACTCACACTTATACACACACATACACACATATCACATTGTCACACATATACACACACTTATACACACATCTCACACACATCACATACTCACACATACATACATGCTCATATACACACCCACTCACATACACATCACACAGAGACATCACACACACACACTCATACATGCATACACATCTCTCACACACACACCACAGAAAAGATCCAGAAGAAATTTAAAATATATGTGTGTGTGTTCTTCAAATAACCAATAGTAGTAGTAGATGATTTTCACTTACAAGAAAGTCACCTTTTTCGATCCAGACCTTCCTTTCATCACATTAAAATATGTACAAAATCACATCTTATTACTGCCCAGCCAAGTTATCACAGCCAAAACCAAACCCCTCCCCACACCCTCTCATTTGTGCTTTATGAAGCACTAGTCTTTCTGTTCTGCCTGCTTTTAACCTATGTGTGGGTGTGTATGCATGTGCACATGAGTGTGCAGGTAAAGTGTGGGTGCGCACACCTGGCATGCTCATGTGGAGGCCAGAAGTCAACAGGGGCATCTTCCTCCGCTGCCCTCCACCTGGTTTTTGAGACAGTCTGGGAATATGGAGCTCACTGACTAGCTAGAATGGCTGGCCGGTGAGTTCCGTGTTTCCTCTTGTGTCTGTCCCACCTCCCGCCCCCCATGCTGGGCCCACAGCACCATCAGCCTTGCCTGGAAAGAAGGAAAGTCGGGAAGGAGTTCCCAACACGGCCAGCGTCTCCCTGCAAGGCTGAAGGACCTTGCTCTGTTTGCTGCTTTTAGTGATAAGTGAAAGAAGTTCCTTATCAGAAAACGAATTTGCAAGAATGGAGCTGAGTTTGATACCCGTTTTCAGGAAGAGAAAGAACTTGGTTGCACCTGGGTTTCCTAGAAATGGGAGCTGGAATCTTGAGGGTCTCTAGGGAGGGTTGGTCCCAGAACTGCAAGGGGGATGGGAAAGCAGGGGAGGGGGAGGGAGACACAGAGGAAGGAAAACACTAGGACCAGGGGATTTGGTGCTTTGCTGACCAGACCTTCCCAAGACACAGGTCTGGGGACTCTGTGCTGCTGAGCACTGTGAGCTGTTCTGTCTCTGTTGCTCACAATTCGCCTTGTGATGCTCTGTGGTTCCTGAGGAAAACAGACACCCAGGCCACTGTCCAGGTATAAGTTCCTAGGTAGCAGGAAGTGACCTCTCTGCTCTGGGTGTATAAAAATCCAGCTTGCCGCAGCAGGAAAGCCCAGATGGAGTCAGCTAGAGTCAGACTTGCTGGCAATGATTGGAGACATTAAGGCTCCAAGATGGCTGCTCCAGAGGACGGGTAGTAAGGCCTGGGATACCTCAACCTAATGGATTCCAAGAGAGCTATGGTGGAACTCGACACAACCCAAGTGTCCTGGCTAGTTGTATATCAACTTGACGCAAGCTAGAATCATCCAAAAGAAGGGAGCCTCAATTGAGAAAATGCCTCCCTAAGATGTGGCGGCAGGGCATTTTCTTAACTAGTGACTGATGGGGAGGGTCGTGTGGTCTCGGCTTTGGCCAACTTACTTGTATTCATTACTGTTACCATGATAAAATGCCCGGCAATAAGCAATATAAAGGAAGAAACATGTCTTTTGACTTAGTTTTAGATAATACAGTTCACCATGGTGGGAAGGCATGATGGCAGGAGTCTGAGGCCGCGGTCATGGCTGCTCTGTAGTCAGGAAGCAGAGAGAGTGAAAAGGAAGCTGACCTGAGCTATAAAACCTCACGGCTCACCCACGGCAACCCACTTCCTCCAGCGAGGCTCCCTACCTAAAGGTTCCACAACACTGCCACTAGCTGTTCAAAGCCTATGGGGACACCCCACTTTGAGATCCAGCAAAGCTGGGCCCCGGGCCACGCCTCTCTGGCTCCAGCTAAGATGCTTCCTAGAGGGGCCCTGGGAAGGATGCAGGGGCTTCACGCTAGCAAAGCACAACTCCCAGAGCTGAGCCTGTTTCCTCTAGACACCCATCGTCTGTTTATGGAGCGGCAAGGGCGGGAGTCCTCATTGTATGGGATGCCCTGATAAGGATGTGAGCTTGCTGTGGCTGCCTGGGCCATTTCTTACCCCGCTCCTCGACAGACAGAGCCGAAGCACAGACCCTGTGTGTGCAGTTCTACTCTAATGCCTTTCAGATGAGGAAACGGAGGCTTCAGAAATTCACATCACTCAGAGTCCCAGCTCAATCCTACAGTGTTTCTTGTATTTATTCTCTGGAGCTGGAGATGGAACCCAGGGCCTTATGCGTTCCAGGCAAGCACTCTACCACCGAGCCCCAACCTCAGAGCCACTAAACTGACTCCAACTGTACCTGTGGTATTAGTCCTTAAAAGCTCAGTTGGGGACCACTGAAATGGTTCAGTGTAAAGACGCTTGCCACTAATACTGGCGATGAGCGTTCCAGTCCATGATCTCTCACCCACTTCCAAAATTTCAGCCAAACCTCTCCCCTTCAAGAACTACTCTGTTCCCTCCCATGGGATAACGTTTGAGTGACCGTTATCAAACTGTGAGAGTGATCTAGATTTGCTTTAAATCTGCCACCACCACCCATTCTCCCACGAGTCTATATGAGCCTGGCTTGGCCAGAGTGTCAAATGAAAGGAAGAATGAGGTCTTGGCTATAGCAGGTATTGGGAATGCCTGACAGTTAGCAGGTGCGCAATAAATGGAATCATCAGTGACTTAGTGACCTGACACTCCCATTTATTTCTGGGATGCTGTGTTGTAATCATAGATGCTCACTTGTTCAGTGAAATTGAAGGAGGACCTGGCAATGTCTAGCTAGTCTACACACACACACACACACACACACCATATACCACATGCACACCATATATACACACCACACACACACACACCATATATACACAACACACACACACCATATATACATAACACACACACACACCATATATACACATACCACACACACACACTGTATATGCATGTGTGCATGTCATGTCTGACAATGTAGTTTCCCAGATGAAGACTGGGCTTTGTTTGTGTATCTGTTTGTTTTTAAACAAGATTTATAACTCAAGTTGACCTAGACTTCCTTGTCTAGCAAAGGATGACCTTCAATTCTAGCTCCTCCCCCCCCCCACCTCCTGAGTGCTCAGTTATAGGTGACAGCCACAACAACACTTTATTTCAGTGCTGGAGGTCAAATCAAGGCCTTGCATTGTAGGCACGCATTCTACCAACTAAGTTGTACCCCCAGGCCCAGCCCGAGCTTTGGTTGAGCTAAGGGTAGGAATCCCTAACACATGCCAATTTGTTTCAAGCCCTAAGCAAGGGCAACCTTGGTGATTTTATTCCCAAAACTACTGGGATCGATATTATTATCATAAATGACTACCAAAAAGAGAAACTGAGGCAGAGGACAATGGGAGAGAGTATCCTGCCACAGCCATAGGCTGGTGATTCGGGGCAGGGGAGTTGAAATGGAGGCAGGGGCTTCCATTTCTGAAGGCAACACTGGACCTTGTTGCCTTCATCCTTTGGTGATGGGCAGAGAGTCTGATTTTTGGTCATTTTGGCAGTGACTGGCAAGATGTCCTGGAGTGTGTGTGACTGTAGCATCATCTGCAGCTAATGTCCCTGAGTATGTGTCACTGTAGCATGTGTGATGGTCTGCAGCTGATGCCTGTGTGTGTGTGTGTGTGTGTGTGTGTGTGTGTGTGTGACTATAGCAAGTGTGATGGTCTGCAGCTGAGCTCTGAGTATTGTGTCACTGTAGTGTGTGTGATGGTCTGCAGCTGATGCCTGTGTGTGTATGTGACTGCAGCAAGTGTGATGGTCTGCAGCTGAACCCTGAGTATAGGTAACTATAGTGTGCATGGGTGGTCTGCAGCTGATGCCCCCGAGTATGTGTGGCATGTGCGATTGACTTTGAGCAACAGCAGCTGAACCTGAATTTCTGCAGAGCTGCTCAGAGCCTATGAGACTGGAAACTTCTCAGAAGCCCAGAAGTGTGGTCAAGCACCCGGCTTCCTGGCTTCTAAGAGCATTTACCAGAGTACTGGTCTTCAGCACTCACTGCAGAAGACAGCCTTGTCTCTGAGTAGGCTGGTGTGCAGTAGAACAGAGTCAGTGGGAGGGGTGTGAACTGAGGAGGCTCCCACCTGGAGTAGCTTGTCTGCAAAGCCCACATCTGCAGTCTCCCTGTTGTACATTAGCAGGGGCTGGAGCAGAAGGATCATCTCTGCTGCAGCTCCCGTTTCTACTCCTGAAGGGCTAGATGACAGAACAGACCCTCCGTGACGTGAAGTGACCCCCTAGGTGATACTGGAGTACAGAGCGTTCAAGAGCCCAGGCCTCTGCTTGGCAGCCGAATCTCTTTCCAGTAAAGCACTCTGGGCAGGACTTCACAGAAATGTTCAGATAAGCTTTGCACCTTCTTGGTCTGAGCTGTATCGCAGAGTGGATGTGTCAGCTCTTATTCTCGGTAAAATGATTTCTTTCTGCTAGAACATGTTTCACAACTGTAGATTTCATGTCCTTGAGAGGCAGCTAGCTCTGTCCCAGTTGTCAACTGCTGCCACCAGGCTTGCTCCATCAACAATGTTTTGCAAACGATGCCATCAGCTGTTTCCAAAATCCCAGCCGTTTTAATAAAGCCCCAATTCCTCCGTTCTCTGGGGTCTGTCCCTTTCCTCCTGCACCACCACCCACATCTGCCGTTTAATCTGCACGAGCAGGGAACAGTGACTGACATATGTGCCATGTGCGGCTCAATTTGAGGACATGCTTCCGTTTTTTTTTTTTTTTTTTTTTTGCAATACCACGCTTACAACATTTCCCTGAGTCATTTGGAAAGCCTCTGAAATGCATTTGAACCCTCAGCTGCTCTCCTCTGGGGGGGGGGGGGGACTTGTAGCCAATGTAGAGACCTTTCTTAGCTTGCATGGAGCTATTTCACCTTCTGGCTTCTCATGCTTTAAAGCCATTCCTTCTCTAGGGACTGATATTTGACCCTCTTCTATTACTCAATTTCCTCCCCCAAAACAAAACCACCAAACCATTTTTTGGAGAATTAGGCCAGGCACATTTTGTTTAAGTCTGGATGAGGGAACCACACAGCAGGGGCCTGGCAGGGGTGGAGGGGGATGGGTGGGAGGAGGTGGGGAGAGGCTGGGGGACAGCAGGAATCTCTCAGCTTCATACTCAGGCATGAAAAGAGTCACTGCTTGGCGGGATAAAGGAATCCAAAAGTCAAAGCAGAAATGCTATCTTAGACCATTTGCCCGGCGGGCAGCACACCAGCTCTCACTGAAAAGCAGTAACTGAACACAAACAAGCAACGACAACCTATGTCTCTAAGAACTGAGAGGACTTCTGCTTTGCAAAGCTTAATTAAAAGATACACTATGGGGCTGGAGAGGTGGCTCACCAGTTAAGAGCATTGACTGCTCTTCCAGAGGGCCCAAATTCAGTTATCAGATGCTCATGACAGCTCACAACCATCTCCAGGCCCGGGGTATTTGGATGCCCTCTTATGGCTCCTGTAGGCACCAGACACACATGCTTGTAGATATACATGCTGGCAATATACTCAGGTGCATAAAACTAAAGCAAATATGCCTTTTAGAAACTAAAACTAAATATAAGGTATCAGAGGATCAATAAACCCTGTACAGCGGTAGGTGGTGAGCTGTCACATTGGCCGAGGTCAGCAAGTGAGGGCTGGAGTCATCAAAGGGTACATAGCAAATGCAAATGGGACTTCCATGAAGAAACTCAGAATCTGGTACACAAAGCAGAGAGATAGAACTCCAGACTTGGTTTGTTACTGGCCTGTCAGTCAGCACTGTGACCATCATATCCATAGGACTTTCCATCTCTAGGCTCCAGCTAGATAAGCCCTAGGCCAACTTATTCATTCATTCACTGAGTTATAAACAGGGTTTCACATAGCCCAGGCTGGCCTGGAGCTGACAATGACTTTGAATTTCTGTTCTCCTGCCAGTACCTCCTGAGTGCTGGGATTCCAGGCATGCACCACCATGTCTGGTTCATGTGGTGCTGGGAATTGAACCCAGGGCTTTGTGCATGATAGGCAAGCACCTTACCAACTGAGCTACACCCAGGCCCAATGTTTTATTTGTTTTAAAATGTATAACATTCATTCACTTATTTATTTATGGGGTGTGTGTGTGTGTGTGTGTGTGTATGTGTGTGTGTGTGTGCATGTGAATCCACTCAAATTCATGTCACAGTGCATGGAGGTCAATGGACAATGTTAACAGCTTTGCTTTCCTCTTCCACCTTTTGAACCCTGGAGCTCAATCGCAGATGTCAGGCTTGGTGACAAGTGCCTTTATCCACTAAGCCATTTCACCAGCCTCACTTAAAAAAAAAAAAAAGAAAGAAAGAAAGAAAGAAAGAAAGAAAAACAAAAAACAAAACCAAAGAAACCCAAAACAAACAAAAAACAAATTCCTTGCAAACATTGAAAAGTAGGACATTACACACACACACACACACACACACAACCCAAAAAGGTATTTATAATGCCAACTTTTGAATAATTGGAGTCATGACCCCCTGGTCTGTTACTGTGGCAATGAAGGTATTTTCTCTCTTGTGTCACAGGCCACAGGTAACTCACCTCCTGGACCCTCCATAAAGTACCTGCAAGGAACCAACCAGGTCAAGCAAGTCCAGGGCAAAAGCTTCTGGACACTGGGCTAGAGTTTTCTAACTGGGGTTGGGCCTGGGTTATATGCCCAGCACCACAATGAAGGGGACCCCCTCTGGATGCCTAGATCTGAGCCCTGAGCCGTCTGGTCCTTCCAACTGAAACATTCCTCACTGTTCTCAGCTTACACTGCTTACATTTTCTGGTTGGAGAACAGTCAACAGGATGAAAACAAGACATCGGTGATTGTTTTCCGCCCGTCCAGGTCACCTCTCCGTGGCTTCTGCATCCATCCAACCCCAATTCCAGCACTCAGAGAAACTGCTTAGAGTAAGGATATTTTGAGTTTCAGCTGATAAAGCACTTGCTTCGTGTGCAGTACGCCCAGGGTTCAAACCCCGCACTTCAAAAAAGCAAAAAAACAAACAAAACACCCCTCAACTTTGGACTTCATACTTGCATCAGATACCTCCCTCCTCGGGAGACCTTATTTCAGCGTGTTCTGAAATTAGCATACTGGCGGCTTGGGGAAAGTCCTCCCACCCCAGGGTCATGCTTCAATTTCAGTTTTAATTGCAAGCACTTGCCCACTAGATGGACCCTCCAAGGTGTAACCCTGGACACACCATCACCCAGTCCTTGGGACAGAGCCTCTTCGAGCGGTTTCCTAAGCACCAGGGGGCGCAAGAGAGTTATTTTCCAAGTTGGTATCAGTTGCATCTTTTTACACTTCCTCTGATTTCCAAGTTAGATGACAATGACGGAAATACAAATGAGGTGGAGGCGTAGTGTAAACTGCCCCGGGGAATGAAGACAGGCATCAGATTTCAAAATTTAGTCTAAGGAACAGCGTCGGGGGTCAGAGCGTCCGTTCCTCCGCTGTCAGTCTCCGGTGAGTCACGCAAGTCCAATTGGCTTTTTGTGCAAATATTACTCCTTATTCTACCTACTTCGGGATCCTATGACATCAGTAAATTCGAGAAAAGTGGAATCGATTAACTAAATCAAGATTCGTTTACATCAAGGCAGTCAGTTCTTCAAAATAAACGAGTAAAAGGGCGGTTTGTTTCCTGAACTGGTGGCCGCCTTTTCAGGTTTACCACGACTCCTGTCTGCGTTGCGGGGGGGCTTATTGGTTAAGGGGTATTTTTACCAGATAGACCCCATCATTTATTGCCCTGTGAAGGCGTCCAAAAGTCTATCAGGTAATTAAACTAGCACTATGTGTGCCTCCGAGATTATCTTTGTAATGAGTGCCTAGAGTAGATGGAAAGAGAGCCATTCAGTGAGATATTCTGGGTGGGAGACCCGCGCGTTCGCTCCTTACTTGGGGAGGGGGGTTGCTTTAAGAGAGAGAGAGAGAGAGAGAGAGAGAGAGAGAGAGAGAGAGAGAGAGAGAGAGGAAAAGAAAGTAGTGAGGGAATCATTCGAGCCCAGCTCCCGCAGTTCGAGCAGAGCAGGAGACCGCTCAAGGACCTCGCCACCTGCCACATTCCGTATTTGGGCAAGCGCGTGCGTCACTGTCAGGAATATGGCTCCCTTTGCCAAGGCCGGCACTAATCTTACGTGTCTGTAAACGTGGGGTGTGTGCGCCACGTTCCTTTACAATAACCAACTGGAGAATGACTTAAGAACATGCCGCCAGATGCCCTGTCTCCCATTTCCTTATGTCTTTTGTACAGCCCGGGAATTAGGGGGAGGGGGGACTGGCGTGCTCACTGGGGGACAGAAAGGACAGGAGAGCTACCAGGTTAAGTTCCTTCGTGGAGTGCCCTCTATGCTCGAGCCTGGGCACCGAAGGTTGGTGGGAGTCCCAGTCGGGCGCACCCAGGCCGCGGACCCTCAGGTCCTCGGAAGCAGCCGCCCCCTCTCCACGTGGTTGGGGACTCAGACCGACCGCATCCAGCCTGGTTTCCCAGTCGTGTTACGCAACTACTTCGCAGGGGTCGTCTTCGCCCTAATTGTGCTGGGGGGGGGGGCGGTATTTGTGTAGTCGAGCTCTCCCTGCAGCAGGGCAACAGCCGGGAGAGAAGCGGGACATTTCAGTCACAGCTCATCCCGGCCGCCGCGCCCCTTCCCGGTCTCAAGGGGACCGTGGGCAGAAGGAGGCCAAGGTCTCCGCCAGGCCCGGGTCCTCGCAGCCCTGCCCGGGGTTCTGTTGGCAACAGGTAGCCCAGCCCGCTGTGGCTCTCGGGGAAACAACCAAACAAAAAGGTGAACTGAGCGAGCGCAGTGGCCACGAAGGGCGCGGCCGGCAACGGGCAAAGGGGTCTCGGGCTCCTCCCAGGCGCGCCCCGGTGGCTCCGCGGTGCGTCCCGTTGCGCAACGCAGTGCTCAGCGTGGGTCCCCGCGGAGCGGAGAGCAGCAGCGACCGCGGCCAGGGAAGGACGCGGACTGGCGGTGGCGCCGCGGCGGAGGGGACGGGGCGGGCAGGGGCGGGGCGGCGGGGATCCCGCCCCTGTCGGCGCGGCCAGTGGCTGCGGGCCGGGGGCGGGTGCGGGCGCGGCGATTGGGGCGGCGGCCGCCCGTCACGGCGGGGCTGGCGGGCGGCGACGTAGCGCGGCGCTCGGAACTGACCTACTAACACACATCTCTCGGCGCGGCCACGGCGCCCGCGGACCCGGCGCGCCCGCCAGTCTCCCGCGCCGCGCCCTCGCCACCGCCCGCTGAGGGCCCGGCGGAGCCCGGATCGCGCTCCGGCGCAGCCAGCCAGGTCCCAGACGTCCTTTCTTTCCTTCACCGGCCAGGAGCAGAACCACGGTAAGTGCTCCGCCCACCGGCGGCCCGGGGGCCCCGGCTCCGTTCTGCGCCCGCTCTCGGAGCGCGCGGCCGGCGGGCGTAGGGCGCGGGACGCGGGCGGGCGCGGCGCAGGGATGGCGGGAGGCGGCGTGTGTGCGCGGGGCATGCATTACATAAACTTTTGCAGCCTTGGCAGGAGGGGGACTCGCCACCTTAAGGTAGCTGCTTTGATTGCAGCGCCCTGGCGCCGGCACGTAGCCCTGGCTGCCGCGCGCTCCCTCCCCCTCCCCGCTATTGCATAATGTCTCCGGATTTCAGGAAAATTGATGTTTCGGTGGAGAAGAGCGCGCCGGGGAGGCGGAGCGGAGGCCGATTCCCCTAGCATCCAGACGACATACCCTGCTCACCCGGGTCTCTCCGTGCTGGTCCCCTCTCTGGGCCGGCAAGGGGGAGAGTTGAGTCACGGGGAACCGTCTTGATTTGCTTAAAGGGTTGGGAGAACGGTGACGGCATTCGGAGATGCCTGCGCAGCGTTTGTTTGTGTCAAGCGCTGTGTCTGCACCGACGTTTTCCACCCTGTTTGTCGTCAGCGTGTTTTACGAGCCCTCGGGAAGGTGGAGGGTTGTGTCCTTTCTTACATTGCATAATGGGCCCGAGGTAAAACGTGGGCACCGGGGACGAGCTGATGTGGGAATATGCACGTATGTGTGCAATGATTTGGTCGTTTTAGCGCAGCGTTGGGTATTAGATCCTTGTTGGTACCTCTGTATCATCCCAAATAAGCATTTTATTTTTAAACGAGCCTACGGAATTCATTATTAAGAAGGAAGGATTCCTAGTGTTGGATACTGATGCGCGCGGGGGAGCAGGGCTCCTTAAATGTTCGAGGTGTTATTTTTAAGACCGGGACGAGCCATTGTGACGTTTGTCTCCCCACTCTCCTAACTGGAATGCGTTCCGTTCCATCAGCTTTTTTTTCTCACCTTATCGTCATTGGTGGGTTGTTTTTTTTTTTTTTCAGACACCACAAGACCGATCATTAATAGATTCCTGGAAATGTTAGGTTATGTAACTGCCGAATTTACTGACTATTGAGCATAGAAAGAGAGCTAATTACGTGATTTTATAATCTTGCCACAAAGAAAGTAGGGCAATCTCAGCGTTTAAGAATGTCACTATCAACGGGGGTTTTGTTGGTTCTTTTTAAGGATATTTTAAGCCGGAAAGTGACAACGGACTAAGCTTTGACTTAGCCCATGCTTGCCAAATGTGTGTCTTTTGCCCTAAATGAAATGTACGTCTTTCTAAATTTAGCCCTATCACATTTTAACAATCGTGGCCTCGGTGCTATTTCGGGTGTCTCCAGGGCAGTGTGCAAATACAAGCTCAAGGCCATTTGCTGTAGTTTTAACTCCAGCCTTCCAAGACCTCTGATAAGGCTGTATTTTTAGGAAGGCATTTCGCAGCGCCCAGTGACTGCTGCTGAACGCGGGGCCCCATTTATCATTTTAAAGGACACTTTGGAGGAACTGCTGCGCTCAGAGGCCAGCAGGGAATGGCCAAGAGTCATCTTCTCTCTGGCTTTTGTAAATAACAACGGCTAATGAGGTCAGAAGTATTTATTTCACATCGTAACCCCCCCACACACACATCAGATATGAGTTATGGGAAGCATATATAGGTTAGTAGATTGTATTTTTGCCTGTGTAACCTAGTTTTATTCATTGGGGATAGATGAATATGTTAAGTATCTGGATATTAAATTTCTTCCCGTACTCTTACTTAGTGTAATGGTGTGTACGTTTTTAATAGTGTCTGCGAGATATATTTTAGGGGGTGGACACGATGTAGATATTGACTTTTGGAACAAATTATTTACCCCTATTTCAGTTGTTTTCCAAGATGCTGCAGTTGCCCTAGCCCCCCCCCCCCCGCGACCCACTTTGCGGGCTAGGGTGGGAGACCCAGGCCTGCCGGGGGCTTTGCAGCACCGCCTTCCATCAAGCCTCCTTGCGCCCCTCACTCCCGCCCCAGAGACCCGGCACGCTCCTGGCGGTGGCAGGCGGGGACCTCGGCCCAAGACGCGCCCCTGGGCAGCCGCTGGACGAGCCTCGCGGTGGCTCGCGCGCCTCCCCGCCCCCTCCCCGCATTCCTTTGTTCTGGCGCGGGGGTCCTCGCGGCGCCGAGGCCCCGCTGCGCCGCCCACCCGGCGGGAGGCGGGCCCCGGGAGCGGCGCGGCGTGGGGGCGCGGCCGCGGAGCGGGGCGGAGGCTCGCGGGGTGCCGTGCGCTTCGTTGCGCTCACCCGGAGCCGGGAGGCCTGAGGCGGAAAGCGGGCGTGCCTCCTAGGCGCAGGCTCCAGCGGAGTTGGGCGTCTGGACAGCGCAGCGCTGGGCAGCACAGCCAGGGAATAGACTCAACTCCGCTGCACCGCTAGCTGCGCAACCCCACAGACACCTTTGTTCCTAGAGTCTTCCTTGTATTTCAGATTCAAGCTCTTCTCCATTCTTGGAATGAAAAAGCAAGACCTCCAAATGGCTATAGCAATGGGCGTGGGTTGTCTTGATCATGATGGAGAGTCCCTGCTTGTATGTGGCCGGTTGAACCCACGTTCTTATTATTTCTTGTATCTAAAGTTTATATGGTCAGTGGCCTAATATTATATATGTGGTCGGATTTTCCTAACTCTAAATCACCTACATAGATGCAACCCCCCCCCCCTCTGTAAAAGTACCTCCCTGCCCTTTCATCCCAGCTGCGGGGTTCCCTGGGTGGGCTGCTGATGTCACTCACGCAAAGCATCTAGGTGTTGGAGGGTGATCAGCTCAGGCTGCTCTCTGTGGATGGCAAATTTGGAATTCAATTTTGGAGGATGCAATTGGATGCCCTGGGGACCCTCTTTCAACAGCTTTAGGAGGTGCTGCCCAGGCCTCTGGCCTGGGGTATGTATGTATATGATCTACCCTCACTGGCCTCTAGGGAATCTTGAAGGGGAGACCTGTGGAGCTGGACCGTTTGAAGGACCTCGATAAATGTTTCAGGATGGTTGGGCCTGGGCTCACTTTCCTTTACTGAACCCGAATACCAGAGGAAGGACAGGATTGGTATTGGGTTTGTGAAGATCCACATCTTTTTGTTCCTGAATACTACTGACTTGTATGTGTTAATGTCTGTTTCAAGGGAATTCTTGATGGCATCAAAGCCCTTCAGTGTCCCAAGTAATTGGGTTAATGTCTTAGGGAAATATCGTAGGAAGAGAGATGATGAGTCCCCACAGCAGGAGTGGGTTGACCTTTTCCAGATCCCAGGAATTCTGTGACTTGGCTGATGCTTGCCTCAGAACCTCTGGCCTGAGGTCAGCAATGGCTGTTCTTAGATGTGGGATCATACATACACCATCGTATAGTACATGTAGCTGTGTGGTTGACAACTAATGCCAGACCCTGTTACACTGATGGTTCTTGATCTTGTTGAAGTAACCTAGGGCAGTCTAGAATAGTGCCTTGCAGAAAAGGCTGGAACCTGGAGTCATCACGGCCTTGATGATTATTCTTCAGAAATAAGAAGGGCGGTTAATAAGGCAGATGGAGGACCCACTCAGCACCCTCACTTCACAAAACAGGCACTTAGAGAAGCTGCCCAGGCCAGGACTCACGAAGATGGGAACTCTGTCCGCCATACCCACTCTCCTCCACCATGCTGTCTGTCCCTTCAGTGAGGGTGAACACAAGCTCACTGTACTTTGGGAAACAGTTTCCTTTTCTGTGTTGAGGGCTTATCTTGGCAATTATAACATCACCATGATGCAACGGCCTGCAAATTAAAGCCCTTTGTGAAAGGCTGTACACTGGTTGAGCAAGGCCCCTGACTGACTCACTCCCGCCAGTGAAGTTTTCTCGCTGACCTTGCCGTGGTCATCAGTGGGTTCCGAGATGCAGGTCTAATTGAAGCGTGGGATGGAAAGGCGCGGTCAGAGTGCTCAGCGTTATTTTTACCCAACTTAAAAATCACACATGCCTCATTATTTCCATTGTAACCCAGATGGCATCGGTGCTGTTAAAAGTTGTTTATTTTTAATTTGTATTGAGGAATGAGAGCACGCTTGGGATTCAAGTCAAACATAACAAACAATGTAATTGAGATTTCCTATAATGCTCACTTCTTGTTTCTGCCAGGCATGCCTGCATTTCACAGGGTTAGTACATTGTTTGATATCCTGTTATTTTTCTAAATTTTATTTGAGTTGATTTTTATCCAAATGAGACTCACAGTGAATGTCGAAAGATACTGACCTTTGATCACAATTACATAAGACCTTTTTTTGTTTTTTCAGTTTCAAAATGAGCCTTTATTGCCACCACTCCCACTTACCTCTCACATTTCTTTGCAACTAATTTTCCTGTAGTTATGGGGGGGGGTTTCTCGTATGGCTTTAATTAGAGTTTGAGCTTGGTTTTTAAGTTTAGTGGGGATTTACTAGATGCCATTCGTTAATAATCCAGGCTTTGAGGACATGGTTTCACTGGAGTTTGGGTGTTTATAAGCCTTTCAATTATCAGAACACGGTGTATTTTATTAACTTTCTAGGGATCTTAAATGCAATTAAGTAGCCTTCAAATAAACCTTCCACTCTAGTCACAAGGCACAGGGCACAATAAATGGCACTTACTGTCTTGTGCTGATTAAGAAACCGAACAAGAATGTTAAAAGCCAGGCTAGGGAGGTTGGGAACATTTGCGAGTTCTTTCTGCCATGCCCTGTCCCCAGCATGCATCTATTTTTGTTAATGATTTGTGTGTGTGTGTATGTGTGATGCTTTAGACTGGTTGACTGTGATGCTGGTGTCCCTAAGACTTAGGGGACATTGGTGTTGTAGCTCAGTTGGCAGTGTTGACTATGTATTCCAAATGCCCGGGGTCCCCTCTCACAGCACCCCTAACCCAATGCCACTGTGTGTACCTGTAGTACAGTACTTAGGCTATGGAGGCAAGAGGATCAGAAGCCCTTGGTCATAGCAAGACTCCAGGGGAGTTACTAAATTGATGAATTATCTTTTCAAAAGTGTCACAAGTAGGGGCTGGAGAGGTGGCTCAATGGTGAAGAGCCCTTGTTACTCTTCCAGAGGACCTGAGTTTGGTTCGAGGCCTGGCATGAGGCAGCTCACAACTTATTGTAACTCCAGCTTCAGGGCATCCAGTACTCTTCTGATCTCCACAGGTACTGGCCGCTAAGTTGCAGACACTCACACAGTCATATACACACACGTAAATAAAAACAGCAAATCCTTTTAAAAACTTTTCTTCGCAGGTAGTAGTGGTTCCCATTTTGAAGCTTCTGTATTAGGCTTTTTTTTTTAAAGCCACATTTCTGTATACCCCCCCCCCCACACACACACACAGCACTCCCCTCCTCTCCATTTTTCTCAAGCTGTGAAGTTGCTTTAATGGGTGACCCCGTGTGTCCTGCTTGTGTCCACCTTTAGACTTAACTGCATTATGTTACAAACACTTGCTCCTGTGGCAACTGTCAGTTACACTAGTTCATATTTCAATCAGCAAAGTTTATGGTCCATTAATAAGACGCAGGGTTGTCATCGATTTATTAAGTTTAAATTTAGTTTTCAAGTCATCCCTTGTTGAACTTGGAATCTTTTCTTTTCCCATAAGCCGGGTCAGGTTTTGATACGTTTATTTGCAGATGCATCCAAACAGAAAAAGTGAGTCGGTTTGTTGCAGGGATAGGACTAATCTGACAGTGTAAGAGGTGGCTTGTGTGTATGTGCCCCACGTGTGCACTAAGCATGTGTTTCTCCTGGCCTGGATGTACTTTGGACTAAGTGACTGCAGGGCCTGAGCTGCGCACTCAGGAACTGGAGTGTTTTGTTCTTAACATAAAACATCAGTGGATTAAAATGCTTCTGCACAAACCCACTGACCTGAATTCAGTCTCCAGATCCAGGAGTAAACCAACTTTGGAAAGTTGACCTCCAACCCCCTTCATGCACCCACACAATAATAATAAACAAACATAAAAGGCCTTCTCTCTAAGCTCACCTCTAAGGAGGTGATGAACTGATCAATTTGCATTCCAGAAATTTCACAAGTAGAGGCTGGAGAGAAGGCTCAGGGTTCCAAGCACTTACTGGTCTTGCCATTCAGCTCCCAGCAAAACATAGGCAGCTCCCAGCCAGCCTCGTCATTGTGGATCTTTGTATCTGAACCAGGAAAATGCTGGGTGCTCTTTTGGTAGAGTCTAAACTGCCACACTGACCTCTAAGAGGTCAGAGGTCAGAGCTACACATGCATTTCAGTTATAATCACAGGGAAACCCCTGCAGGGTAAACGGTCTAGAATTTATGTTGTAGTCTAGGTTATTTTGCGGACTTTTCTTAGGTCAGGTCTTATTTTAATTGCATGGAGTATTTAGGTCATCTGACTTAAACTCCAAGGATCTGCACTTAGGAAACACAGCTCCTGCCTGTAGCAGGTTATAAAAGGCATGCAGTGGCAGTGACGGTGTCTTCACAGTGGGCGTGGGAAAGTGTGTCAGCTGGCATGACGCGATGCCCACTCTTAAATTTCCCTTTTTTATTTGTGTCTTTAAGCAGTCATATTAGCTAATGGCTGTAATGGAGTTAATGGCGCTAAGAGAGATAACATCATAGAATCGGCATTTCGAGTCAGTTATGCCCCAAAAAAGAAACACAAATGGTGACTAAGGTACCCTAGCAGTCGGTGTTGATTTTAAACAGTGACACATGGGTGAAGTCATGGTTACATTAGTCATAAAGAGAGATACTGGGATCCAAAGCAGTCATCATGAATGTTGATGGTTTTAGAAGGTAGCCTCAACTGTGCTGAGGCAATGGCTGAGTGGGTAAAGTCCCAGCCATTGGTCATGAGGCCTGAATTGGAATTCTCAGAACCTGTGGGGCAGTAGAGCACGCCTGCAGCCCCAGTGCTGAGGAGACAGAGAGCAGACACAGGCAGATAGTGGGAGCTTGCTAGGTAGCCCATCTGTAGAAACAGGACTCTTCAGGTCCACCGAGAAACTCTGCTACCAAAAAAAGGTAATAAAGGCGCTGTCCCAGAGTTTGCCTCCAGCCTCAGACACACAAATGCACTTCATACATACTATAATAAAAACAAAAAGGTATTGTCAGCTACATTTGCCTGCATCCCTTGTTGAGGAACCTAGACTCCCTAGTCATCTCTGCTTTTAACTGCAGTGTGATCTCCAGCTAATTGCTCAGCCTTCCTGTCCTTTAGCTGCTTGCTGTATGTGCTGGCCAGTTTCGTGTCAACTTAACACAAGCTAGAGTCACTGGAGGGAGCCTCAGTTGATAAAATGTCTCTATAGGACTGGACTGTAGGGCATTTTCTTAATCAGTGATTGATGGGGGAGGGCCCAGCCTGGTGTAGGGGTGTAGCCCCAGGCAGGTGGTCCTGGGTGCTCTAAGAAAGCAGACTGAGAAAGCCACGAGGAGCAAGCCAGTAAGCAGCATCCCTCCATGGTCTCTGCATCAGCTCCTGCCCCCAGGTTCCTGCCCTGCCTGATTTCCTGTCCTGACTTCCTATGATGATTAACACTGATGTGGAAGTGAGAGCCAAATAAACCCTTTCCTCCCCGAGTTGTTTTGGTCATGGTGTTTCATCATAGGAATAGGAACTTTAACTAAAACACTGTACGAAGTAATTGGATCAGAGAAATGCTCACTCGTTTTGTTTAAAAGATGGTAATGGGGCTGGGGAGTTGGCTCAGCAGTTAAGAGCATTTGTTGCTCTTGCAGAGGACCCGGGTTCAGTTTCCATCCTGGGTTCATGACCATCAGTGAGTTCAGTTCTGGGAATCCAATGTCCTCTGACCTCTAAAGGTACCAAGCAGACAAAACATTTATACAAATATAATCTTGTTTAAAAGATAATAATTGGGGGAGGGGACTGGAAAGATGGCTCAGTGGTTAAGAGCACTGGCTGCTCTTCCAGAGGACCTGGATTCAATTCCCAGCAACCACATGGTGACTCACAACTGTCTATAATAGGATCTGGTACCCTCTTCTGGCATGCAGGCATACGTAAAGATGGAGCACTCATGCACATAAAATAAGTAAATCTGTAAGCCTGGTGGTGGCGGTGGCGTTGCACGCCTTTAACCCCAGCACTTGGGAGGCAGATGCAGGAGGAGCTCTGTGAGTTTGAGGCCAACATTGTCTGTCTACACAGTAAGTTCCAGGACAGCTAAAGCTACACAGAGAAACCCTGTCTTGAACAACAACAACAAAAGATAATGATGATAGAGGCTAGAGAGATAACTCATTACTTAAGAATACACATTGCTCTCGAAGGGGACCAGAGTCTGGTTCCCGGAACACATGGTGGGTGACTTACAAACTCTTGTAATTCCAGTTCCAGGGGGACCTAAAACATCTGGCCTCTCTAGCCCTGTCATAGAAAGGCCATGCACACAGAAGCACACACAAATAAACATATTCTTTTAAAGATAAAATAATGATAATGACAATTAGGAGGGTTGGAACTAGTGTAGTGACACCCAAGAGGTTGATCATAAATTCAAGGCCAATAGCTATGTGTCTTTTTCACTATTTCAACATAGATGGGACTCAGGAGATTAAAATCTGACTATGAAGTAGCTCAGGCTGATTGAACGCAGCTCTGAGCAGTCTGTCATGCTGCAGCCAACTTGTGGAGTGAGCCTTAGATCCAAGGTGCCTTCCTGTCCCCAGAGGAGCGTTATAGCTGAATGTATGATGTTCCAAACTAAGAGAGATGAAGGGTGGCTGTGTGTGTCTGGGATCGAAAGGTGGGATGTTGGGAGCATCTGTGAGGGGTCAAAGCCAGGGTTCAGGCTGGTTTGGGGTCTCAGGTTGATCATCAGGTGAGTGGCAGATCAATAGGCATGCCATTTGCCTCTATGAACCTTTGTGTTCTTCTCTGATGATGCTGAGGAAGGCAGGCCATACTCAGTCAGTGACATGGAGGCGGCAGGATCAATACTTCAAGTCCCGTCATGATTCAAGTCCAAGCATGTGTCTTGGTTCTGTCAGTCCCCTTCAGTTCGGTCCCCACCCTGCCTGCAAAACCTGGATTTTTAAGGGCTCGGTTCCCTACTAGTACAGTCTTCAATTTAGCTTAGTGCCCAGTATAAAGGCGTTTTGTATATGGTTACCAAGTAATTCATAAGGTATGAGTGAGTGCATGCATCTACTGGTCTGTCTGTATACAGGTACAAGTGCATACATATATGTATGTTATGGTATATACGGAGACCGGAGGACAACCTCCAATGTTATTCCTCAGAATTCTGTTCACTTTGGTTTTTGAGATATGGTCTCTCGACAGACCTGGACTTCACCTAGTAGGCTAGCCTGACTGGCCAGGGAGTGAGCCCCTAGGGAGCCTCCTGTCTTTATCTTCCTAGCTAGCACTGAGATTACAGTCCCTGCTGCCTTGCCCAGCTTTCTTCATAGGTTCTGGGGGTTGAATTCAGGTCCTCACGCTTGCAAGTCAAGGGCTTTACCATCTGAGTCATCTCCCCAACCGTGAGCTGATATTTGTTACACAGACAGAGTCATCTACCTGTTCAGCGTGGCCATGGGGGCCTGCCATTGTGCACATGCACATGCAAACATACACACAAACAAATATTCTCTCTCTCTCTGCTTCCCTCCCTCTCTCTCTCCCCACAACAAGATTGATACAGACACATGATACACACTTTTGGGGCAGGAAGGTGGAAATGTCTCTGAGCTCAGCTATGTAGAGAAATTGTGAGATTTGTAGAGATAGTAACTCACAGATGGTGGGATGTGTAAATGAAATATAATGTATATTTTAAGGAAGAACTGAGATAAGTAAGTATATGGAGGAAAATAGTAGCACATCAAGAAAAAAATTATTCCCCAAAAATAGTGTGGGAGGGACCGTGTGGCAGGCAGACTTCAGAGGCATGCTGGGAAAGGCCACCAAGGTCAGCGTCCTTCCTTGGCCTTCCCACTGGCTCAGTCCACTTTATGGACTTTAGGGGTGCGTACCACCCTGAGTGTTTGCATGCCTACTGCAGCACGAGGAGCATGCCCTCTACTGTGCAGAGGGGAATATTTCCAGGTTGGAAGACAAGGCCTGCTTGGAGGCGACAAGAGATCATAGTTTTTACTAAAGGCTGAAAAGCTGTCTTTTGGCCTGTAGTGTCACCCTGTCACCCTTCTTGAAGTGGTGACTGTTAGGGTGTCATTGTCACAAACAGAAGCCTGTTGTTAATAACCTTTGGGCTTCCTTGAGTAGGGGAGCCTCTCCTGTGTGGTGGCGGCCCAATTTGATGGACAGAGCCTTGTGCGGCACCTCAGTCTTTATGAGTTTGACATTCTTGCTGCCGTGGAAAAGACAGAAGCAACAGGCAGGCTTCTGTGAGTCAGAGAGCTGAGGAGCTAGCTGGCTTAGTTGTTAGGGTATTTGCTACACAAATATGGAAACCTGATCCCCAGGACTCATGTAAGAAGAATGCATGTAAAAGGTGACAGGGATCCAGAGACAGGAGGATTCTTGTAGTTCACTGGCTAGCCAGCCTAGCCTACAAGGCAAGTTCTAGGCTAGTGAGAGAGACTATGAGTCAAAAAAACAAGGTGGACAGAACCTGAGGCATGAGAGGCAGAGGTTGGCCTCTGGCCTTCAGTCACATAGGCAAACCGGAAGAGGGTAACCGGAAGAGGCACAGAGAGTGAGAAATAACTGGCATGAAGCAAAGGCACCAAGTGTCCGCGTCAGGGCGAGCAGCACCTTGGAGGGGGCAATAGGGAATGGGGTGTGCAGGGTGTGTGCATCTTTGCTTTATAGAGTCAGTGTAAGATCCAGAGGCACCGCGTGCGAGAGTCACTGGCATATAGTAAGGATTTATTATTGTGTGGTAAAGCCTGGAGTACAATACTTACCTAGCCCTCCTCTGGGTTTCATTCTCAGTGTGTGTGTGTGTCTGCACACACACACACATACACACACACACACACACACACACACAGTGAGACCCAATTCATATTATAAATATTTTACTTATGGGTGTGAAAAAACAGTTGATGATTTTTCTTTTGTTCTTATATTTTACTAGAAACTACAAGATTGAAAAGAAGTTCTTTCCATAATTATATCCTCTAGTTTTGAAGTAATTTTAACTTTCAAGAAGCTCTAAAGAAAAAAAAAAAAAAAGTCCCTCTGAATAGTATCCCAAAGGGGATATATAACTGAAGTCTATTAAGCTGAGTTTTGGATTCCCCCCAAAACACTGTGGGTGTCAATCTTAAAAAGTTTGGTCAGTGAGTCCGGAGGGCCCTTGCATTTCACGTCTGCTAAGTATGGGCATTTCGTGTAAGTGTAGCATCTTGATGGTGGGGCCAGAGGAGAGTAGGAAGCACCAGGCCCTCAGGGGTGCGATGGCAGGTTAACAGATGTTAGCCGTGTCATCTATTGCCATTCTGAGGTAGGGACCAGGGACCTGGTCAGGGACTCACCGCTGATGGGCTGGCTGCCATTTCTCCCTGTGATGAATCATCCTGTAATATGACTGTACTTGTCCTTTTATCTCTGCTAAGCATGGTTTTCTTCTGTGTGACCCAGAGCAGAGGGGAGGGAGGAGGAAGGAATGGAATGGATGGATGGATAGATGGGTGCATGGGGCTAGAAGGAAGGATTAGATGGATCCAAGGGTGGGGAGGTAGAGGGAGGGAAGGAAGGAGAGAGGGAGGGGAGGAGGGAGGGAGGGAGGGATGGGGATGAAGGGATGCTTTACCGAGTGACACATTCAGTG
Organism: Phodopus roborovskii; assembly: GCF_943737965.1. Lineage (NCBI taxonomy): Eukaryota > Metazoa > Chordata > Mammalia > Rodentia > Cricetidae > Phodopus > Phodopus roborovskii. The sequence goes on from NW_026126482.1 coordinate 10,197,691, forward strand.
ACTGGGTGAGTGAGCCACTGACACCTCATTTCCCCCCTCTCCTGAACCACACAGTTCACTGCTAAGAGGTCCTTTGCCACCGAAGTGGAAGTATTTGTACATTCACGTCTTTTTCCAGCTTGCTCGCTCTTTAAAGACCTGAGCTGCTTTGGAGCCCATACCTCCTGCCTGCTCAGCACAGCCCCTTTACAGCTGCCAGCACACATCTGCCCAAGGGACTCACCGTGTTCTCCTTTATTGCAGATAACCAGTGTGACCTCACTCTGCTTCAAAAGGCACCTGACAGATTTATCCAGGACTGGGCAACGGCAGGAATATTGATGGACGAGAAGCTGGAGTTTTTCAAGCCCGAAAGAACCCTGGGAAAGTGATCTGTTCTCCTCCAGTGGATCTGTGGGGTAGGGTAAGGTCCTTTCTGATGCAGCTGAGGAAAATGCAGACCATCAAAAAGGAGCCTGCCCCCCTGGATCCTACCAGCAGCTCAGACAAGGTGATGGCACTGAACTCTGCCTTAGCCGAGGTGGCGGAGGACCTTGCCTCGAGTGAAGATCTGCTCCTGAACGAGGGGAGCGTGGGGAAGAACAAATCCTCTGCGTGTCGGAGGAAACGGGAATTCATTCCCGACGAGAAGAAAGATGCCATGTACTGGGAGAAAAGGAGGAAGAACAACGAAGCTGCCAAGAGGTCTCGGGAGAAGCGCAGGCTCAATGACCTGGTTTTGGAGAACAAGCTGATTGCGCTGGGAGAGGAAAACGCCACTTTAAAAGCCGAGCTGCTCTCTCTCAAATTAAAGTTTGGTTTAATTAGCTCCACGGTGTATGCCCAGGAAATCCAGAAACTCAGTAACTCCACAGCTGTGTATTTTCAGGACTACCAGGCATCCAAGGCTGCTGTGAGCTCATTCGTGGATGAGCACGAACCCGCGATGGTAGCTGGGAGCTGCATCTCAGTCATCAAACACTCTCCGCAGAGCTCTCTGTCCGACGTGTCCGAGGTGTCCTCTGTGGAGCACACGCAGGAAAGCCCCGCTCAGGGAGGCTGCCGGAGCCCCGAGAACAAGTTCCCTGTGATCAAGCAGGAGCCGGTGGAGCTGGAGAGCTTTGCCAGGGAATCCAGGGAGGAGCGGGGCACCTATGCCACCTCCATCTACCAGAGCTACATGGGCGGCCCCTTCTCCACCTATTCCCACTCCCCACCCCTCCTGCAGGTCCATGGGTCCACCAGCAACTCCCCGAGAACCTCAGAGGCCGACGAGGGTGTCGTGGGCAAGTCCTCTGATGGAGAAGATGAACAGCAGGTGCCCAAGGGCCCCATCCATTCTCCAGTGGAGCTGCAGCGGGTGCATGCCACAGTGGTGAAGGTTCCGGAAGTGAACCCTTCTGCCTTGCCACACAAGCTCCGAATTAAAGCCAAGGCCATGCAGATCAAAGTGGAGGGTTTGGACAGCGAGTTTGAAGGCATGCAGAAACTCTCCTCGCCTGCAGATGTGATAGCCAAAAGACACTTTGACCTGGAGAAGCACAGCGCCCCGGGTATGGTCCATTCCTCCCTCACTCCTTTCTCAGTGCAGGTGACGAACATTCAAGATTGGTCCCTCAAATCGGAGCACTGGCATCATCACAAAGAACTGAACGGCAAAACTCAGAGTAGCTTCAAAACAGGAGTGTTGGAAGTCAAGGACAGTGGCTATAAGGTTTCCGAGGCTGAGAATTTGTATTTGAAGCAGGGAATGGCAAACTTATCTGCAGAGGTGGTCTCGCTCAAGAGATTCATAACCGCACAACCCATCTCAGCCTCGGACTCCAGGTAAACGCCTACTGGCTGAGCTGTGGAGGAGGAGGACGCCGAATCTCCACTGGACCTGTGATGTCATTTCACTGTAGTGTGCACACGGTGTCTGTCTGGTGTCCTGGTGTGCACACGCGGAAGACTTGATGCCCTCACTCTGCCTGGTGTATAGTCAGATAGCCCCACAGAGGCTGTACATAGCGAACGTTATTTTTGCTCTATTATAAAGTGTGTATGTTGCCAGTTTCAATAAAGGATTGGTGGCAAACACAGCACAGGCTCCATTCTACTTGCTCTGATGGGAAAGGAAAAGGCTACTGATGTTTCTTAAGGTAGAGGCTGGAGAGATAGATATCTCAGTGGAGATATCTTACGGTGGTTTCCGTCCCTAGCATATGAAAGGCCAGGTCAGCAGCACACTTACCTGTAGCTCCGAGAAGCAGAGCTAGTTGAGGACACAAGACACAGGAGGATCCCCAGGGCTCACTTGCCCCAGAGCCTAGCCAAACTGGCAAGCTCCAGGCTCAGTGAGGGGCCCTGGATCAAAAACTAAGGTGAAGCGTGATGGAGGAAGACTCCGGACACTGACCTGTGACCCTTGACCTGACACACACTCACCATGCAAAAATTACCAAGGTACAAACAGGCACTCTACCTTTCATTTAATGTGCAATGGTAGCTTCCCCAGAATGAGAGAAAGATGGAAATATTAATCTTTTGCTTTTCCAAGCAGTGATGTGTTTAGGAAGCTTCTAACAAAAAGGACTGGGAACAGAGTGGGGCTGTGTAGCCCAGGGGAGAAAGGCTAGGGTAGAGACGGTGCGTGCTCCTGTACTGGGCACCGGGTTACCGAATTATTCCCCACTAGGTAGGTTTTTTTAGGTCTGAGTTTTCTCCGACTTTCTTGAGTAAAAGACTCTGAGCAGTTTGGTGTCAGCCTCTCCTTAGTCACCTCCGCTTTCAGCGTGGCACGTGGTGGGGTGGCTGAGTCACTGACCCACTTTGCTAGCTGAAAGACGATGTTTAAAAACGGATAAAGACAGGATGAAGGAGGAAGTTTTTATTACTCGTGTTTTTCTTGTTTTGTTTTGTTTTTAACATTACCCTAAAGCTTAAGAGTTCTAGAGTGTGGCCATCTAGGAGGAAGAAAAAGCTAAATGCCATTTAGATGTCATTAAAGGAATTTCTGAGACCCCCCCCCCCATCAGTTACTACACAGCAATATCTATGTAATTCAGGGATATTTAATGACTTGCTAAGAGACTCAGTTATGGGCCAGAGATAATCAGTGTCTGAACACTTGCCTAGCACGTGTCAGGCCCTAGACTCTGTCCCCATCACCTCAGGTCACCTGGTTATGTTAATGAACAATATTAAGGATGTCTCTCCATTTGTAGACATTAGGAATCATAACACATAGATCTAGAAAACATGACCGCCAGCAAACTGGAGAAAAGGCCAGGCCTGGTTATTCACCCGAAAGTCTCTACTGTGCAAGAAGCAAGTGTCACAAGCCCCATGTGCTCCTGCCGTGCAGTGTTTGGTGTCCCGTCTCTCGGGTGGAGTGGGTGGGTGATAGACAGGGTACCCAGTGGGTCACTCCTCACCCAAGGGCTGTCTCTGCACTCATTGTCTCTCAGTGCTGGATATGGGGAACCATTACACTGTGACTGGGCCTGTGCCCCTAGGCCAATCACAGTGACTGGAGGCAGAGCAGGCCAGGCAGTGGGCCCTGTTTGAGTCTTTTTGATTCTCCATATCCAGCACAGGCCTGGTACTTGTTCTAGGCTGTGTTTTCTGCATTGTCATAGTTTATACTATGGTGCTTTGTGTTCAAGAGACCTCCTGTCTCACACAGACACACGTACATAAGCCACCAACTTTGTCCTTTTGCTATGGACCTCCACTTCTACCTAGGTTCTCCCAGTCTTTTCCTTGGCTGTCCTAGAACTCACTGTGTAGACCAGGCTGACCTTGAACTCAGAGATCTGCCTGTCTCGGCCTCCCCAGTGCTGGGCAGTCTTGTTACATACATACAGGCTGAGCCTCCCCAGTGCTGGGCAGTCTTGTTACATACAGGCTGAGTTGAGGCCTGAGACAGTTACCCACAAGCCTTGTAAAGCAAAGAATCAGGCCTAACAGACAGAATGGAGTCAAAATACTTAAGCAGCCCAGGATGGACAGGATGAGTCACCCAGCATGAACTGTAGGAGACACAGGATGTCGTTTTTCCTACATGGGAAGAAGTCTCCAGGGCTGGGCTTGTAGCATGGCAGCACAGTGCTAAGATCAAATGTGTAAGACCTGAGATTCAGTTCTTAGCCTTACAAAACAAAAGTGCAATAAGGAAAAAAGTAATTACAATAAGGAGAGGGGGATTTCTTCAAGCTGATGAGTCAGAGCCCTGTGAAATAATATGTCTGTGTTGACACATCCAAGCAGTTGTCCCCTGTCTCTGTGGATGCACTCAGAGGGACAATAGGAAACACAGCCATCCTACCCCTAACCAGCCCAGTCTCATCCAGAAAGCTAAGCAGGGTTGGGCCTGTTTAGGTCTTGGATGGGAAAACATTGTGTATCAGCTGGAAAGATGGCTTAGCAGTTAAGCTCACTTGCTTAATTGCTCTTCTGGGGGACTCCAGTTCTCAACACCCTCCTTTGGCTGCTCACGGCTACCTGTAACTCCAACTCCAAGAGATCCAATACCCTCTTCTATTGAGCTCAGATACCTACATGTGCGTGCGCGCGCGCGCGCGCGCACACACACACACACACAAATTAAAACATAGTCATTCCTAACAAGGTGTGGGCAGTGAGCATTGCAGTCATAAAGAGAATGAAAACATTAAGAAAAGTGTTGGTCAGCTATACAGAAATGGCTCAGTCTATACTCTGGGCTGCTAAAAGACATCAAGAACAGGGCCAGGTGCAAAAAAGGAAAGTCTTTTGTTTTGAAGTTTTTGGGGTTTTTGTTTTGTTTTGGGGGAGTTTTTGTTTTGTTTTGTTTACCTGTTTTGGTTTGTTTCTGTTGTTTTGGTCTCCAGGACCATGAAGACTGCTGGCCTCAGACCACAGCACCTTCCCAATCTTGGCTGCCATTGTTTTGGGTTGGGCCTCAGGAGCCTGGTCCCATAGCAGTGACCTCCAAGCCCAGTTTGTCTTCCAGATTCATTGTCAGATGTGAGCGGTCATTAGGGATGCCACCCACCCCCATTGTTTTATCTCTTAGTGTCACTTGGCCTTAGCATTTCAAGACCCTACATTATCTTTGAGATGACTAAAATGTTATACCTTGAAAATAAAAGGAACCTTACCAACACGTAAAGAACCAGAAAAAAAAAGTACAACAAACTAAAGCGCTTCTGCTCCGAACTGCTAACAGAAATCCGTCTTTCCCTTGCTGTGCCCTGCCCAGAATGATAGAAAATGGGGTTGGAGAGGCAGCTTAGTTGGTAAAGGGCTGCTATGTAAGCAAGGACACCTAAGTCTAATCCCTGGAATCCACATAAAAAGCTAGATGTGAGGCCAGGCGTGGTGGCATATGACTTTAATCTTAGCACCTGGGAGGCAGAAGAAGGTGGATCTCTGTGAGTTCAAGGCTAGCCTGGTCTATATAGTGAGCTCTGGGACAGTCATGGCTACATGGAAAGACTGTCTCAGGAAAGAAAAAAGAAAAGCCAGATGTGGTGGTACAAGCTTGTATTCAGAGCTCGTGGGGTGAAGGCAGGAAGATCTCTGGGGCTCACCGGCCAGCCCGCCCGATCGATAGGTGATTGCTGGCTTCACTGAGAAACTGTGTCTCAAAAAATAAAGTGGACAGCACTAGAAGCACGTCTGACCTTGGCCTCTGGCCTGCACACTCAAGTCACATACACACAATCACCTGACCTTAGCCTCTAGCCTGTACATTCAAGTCACATACACACAATCACCTGACCTTGGCCTCTGGCCTGCACACTCAAGTCACATACACACAATCACCTGACCTTGGCCTCTGGCCTGCACACTCAAGTCACATACACACAATCATCTGATGTTGGTCTCTGGCCTGCACACACATGGAGGTTTACAGCCATGTACAGCCTTGACTATCAAAAGATGAGGAACATACACTTCAGAGCACCAAAAAGTTTCAGGAATATCCAAAATGCAGCTCTCAGATTGGCCTATGACAGCAACTGAGTTTGTGCAGAAAGAGTAGCCACTGTGCCACTGTAATGAGAGGGTCCCTTGTAGAAGCTTTCCCAGCAGCCAGCAGCCAGCAGTGCAGGGTCATGATCCAAGCCCCATGCCTGGACAAGGAGGGTAGGCAGGAGCCAATGTGAGCCACTTCAGAGGAGGAAAAGGTAGCTATGGAGGAAGAGGAAGGGAGAAGATGAAGGGGCTCTTTCTTGAGAAGTTGTAAGACAGCCTTTAAAGCTAAATGCAGTGATACATACCTCTAATCCTCGAACTAGGGAGGCAGAGGCAGGAGGATTGCAAATCCAAGGCCAGCAAGGGCTCCACAACAGGAAGCTGTCAGAATTAAGAACAGCAGGAAGCTGTGATTGACATGTCTAGTTTTCTATTGTACAAAAGTTGTATAATGGCTTGTTTATTAGCTTCAAGGGAGGAAACACTCCAAAATAAAAACAGCTCCCTTTTTCGTGAATTCCTGTGGCTGCCTACCTATACACATTACCTTCTGAACAATTGAGCCCTCGTCCATTGATACTTTTCTGCCATGGGCATTTTGCTAGTTTAAAAAAAGAAAGTGTATGAAGTCTTGTTAGAAGTCAGGAGTGTGGGTTAGGTGCTTATACACACACAATACCCGGGCTCTATCTCCAGCACTGCATAAACAGGGCATGGTCATTCTTACCCGTAATCTCATCACACAGGAGGCAGAGGCAAGAGAATCTTGGCCACACTGGGGGTTTGAGGTCAGACTGAATTAGAGACCCATATATATGTATGTATATGTATGTATATATATATACACAGAGAGAGAGAGAGAGATTTTCTTGAAAAGCTGGAAGCTATTAAAGTCAGTTTTGAAAACTAGAAAACCTTCACAGATGAAAGTTGCTGGCAGCCCCAGCTGGCAGGGAGGGACAGGAGTCATTGATGTTATGTAGTCATCAATGATCTGGGCTGTATCCCATCAACCACTTGGGCCATAAAATTTCAAATGAGGAACATTTGCCACTGACAGGAGGTTACTGGGGCCCCAGAATACCAGCAAGATTAAAAGAGTGGAGTAAGTCTGGATTATAAACCACGGTCTTAAAAAAGTGAGGTAGGATGCCATGAGAAAAACATTTGGAATACAGCTGGCCTCACTCTGTCTGTGCCCTGCAGAGGGAGCTAGTGTGGATTCTAGAAGGAAAGGCTGATTTCAGGAAGTGATTGGGATAGATGAGGAAGCTCAGGTGACTGGGAAGTGACAGAGTAGCCCCTGAGAGATCTCCAAGGCTGCTAGTGGGGAGCACAAGTCACCTCCACTTTAGCCAAGTGTCCCCAGCATATCCAATGCCATTTCACCCATGTATGAAGAATGGGATCGGGCAGGATGTCTCAGAGAGTAAGGGTACCAGTTGCCGGTTCTGATAACCTAAACTCCACTCTTGGGGCCTACATGGTGGGAGGACCTACCATCTCCTGATCTCCTGCAAGCTGTCCTCTGAGCTGCATACGTATGTCACTGCACATACATGGGTGCATACACACACACACGCACACACACACACGCACACATGCACACACACTGAAAATAAAGTATAAGAATAGAAAGGGAGAGAGGGAGGGAAGGGAAGAAGGAAGGAAGGAAGAAGAAAGGAAGAAAACGTGGACGAGAGCAGGAGGCTGGAAAGGAGGGGAATGAACTTGTTGACAATAATGTGGAACAATAGAAACAGAAGAGGGAGCTACCCCAAGACCAGTAACCTGCAAGTGAACAACTCCTCTCATTCTACAGCTTTGTTGGGTTTCCAGGCACAGGAAACTCTGAGCCAAGAACAGGAATGCCAGTGCCAGAAAACCAGTAAGCTGCCTTGCAGATAAAAGAAAAGGTAGCTGGGAGCGGGGCTTGCTTGTCCTTTTTAGGGTGGATGGACTAAAGAGACAGTTGGGCCACTGTTAACCCACTGTGGGGGGACTGCTTCAGGACACTGAAAGCCAGCTATGTGACTTGAAACCGTTTTCGTGACGTGATATAAACAGGCAAAAGTACGTGGCCACTCCCTCCTCAGTTGTTTTGAGTGGATCCTAGACTGGGTGCCTTCTTGGTGTCCTCTTTGCACTTTGCTGGACTGTATATCTGGGTCAGCATCCTGCTAGTGAAGCATCTTTCTCACTGCAGGGGCCCGAGGCCATCCATGTCTATGAGCTGGCTTCACTTAGCAGTATAGGAGACATGGGCTTTGATAAGGCACATGTCCTAGTTAACATTAACTTGTCAGCACAGCCTAGTATCACCCATAAAAAGACTCTCAATTGAATATTATCTTTAGCAGGTTGGTCTGTGAGGGATTGGCTTAAGGACCCAACCCACCATGGGCGGGTGAAACCATCCCCTATGCAGACAGATGGTCCTGAGCTGTGTAAGGAAGCTGGTTCATCATAGGCCTGAACAAGCTAGAAAGCAAACCAGAAAGCAGTGTTCCTCCATGGTTTCTGCCTCTAAGTTCCTGCCCTGATTTCCCTCAATGATAGATCACAACCTGGAAGCCAAATAAACCCTTTCCTCCACTAAGTAACTTTTGGTCAGAGAGTTTATCACCATGACAGAATGAAACTAGAACACGTTGTCACTGAGACTCAAGAGAAACTCTTACCTGGAGGTCTTGCTAGCTACCGCTGTGGTAGCAGACACCTAGCAAAGGGAAACAGTGTCTGCTTTTGAGGATTTTAAAGTCTCTTGTAGAAGAACGATCAACAAACTCACAGTAATAAAAGCCAGGAGAAGAAGAGGAGGAGGAAAAACAGGAGGAGGAGGGTGTGGGAAGAGCGAGCATACAGGTTACTGAAGCCATAAGGCTCGAAGCCCAGGGCCTGGCAGCCATATCCAGACAGGGTAATCCAGTTCCTCAACGGGACAATTAAAGAGACACATGACAATAAAAGGCAGAGAAGGGAGATGTATTCTATGTGGCCACATTGGGAAGAGGAACAAATAAAGGGGTCCAGTGGAAAGTCTCACTTCCTCTAGGCCAACTTTAGCCCTGCCATGAGGTCCTGGGTGAAGTAGAGGGCAAAAAGCATGGGTAGCTAGGCAGTCCTGGTCAAGGGGTGGTCAATTCTATCAGAATTGACTTGGCTCTAGTCTCTTCTATGAGGGGGTCAAAACTGTGAAATCTCTTCCTGGGAAGCAAGTCCTCCTCTGGGTGACAGTGACAGGGGCTTCAGCCTTTGCCTTCCCCCAGTGTGAGATGCTTATGGAAATTTTAACTACTTGAGACCCACTGCTCCTGTAGTCTGATAGCCTAAGGAAGCGACTAGAATAGCTCCTCTCCATGCCCACCGAGCTCACTCAGCTCTGTGGTTGTCAACAGGGAATGAAAGAGCACACCGTAAGTGAAGGGCCTGAACTAGAAAATGGAACAGTCAGATGCAAGGAAGAAAGATGGCGCAGGGAAGAGAGGCCAGCACACAGTGGTGTTTCTGTCAACAGTCCTCAGATTTGATGGTCCCCTAAGGCGATTGCCTTATGACATCTCAACCACCATGGTTTGTGTAGGTACATGCACCCTCTGAGATCTCACAATAACCTAACTGCCTGGCAACAGATTTCTCATGTCCACATCAATAAATGACTGGTTACTTACTATGTTTCTGGAGAGAAGCAAATTGAGGCATTGTGTGTCACTGAAGTGAACTATCTGGAGGCTTAGCAAGAAATAAAATTCAAGGACTGGAGAGATGGCTCAGAGATTAAGAACACTTGCTGCTCTTCCAGAGGACCTGAGTTCAATTCCCAGCAACCACATGGAGGCTCAACCCTGCCAATATTGGAATACCAGTTCCAGGGGTTCCTAGACCTCTGGATTTCTGGCCTCTTAGGGTACTGTACTCACAAATGCATCCCCACACATAGATAGCACACATACACATATCTAAAAATAATCAAAGTAAATGCTTAAAAAATTAAAATACAATTCAAAAACTGGGCTAGTGTTTGCTGTACAAGCATGGAACCCAAATTCGGGCCCTTGGCACCCATGTGAAAATTCCTGCATGGCTGCATGTGTCTGTAAGACATGTTTCAAGAACAGAGCCAGGTGGATCTTTGGAGAATCCTGGCCAGCCAGGCTAGCCAATAGGTGAAACCCTATCTTAAGAAATGACTAAGGAAACCAGAGACATCAACCTTTGCTCTCCGTGTATACCCACCTGCCCACACACAGATTCACAAGGAAGCACAGGCCCGATTGCTGTTGAACGTTGGCTTCCAGACTTAAGAAGCAGCCCTTACCAGGTGCGGTGATACCCTTCTGTAAGTTCTAGGAGTCTTCAGAGGCCAAAAGAGAAGAAAAGCATGTCTGCAAGAGTGTGGAAATTCCTGGGTTGGCACCACGCCGAACTGTCCCATGCTTTGGTTTCCCAGTTCCTTTCAATCTCTTCAGTATGAAGCTCTGCCCAGCCAGCTGTGGGTTTCTTGTGAGCCTCCCCACCTCATGAAGAAGGCTGAGCATCAGTGCTTCCAGCTACAACTGTACCAATTAGGCTGAGGGACACCCTAGATCACCGTCCCTCATCCTGTGACAAGAGTGAAAGGGTCAAAAGTCACCGCTGAGCCAATGACTCCCATTTATCTGAGGGTCAGCGTAAACTTCTTTTTCCTGCACACAAGGGTGCAGGTTGGCCCAGGGAAAGAATGAGAAGAGAATTGGAAGACGAGGCACATTCAGGGGAGGGAAGATGGTGATGTGCCGATAGGAAGAAAGAGCAAGGGAAAGACCTGGGAGTTGGGTTTGGCGGGAGAGACTCAAGTCATGTCCCTGGATGGGAAGAGGACAGGTGGAGCCATGGACTGACAGAGGGGACCGTGCTGAGGCAGGGGACAACAGTGACAAGACAGGCTCTCCAGCGCTCCTGGAACAGAAGCTCAGAGAGCTCAGACAAGAGGTTTGTCTCCAGGCCCACACTGTCAAAATCCCTAGGGTGCCATGTAAGCAGCGTTCTTTGCTGACCAGCTTAGGGTGCTAATCTCTATGGGCCATGGTCAGGCCGTAGAGTTGAGCAGAAAAGAGCCCCAGATTTCCTTAGCACCCACCTTACATGGTATCTGCTTTAGCCTTTCCCAGTCATGAGCAACAGGCTAAACCCCCCAGGACTTAAGACCATCACCCTCTGGGAGTGAAGACATTTTGAGCAGATCCTACAAGCCTCCCTTTGGCTGTCAGACTATGGAATTTTCCAGAAATCACATGCTAAAAGAAGGGAAAAGCCAAGTCCGGTATTGGTCATCTTGTCTCCTGCAAAGAGATTTCACACAGTGCTGGCAACTTGTCAGACCACCTTACAGAACAGACTGGAGACACATTTAATAGGCAGGACCACACCTTGACCAGGACTCTTTAATTGTATATACCTCTTGCCCTCCACCTAAAGGTAAACCTCAAGGCGGGACTCTGGGGATGGACTTGAGGAGCTACTGGATCTTTGTCCCTCGTCTTGATGTGGCTACCCTGAATCAGACTCCTCTCTCTGCCTTTCGCTGTTACTTGTTCATTTTGTGGGCTTGCTGAGGACCCATAGCCAAGCCTAGCTGTTGCCAGGGCCTAAGCTCTGCCCCTGAAAATGCTAACATCAAGTAGACAGTTACTTACCCTCACCCCCAGAAAGACTGACCACAAGCCACCTGATGGTCTGACGCTAGAGTTGGTTCTCCACGGAAGAGCAGCAGTCCACTGCTGAACATTCAACCAGCCACAGGTCAGAATGATTTTGGAAATAAATTGCTTCTGCTCTTAGCATTGTAGACTTCTTGTCATTTTTTGTCCTTGTGATGGTTAATGTTGACTGTCTACCTGTCAGGATATAGACTCACCTAGAATATGAACGTCTGGGTACATTTGTGAGGAAGTTTGTAGGTTGAGTTAGCTGAGGTGGGAAAACTTGCACTGAATGTGAGCAATACCATCCCATGGGCTGGAGTCCTGAAATGAATAAAAAGGAGAGAAAGAGTGGAGAACACCCCCCCCTTTTTGCTTTCAGACTAAACAGCCATCTCATGCTCCTGCCACCCTGGAGGCAGGGATATAAACTATGTCAGCTCCATCTTTAAGGTCCCAAAGGCAACTAAAGTTCCCCTGGAGCAAATGAGTTTATTGGGCTCACTTACAGAATGTGGGATGAGAGGAGCTCACTGACAGGAGCATGGGCAGCTATAGTGGAACGTCTTCACCCATAGCACATAGATGGTGCCCATCTCGACTTCCTCCAGCCTACATTATTTACGTCAGCACCGTCTGAGACCAGTGGTTAGGGCAGAAGTGCATGCACACGGCTGCAGGGAGTGGCAAGAGGGTCCAATGACCCTCGCCTCCATTGATGGCGTGTCAACAGACCAGATTGTGATGGACTCTTGCCAGAGGGCACAGCTAAAGTGATAAAAATGGTAGCTATTTTGCTAGAAGGACCGTGTGCTACAAACACATACCTTCCCCACCATGATGGTCTGTATCCTTAAATTGTGAACTGAAGTAAACCCTTCCTTCCTGGAGTTGCTTTGGTCACATTTTTGTCTTACAATGAGACAAAAACAAAACCTGATGCATTCCTTACACAATACAGCATTCAATTTCTGCAGCATCTTCATTGCACAACTGCTAAAAGAAGTCTAGAAGCCACTGGTGACATACAAAAGTGGCATGCAAATCCTGTGCTAGCTATATAAAGATGTGAGCATCTATGGATTTGGGTTTCCTCATGTGTCTTGAACACATGTTTCCATGGATACCAAGGAACAACTGGAAAGGTCCTCACATTGTATCCCCCCATGAAAGAATGTCAGCATCCTCCAGATGCCTCGGCATTAACACACAAGCCACTCCTGGTTTACGTAGGTTGAGGGATGCTGACGAAGATATTCTTGGCCATGTTCAAAGAGTAATAAATACCATAAATTAGATTTGGCTTCTTTGATCTGAGGCTGCTTTTGTGTTTCTATGCCTCCCGTGGCATCTAAGATCACCTCTCCCTCACCACAGAACAAAGCTGAGACCATTATTTGTATAATTCAGGTGAAAGCAGTGAGTTCTGGGGACTATAAATTAGCATGTTGTTAGGGAAACCTAGATAATGATCCGTGTTTCCCACTTCACTTGCCGTGAACATGCAAAGTGCCACTAAACCTTGGGAAACACGCAGAGAGTTAGTTCACCCTCTCCAGGAGAACGGAGCATCTTAACAGGTCCTCGTGGCAGCGTGCGACGGGACAGAACTGAGAAGATCGCCATTCTTCCCGTTCATTGAGTTTGAAAGTAAATTAACCTCAGGCCAGACTGTTCCACCAGGAAGCAAAGTAGGCTATAATAGCCGCTAAAAGCAACAATCCAGCTCGGGGAGTAGCTAGGCGAGAGAGAGCTTGCTTAGCCAGACAGTAGGCCCTCAGCTTCCTTGAAATACAAAAGAAGAAAAAGAAAAAAAAAAAAAAAAGGATAAAACAAAAGCACCAGACTGTGCCTAAGCAGGAGTGGCTAGAGTTACTGTGCTTATCAATTTTGTCAAGTTCTCTCATACCAGAGTAACCCATGATTCCTCTCCAAGTTCATCCATCAGGTGGTTTCCTTTTTTAAGGGTTTATTAATGTGTGTGTGTGTTTATGCATGCATTTGCACACATGCCTGCAGTGCCTAAGGAGACCAGCCCCTTGTTTTGGAGTTACCAGCAGATGTGGGCCTCTGGATGTGGCACAGGGGGCTGAACTTGGATCCTTTGTAAGAACAGCAAATGCTCTTAATCACAGAGCCATCTCCCCCAAGCCAGCTGATGTCCTTGATAGTTGAGTCCCAAAAAGATATGTGGTGTCAGACTAGAAAAGTGAGGGAATGTACCCACACTCAATGTCTGAGTATGTGTGTGTGTGTGTGTGAATGTGTGTGAGTACATGAGCATGAGTGTGAATGTATAGGTGTGCATGAGTGTAAGTGTGAGTATGTGTGTGTGAATGTGTATGTGTGCATGAGTGTAAGTGTGAGTATGTGTGTGTGAATGTGTATGGATGAGTGCAAGAGTATATGCGTGTGTGAATGTGTATGAGTGTGGGAGTATGTCTGTCTGTGTGAATGTGTCTGAGTGTAAGTGTGAGTACGTGTGAATATATATACGTGCATGAGTGTAAGTGTATGTGTGTGTGTGTGAATGTGTATGAGTGTAAGTGTAAGTGTGTGTGTGAATGTGTATGAGTGGTCTTCCTCCCTCTTATAAAGCCACTTGGAATCGATCACAGGGCCCCACCTGATGACTTTTTCTGCCCTTCATCACACCTCTCAAGGCCTGTCTTGTCAACACGGCAAAGGGATTATCTCCATCTTTTTAGCTTGTCATGATGGGGAACACATTTCAACACCTGAAGCCTCCTGACTCCTTTCACTTACATCCAATCCCTTCCCGCCAAATGGAGTTCCTCCTCAAATGTGCAGCAATCCCTTTATAATGAAGTGTGACAGAGATCAACAGCAGATCATATTAGTGCGTTTTCATGGGAACTTAAGATATAAATACAGTCCCTTTGGACACAGATGAGAGCCCTCAACCTGGCTCTGCTGGAGAAGGAGGTGACAGGAGGCTGGGAAGCCCAGGACAGAAGATCTGGAAGCTTCTTCAAAGAAATACCCTGGCCAGGCAGGATGAAGTTGTCCTCCCTGTGGAGCAAGTGCTTGTGTTTGGGGGAGCCCAGTGGATCCCCCCTCCACAAAGCTGGGCTAGAACCTCTCCTGAAACTCTGTAACTTTTGCAGTTTGAGATACAATAAAATGAACACAGACTCTTCTTCCTCGCAGTTTTACAGTTGAATGAGTTGTTCTTATACCACAGCATTTCAATTGTTTCCTTGTTATTAAAAGGATACTTTTAACTCCGTTTAAAAGAAGCATGGAGTCAGGTGTGGTGGCACACCTTTAATCCCAGCACTAGGGAGGCAGAGGCAGGCAGATCTCTGAGTTTGAGGTCAGCCTGGTATACAAAGCGAGTTCCAGGACAGCCAGGACCACACTGAGATAGAGAAACTATCTAAAGAAGAAGAGGATGGAGAAGGAGGAACCAGTGGCAGTTGTGATGGCATGGAGGTGGTACAGAATTGGAGGCGTCATTGCTTAGGTGATCTGGACAGTTATTAGTAAAACAGGGGCTTCTTAAATAGGAACATTCTGTATAGTAACTTTCAGCCTGATGGCTGAAACAGCTACTAAGTAACTGAAAGGCAGGTAGCAAATACAGTGTGGATAAGCTAGACAAAAGGCTGTTTCTCATCCAAGGACAGAAGGAGTTGAGATAGCCTGCACCTTGAACTGGTTTATTTGTTTAAGTAGTAAACATGGTGAGATAGAATTGTGCCTAGGAGTGTTTGCTGTCAAGCCTGATTACCTGATTCGAACCACAGAACTCATTTCATTGCTGGAAGGAGAAAACAGACTTCCAAAAGTTGTCCTCTGACCTCCACACGTGAAAACACACACACA
The DNA here is from genome assembly GCF_943737965.1 of Phodopus roborovskii. Taxonomy (NCBI): domain Eukaryota; kingdom Metazoa; phylum Chordata; class Mammalia; order Rodentia; family Cricetidae; genus Phodopus; species Phodopus roborovskii. The sequence goes on from NW_026126482.1 coordinate 10,213,143, forward strand.
CACACACACAGAGAGAGAGAGAGAGAGAGAGAGAGAGAGAGAGAGAGAGAGAGTAAAAAAACAATCTGAAAGCAACTATTTGTGTTATCATCTATATTTTCTGTGGGCCAGGACAAGAAGCCAATAGCTAAGGACCGGGATGTATTGTTAAAGCCATACACACAGTGGCCTCATTGGCTCCAACTTCCTGCTGATGCTAGATATGGTGACAAAGGTGGGCTGCTGATCCTAGATATGGGACCAAGGTGGGAGGCAGTCCTTCCCTACCATTGTCTGGCTACATCCCTCCAGCTATGAGGCTGAGCTCTTCCCCATAAAGAATTAACAGTGTCAGGACTGACTGAATCTGATGGTTCATTCCTTCCAAGGTGTCTACTTGGAAACGGGAAGATCAGAAGTTCAAGGTCGTCCTTGGCTAATTTGGGCTAGCCTACACCACAGGAAACCCCGTCGAAAGGTAAAGCAATACGAGCGAGATGGCTCTGCCAGTACAGGTTCTCATCTGAGTTTGATGCTCTGGGTGCATGGAGGGGGAAGCAACTTCACAGATTTGCTCTCTGACCTGTGTGCACGCACGTGCTCAGTGCATGCATACATGTACATGATCAGTGTTCATACACATAGCATGCACATGTGCAACAATAATAAATAATGGTTTAACAATCAAATACAAATGAAAGGTTGCTAGTATACTCTCTTACTTACCTGTGACAATGGGCAGCCTACTGTGGGGGCAACAACAACTTCATTGGCTTACAGAGCATGGGTGAAGGGTCAGTGACAGGGGCATGGGTGACCCTAAAGCGGCCGCACTCTAAATTCTTCACCCAACATGAATAGTGGCTTTCCCATGAAGATGGTGACAGTTTGACTCGGGGAATCTTCACTTTACAACAGCTGCCTTGTATGGAGTTTACAGCCCAGGCTCCCTTCCTGTCAATCCATCCTAGTGTGACTTGTATCCATCCCAGACAGAGAAAATTATTTCTGAGTATGAACAGAGGGTAGGGAAATCCCTTTTATACGCTAAGAATGACTGCAGGCCTGTGAAGTCTGCATCGGGCATGGTTCTATTTCCAGGGTAAAATCTGCCTCTTATTGGTGTGAAAGACACACACCCACCCCTGTCAACAGTGCTCTTAGGAGTCTGGGGGCTGGAAGGTGCCTGGCTTCTGGGATGCAGAGGAAGAGAATTAGAGGCAAGGCTCAGCGTTCATTCTGAGATCACTGTGCTGAGTTTGAACTGCTGCTCCTCCAGTCTGAACCTCTGAAATACTGAGATTATAGGCATGTTCTTCCATGCCTGGTTTACATGGTGCTGGGGATCGAACTCGGGACATCGTGCACACTAGGTCAGGACTCTACTGCCTGAGCTACAACTCAGACCACTAATTTATGCTTTTCAAATGCATATTTTAGCATCTCAGTTTAAAGCACTCAAATGTTTTGGAGTTTCAAAGACGGGTGTCCATCTACAGGTCTACCTTCTGTCTCCTAGCAGAGCTTCACTGGAGTTTTGGAGATTTGAGTCCTCTGACTCTGGCACTAACTATACTTTGTAAATAAGGCAGTTTGGGCTTCAGAAGGTGCTGGGGTCTTATCTGTTATCCATAGGTGTGTGGAAAATTACATTCTGGGGAGGTGTCTGAATCGAAAGACTCCAGCTGACCTCAGAGCAAAGAGCTTGTTAACATGACAACTGAGCCAGCATCATTCCACTGCATTTGTAAGATTCCAGTGTTTCAGTCTATCTTAGGCTTCTGATGTAATCAAAGTTATTAGTTAAAGCGGTGTAGTTTTGTTTGTTTTATTGAAACAGGGTCTCATGAAGCCCTGGCTGGCCTCTAGTTCACCAGGTATAGCCAAGGATGACCTTGAACTTTTTAGAAGTTTTGTTTTAGTTCCATGTGTGTGCCTGTTTATGTAGGTGCCTTAGGAGGTCATCAGATCCCTAGAACTGGAGTTACAGGTAGTTCTAAGATACCTAAACCGGTGCTAACTTTGATATTTGGCAAGAAGTCAACCACTGAGCCAGCTCTTCATTTAGCTCCTGACCTTAAACTTGGGATCCTCCTGTCTCTTTCCTGTAGTAGCATAGGCAGGTGCGCCTACATCTATCTTTATGCTGGGGATGTAACCCAGGACCTTATACATAACAGAAACGTCGTCTGCCAACTGAACTACATTCCCAGTCCTAGGTCACTCACTTGCAACCTCCCTAATGCCTTGTATGACTCTCTACAAATTAAGCCTTATTAAGATGTGAGGGAAAATATGTTCGCTTGTTGTTACACATTCTTCTACAACGAGAGCAGCCCCTGCATGCTGAATCTTCAGTGGTAACAGAATTGCCAAGAGCATCTGCCTGGATGTTAATTTCTAATAGACCTCATGGGCAGCAATTTGTTCGCCACACACAGTCCACAGCAACCCTTCATGTCCCTGAGACAAGATGGCATCAAGCCAACCACTGCTGGTTTGCTAACATTATTTTAAACTTAAACTCATGTAATACTTATTTACTTGCTGTAAATTGTCTGCCACTGAAGCACGTGACTTACTTCAACAAATCTCACTAAAATTCCATTTCTACTACATAAAGACTAAATTAAGACTAAGATCTGAACCTGGAAGAGACATACACAATAAAATTCAGAGGATGTCTATTTTGTGCAGTTTTGTGGTATTCTTTCCAGTTGAGAAATTCCTGAAACGAATCTGTCAGAGGCCTGGGAGGCCATGTTAAAATCATCTTCCACAACCTCCGCCTCCCCTAGACTTACACTCACAGGGCACTACACAGGACACTAATGCAAGGCCAGCCACTCCCAAGCAACTGTGCACCTGGCTGCTGGATCTAACAGCCCCCTTCCTTTCTCTTCTCCTTTCCTTCCGCCTCTGTACCCTCCATGGTTACAGATGTTCACACAGGCTGGGAAATGGCCTCTGAGACCACTTGCCATGAAATGCTGGTTCACTTTCTTACTCCATCTGTATCTTGGTTTCTTCATTTGTAAGACAGGAATCTCTGATGCTCTTCACTGCATGTGATAATCCTGAGGGTAAGAACCAAAGAATTGTGGGAACTGTAGGAATACCACTAACATCAGATTAGAGCCCACCCGAGTGGCCTCATTTTAAAAGTTGCAATGTTAGGACTGGAGAGATGGCTGCTCTTGCAGAGGACCCAGGGTTTGGGTCCCAGCACCCACAGAGCTCTGATAAACATCTATAGCTCTGGATTTAGGAGATCCAATATATTCTTCTGGCTTCTGAGGGCTCTGTATACACACATGGCATACATAAACACGTGCAGCCAAACACTCATACATTTAAAGTAAAATAGATAAAAGTTGAAATGCAGAACAAATGGCATGAAGCAGTTGATCTTTGCTTTTAAATACCCTGTTATAGTGGAAATGTGCTAGACCTAAGAAGTGGCTTAGTAGGTCAAGTGGGCAAGTGTGAGGGTCTGAGTCTGAATCCCCAGAACCCAAGTAAAATCTGTCTTGTAGCATGAATGCCTATAATTGCAGCATTCCTATAAGAAGATGGGAGATAAAAACCAGAGAAACCCCAGGAGCTCTCTGGCTAGCTAGCTAACAGTGGCTAACAACAAGAGATCCGGCCTCCAACAAGGGTGGAAGGTGAGGACTGGCACTAAAAGCTGTCTTCTGACCTTCACACACTCACTGTGGCACATTCCTACCACAACACACACACACACACACACACACACGCAGACACACACACACACACACACACCAGAGTGGAGTCAGATGGGTGGTGGTGGTGCACGCCTTTAATCCCAACACTCAGGAGGCAGAGGCAGGTGGATTTCTGTGAGTTCCTAGCCAGCCTGGTTTACAGAGTGAGTTCCAGGATAGCCAGGACCATTACACAGAGAAATGCTGTCATGAAAAACAAAGCAAAAAGAAAAAAGAAAGAAAGAAAGAAGGAAAAAAAAAAAGAAAGAAGAAGAAGAAAAGGACAAAAGAAGAACGGAGACATGTCAGAGACAGCAGGGTGTGGCTGTGGCTGTCTGGCTTTGTTTTCTGACCAAGGAAAAACCACAGCCTGGGCAGTTTAAACAACAGATTTCTAGTTTCTTACAATCTGGAGGCGGGAAATTCAAGTTTGAGTTGAATTATGAGCAGGGCATCTTCTTGTGTCCACATATGCCCTCTCCCTCTCTCTGTCTCTCTCTCTGTTCTCTGTCTCTCTCTGCATCTGTCTCTCTGTCTCTGTCTCTTTCTCTGTCTCATCATCTCCTATTCTTGTAATGACACCAGTAATGTTGGATTAGAGCCCACCCTAGTGACCTCATTTTAACTGAATCGCTTCTTTAAAGACTCTGCCTCCAAATATAGTCACACTCTCAAGTCTAGGAATGAGGATTTCAAGTTAGCAACTGGCAGTGTACAATTCAGTTTTATCAGTGCCTTATCTGACTGTGCATAGTGAGTATTCGACAGATAGTGTACAACCTAGCATACGTGGCCCAGCTCATACGCACAAGTCCATTCAGTTACTAGGGATCCCTATTTTTTCCAACAGTAGGTGTGATTTTAGATGGTTGATACCCACTATAGGCAACATTAGACCCAAACTTGATGAAGTAGACAAAGAGGTGTGCACAATTCTTTTCTTTTTTTTAATTATTGGAGACAGGGATTCTCTATGTAACAGTGCTAGCTGTCCTTGAACTCACTGAGATCCACCCCCATGGGATTAAAGCCATGTGCCACCACCACCCAGGTCCACAATATTTTTAAGGTCATGGAATATGGATGGATGATGATATGGAAGTATAGAGAAACACTAGCCTTCCCCTCACCTGATCTTCCTACTACCAATGGTCAACAGTGTGTCTGTAAATTTCCATGCTGAAGCTTATGTATGTAGACCTCTTCCGAAACACACGTATACATGTTCGATGTGAAGCCTTCCCACTCCTGCCACACTAGCCTTCTTTCATCAACTAATTTCAGTACAAGGGTATACATAATCAACACATTTCATGAGCAAGTGTGTAATAAGAAGCAGACCTCCCATTTACTGGCAATAGCAGGAAGTACCAGTGTATTCTGTCTCGGTCTGTCTCTCTGTATGTGTCTTCTTTCTTCCTTTTCAGATTTTATCATTTGGCCAATGCCTTGGCTAATTTTTTGTGTCAGCTTGACTAGGTTGAGGGTTGACCAGATATCTGATAAAGCATTATTTCTGAGTATGACTGAGAATGCTCTGAATCCGCAGATTCAGCCAACCCTGAGGGGTAATTGCATTAATGGAGGTTGGAATATCTGCCCACTCTGGGTGGTACCATCTGTCTGCCAAATGGCTTTGCCTTAGTTGTTTTTCTTGTTGATGTGATAAAATCCTCTGACAAGAGTGCTGGAGAGGTGGCTCAGAGGTTGAAAGCACTGACTGCTCTTCCAGAGGACCCTGGTTCAATTCCCAGCACCTACATGGAAGTTTACAACTGTCTATAACTCTAAGATCTGACATACATGCAGGCAAAACACCAATGTATATAAAATAAAAATAATAAACTATCTTTAAAAAAATCTTTTGACAAAAGCAACTTAAGAAAGAGTTTATTCTGGTGGGAGGTCAAGGAGGCATGAGCTTGAGGTATGTGCTCATTGGTACCCACAACCTTAAAGCTGAGAGTGATGAATGCATGCTGAGGTTTCTAACTCCACTATAGGGTCTAAGATCTCAGTCAGTGGACCGTGCCACCTACAGTAGCCAGGTCCTTCCATCTTAATGGAATTATGACAGCTGCTCAGAGGCCTGTCTCCCAGGTGATTCTACATTCTGTCAAGATGGTAACTAATCCCAACTATCACAGGCTTTGTGCACACACTGATCTTATTGGCTTCCTCTCCCTGGGATTCTGCTGCCACGGAAGGCTGCATCTGACTGTGCTATATCCTCGTGACAGTGGACTACTGAAGAGATGAATGGGCTACTGGAGAGATTTAGAACTGTGTTTTCCTTTGGTTTCCACCTATGTGTTGGATATTGTTTGAGTCTGACTTGTTTCACTTAGTGTGATGATCTCTAATTCCAGTCATTTTCCTGAAAATGACGTATTTCTTCTTTATAGCTAAATAAAATACCATTGTGTGTGTGTTTATGCACGTACACACACACACACACACACACACACACACAATTTCTTTATCCATTCATCTGCTGCTGTACCCTAGGCTTGTCCTATTTCCTGGCTATTGTGAATAAAGCAGCTATAATCAGGAATGTACAAGTGTCTTAGTCAATGTTCTGTTGCTGTGAAGAGACACCATGACCACGGCAACTCTATAAAGGGAAGCATTTTACTGGGGCTGGCTTACAGTTTCAGAGGTTCAGTCCATTATCATCATGGTGGGGAGCTTGGCTGCACACAGGCTGACATGGTACTGGGAAAGAATCTGAGAGTTCTACATCTGCATCCAGATGTAGGCAGCAGGAAGAGAGAGAGCCTAGGACAGGCTTGTGCTTTTGAAATCTCAAAGCCCCCCAGTGACACACATCCTCTAACAAGGTCATACCTTCCCCAACAAGGCCCCTAATGCCACATTCTCTAAGCACTCAAATCTATGAGCCTAGGGAGCCATTCTTATTTATTTATTTACTGTTTAGTCTTTCTTTTTTTCTTTTCTTTTCTTTTCTTTTTTATCTTTTTTCTTTTCTTTTCTTTTCTTTTCTTTTTTTTTTTTTTTTTTTTTTTTTGAGAAAGGGGTTCTCTTTGAAACAATACTGGCTGTCCTGGAACTCACTCTGTACATCAGTCTGGCCTCAAACTCATAGAGATCTGCCTGCCTCTGCCTCCCAAGTGCTGGTATTAAAGGCATGTGCCACTATGTCTAGTATTTTTTGTTGTTTTTTAAAAAATGACTTTACAAAATTTTAATTATGAGTGTGTGTATGTATGTGTGTATGTGTATGTGTGTGTGTTTATTTGTGTCTGTGTGTGTCTGTGTGTGTATGTGTGTGTGTATGTGACTGTGTGTGTCTGTGTGTGTGTGTCTGTGTGTGACTGTGTGCCTGTTTGTGTGTGTATGTATGTGTGTATTTGTGTGTGTGTGTGTAAGTGTGTGTGTGTGTGTTTCTGTGTGTGTATGTGTGTGTCTCTGTGTGTGTGTGACTGTGTGTGACTGTGTGTGCCTATGTGTGTGTCTGTGTGTTTGTGTATGTGTGTGTATGTATGTGTCTGTGTCTCTGTGTGTGTCTGTTTGTGTGTATGTATGTGTGTATTTGTGTGTGTGTGTAAGTGTGTGTGTGTCTCTGTGTGTGTGTCTGTGTGTGTATGTGTGTGTGACTGTGTGTGTGTGTGTCTGGGTGTGTGTGTGTGTGTGTGTGTGTGTGTGTGTGTAGGTATGTACATGTGAGTGCAATGCCCATGGAGGCCAGAAAAGCAGTAGGACCCACTGAACTGGACTGAGTGCTGCTGGGAAGCAAACTTGGGTCCTCTGGAAGATCAGTATGAGCTTTTAACCTGTGAGCCCTCTCTCAAGCTCCATCTTACCTCCCCCTCTCCAAGGGGGGTAACCTTCAACTTGCTATGTAGCTGAGGGTGACTTTGAACTCATAATCATTCTGTCTCTACTTTTGAAGTGCAGGGATTATGTGTGATGTGTATGCCTCCACATCCCTTTTATGTAGTGTTACAGATCAAACCCAGAGCTTTATGGAATGCTAGACAAGCACCCTACCAATGAAGCCATGTACTCAGACCCTGTTCCTCTGAAAAGATCTCAAGTTTTGCCACGAAAGTTGCACTCAGATCTTCTTGCTGTGACCTGTTCCTGCAGGAGCAGGAGAACTGATTGACCACTATGTGACATGTACACAAATAATGAGTGCAGCACAGTGTCCTCTCGGTCCCGTGCTTCCCTGACAGCATGCACTGTGATACAGGCTAACCCGGTATCTCTCTGATTCTGTGGTAGTGGTTTTGTGACTCGGGCGTTGACATTCATTCACACTGGTGACCTGCAGAGTTTGGCGATGGATAACTGGTCATGCATAGCTCAAGTTTAGAGCTTGCTTAGCACATCTTCATCCTCATTCCTTCCTGATTCCCATGGCTCTGCCCCACAGCTGTGTCAAGCTGGGTACCAATATGCACATCTCCTTTATATCAGGTTTCTGAATCTCTTTGAGTTCCCAGTTGGTTTGCTTTCTTGAGTCCCTCCGCATCAATGTGTCTGTGAGCACAGATGGAGCGCTCTTGTGGTCACATGACCTCAGCAGAGTAGGGCTGCTTGTTGCTTCTCACAGCCTTCTTGTGCAGGAGCCTCTCTGGAAAGGAAGAGAACCGGGTTGTGTCTGTCCTTGGAAATCTAGAAGCAGCAGCTGCTCCCTGTTATTAAAGACACAGCAATCAAGAAAAAGAGAATGCTATTATTGTGATGTGGTCTGTGCTTTATTATTCTGCCTACTGATGATAAATGAGGCTTTAGACTGGCACGTCTGCTTAATAATTCAGAGAAGATTAATCCTGAACAGCCCAAAGAGCTGTGGTTATTTGAAACAGCTTCTCAGCTAGCATTACTCACTTTTTGCCCAAACAGACACCTTTGGCTCCTGGGACCCAGGGGAAGGATCAGGTCAGTCATTTCTGATCACCAAACAATCCCAAGCACACACTGTAAATATTCTCATGCTGCCCACGCTCGGACATGCAAAGGACCACAAGTGCTGCTTTTAAAGTGGAGGTTACTTTTCATGTGCTAGCAGTTAAGGACAAAAGCATCTTCTAAACCGAACTTCAATGATCTTGTAAGTTACTGTGGAAGCACCTGATGGGGCTTCTGCACTGCTTTTAAAATAGTTCATTGGATGCATGAGTTCTGTGTTTGGATGTGGGTTTGTTGGAGTTTCTCCAGGTCTCCATGTATTAAAATCTACTCCCCATTACAAGAAGTTTTGAGGATGGAAGCAATCCTACTATGTTTTTATAGGAGGAACCTTGCGAGGTAATATAGGATCAGATAAGATCTCTGTGTGTGTGTGTAGGTGTAGGTATAGTGTGTAGATGCCCACTCCCTAACTTTACAAAATGAATCATAGCAAATAATGTTTCTGATGCTGTGTCTCTATTTTAATTTATTAAACTTAATTTTAATTATTTCCTTTTTAAGGCAGGGACTCATGTAGTCTAGAAGGGCCTGAAACATGCTTTCTTAACCTTGAATGCCTGTTTCTCCTAAACCCTGAGTGCTGGGCTGACAGACATGTGTTCCACCATGCCTGGCTTCTACAGTACAGGAAGCAAAGCAGTCAGGGCTCTGTGTGCTAGGTAACACTGGACCAACTGAGCCTCATCCTAGTTTTCTTTTCTTCTGAATGTCGACTGGGTACTACTTTGTCTTAAGAATACCCAAAAGTAGCTACACACTTTTAATCCCAGCACTTGGGAGGCAGAGGCAGGCTGATCTCTTTGAGTTCGAAGCCAGCCTGGTCTACAGACCAGAGTTCAAGGACAGCCAGGGCTACATAGAGAAACCCTGCCTCAAAAAACCAATGAGCAAATAAACAAACAAGTAAATAAGAATACCCAAAAGTCAGCTGTCTACCATGACAGGCACCCTGCATCAACTTCCAAGCAGCAGCCATTCAACCATGGGACATAGGACAACTGTGCAGGAAAGCAGGGGTTGTTGCTGCTCCCTGCTGCAGCTGGATAGGAGCTGAAATCTAGAAGAAGCTCCTGTCAGGTCTGCAGGGCTTCAGCCTAGTTTAATCAGTGTTCTAACTTACAGACAACTGGACAAGTGACTTCAGGGGATGGCATATGCAGAATGGTTCCACAGCCAAATGACACTAAAGCCGCCGATGGAAAGAAGGGCTGACTTGTTTCCTAAATCATCGATACATTCTGTTGCTTAGAATAAAACCAGGAACACAGAACCTAGTGATCCCATAAAGGGGATCTGAGAGGTGGAGAGTAAACATGTCCTATTGGCCTTAGTTCAAGATAGGAATGTTTGTGTGCTACAGTGTAGGCTAGGAGAATTAAATGATTAATTAATGAGTTGACAGTATTGTGGTTTGCATGAAAGAGACTTCATTTTGATTGGCAGCTTCATCCTTGCCAGAAGCCAAAGGCCAATAATGTTTAGGGCTCTGATTCCTGACTTGCTTCTTAAATGATTTTAGGGCTGTCTTTCCAGAGGGGCTTGTTGTGTTAGAGAAACAATAAAGGCCCACTAGGGAAAAACTCACGGTCAAGAGAACAGAACCTCTGGCCTGGGTGGAGACCCAACATTACATTTGGGTGTGGTCAACCACTCTGTAAGGGGACCACTCTTGGCAGCATTGTAAGTCTGTTTTCTTTTCTAAACTAGTCAGAAGAGGGAAGCTTCTCCTTTTTTCCTTTCTAGTCTTTCCTAGCATGCTTTCCTGGACACTTCTAGCTTCCTCAGCAGTTTGGGCTTAGTTTTTCTCTAAAGCTTCCTTCCTTGCCATGTGGTTGCTTCTCTGTTAATCCCACTGGTCAAGGATAAGACCACTACCACAGTGTAAAGCCAATTTTGAAGCAAACAAGAGGTGGGTGAGCTCTGGCCAGGTCCATACTCAGGTTCCTGGAAATGGCACAGAATAAAATATGGTAAGGGCTTAAGAAGGAAAACCCATAATTCATTGCATTTCCCATAAGGTTCAATCAAGGGCGCATACCTCCTAACTTATTTCCTGCCTATATACCTTCTGCCAATTGGGTGCAGATGGGTGCACATTGGGTGCAGATGGCTCAAACAAACTTGTTTAGGAGAGTGGAAACATGTGGCTTGTTATCTCCCATGACCAATAGTTTTCAGCATTTCAGGAACTATCCGTCCTTGGGCAAGGGACTTGCAGATCAGGACACTGTTGTTTCTTCTCTTAGGGATAGAAAAAAAATATAAAGATATTAATTGCAAAAGCAGTATATATACATGCTGTTCTAGTTAGCTGAGTCAAATTGACTCAGCTTCAATTGAGGAATTGTCTAGACCAGATTGGTCCATGGGCATATCCATGGGGGATCATCCTGATTGTAAACTGATGTGGGAGGACCCAGCTCACTGTGGGCAGCATCATTTGTTGGGCTGTGTAAGGAAACTAGCTGAGCATGAGCCTGTGAGCAAGCCAGAGATCTAGCCAGCAAGCAGTGCTCAACCATGGTTCCTGTTTCAGGTTCCTGCTTTGGGTCCCTGCCTTGACTTCTCTTCATGACAGACTGTGACCCGGGAGTATTAGATGGCATGAAACTTTCTCCCTCTAAGTTACTTTTGGTCAGAGTATTTTTTTTACAAGAACACCTATCTCTCTCTCTCTCTCTCTCTCTCTCTCTCTCTCTCTCTCTGTATATATGTGTGTGTGTGTGTGTGTGTGTGTGTGTGTGTGTAGCTAGGTATATTCAAGAAAAATCTATAGGTAGAGGAAAAATCGAAAAAGAAGCCCTGCTATGTTTCCTAACCCCAGTGTATATTGCATTGGCTACAGCTATTAGATCTCTTAAAAATAATAATAGCAGCTACTCTTAGGATATGTGTCCACATATGCCTTTGATCCTGCAGCACTGGGAGGTACAGACAGATTGTCTACAGCTACTTGAAGTTGGTTTTTAATCCTGACTCTGCAACAGTTACCTTAGTTTTGCAAGTGTATCTTTAATTTTGTTTCATTCACTTAAAAATGTATAAAACAATATAGTTTTTAAAAAATCTATAGGGATGTGTCTTAGTTAAGGTTTTTATTATTGTGATGAAAAAACATGACCAAAAGCAAATTGGGGAGGAAAGGGTTTATTGGGCTTATACTTCCTCGGCACTGTTCATCATCAAAGGAAGTCAGAGCACGAACTCAATTGGGGCAGGAACCTGGAGGCAGGAGCTGATGCAGAGGCCATGGAGGGTGCTGCTTACTGGCTTGCTCCTCATGGCTTGCTCAGTTTGATTTCTTATGGAACCCAGGATCACCAGCCCAGGGATGGACCACCCACAATGGGCTGGCCCCTCCCCCCATCTATCACTCTACCTGCTGAGTGTTTGGAAGACAGCTGTGCACCACCACACTTACTTTATGTGGTGCTGGAGATGGAGCCCAGGGCTTGCTTCTCCAGTACTCCGTGAAGACCTAATTGAGCTAAGACGCTTCCATCCTTTGCACAGTCTTATACCCATTGAGAGGTGAGCCCTTTTGTGTCTCCACATCACCAAATAGTGTTTTAAAAGTACCCAATAAGTCACACCGAGCTTTTCCTATTAAAAAAGGAAAAAACAAAAACGAAAAACCCAAAGACAAAAACAAAACATGTTTTCAGGCCAGGCTTGGTGGTACATGCTTTTAATCCCAGCATTTGGGAGGCAGAGGCAGGAGGCCCTCTATGAGTCTGAGGCCAGACTGGTCTACAGAGTGAGTTCCTGGACAGTCAGAGCTGTTACACATGTCTCAAAAACCAAACCAAACCAAAACTTCTGTCCCCTGGGGTGCTCTCCCCACTGCAAGGCACTATTTTTGTAGCACCCTCTTTCTCCCCCCCCCCCCCTTGAGATAGGGTCTCACCAAGTAGCTCTGGCCAGCCTGTAACTCTCTAAGCACACCAATCTGGACTCCAACTCAGAGACCTGCCTACCTCTGCCTCTCCAGTACTGAGATTAAGGTGTGGACCGCCACTCCTGGCAGCTCCAGTGCTTTTAACAACAGTTTGCTGCAGGCATTGTAAGTGCAATAAGGATAACAAGAACAAATGTGTTTGAGAACATTCTCAGATAGCGGAAAAATGAGCATGTAACAGAGTGGAGGCCAGACTGCAGGCAGCTGGCCCCTCCCCTGCAGGAGCACCATGGAATCAACAGGCTTCATCCTGATCTTGCAGCAACTCAGCCTGGCTCAGCAGTCCTGTACGGTCATTTGTTTTTGTTGATGTGATGTTTGTGAACAAATGCTTTATTCAAAGAGGCAATTATGGGCCTGGCACACCAGCCCTAAGAGAGCAGCACTTCAAAGCCTTGAAGTAGATTCTATCTGTTGGTTTGGGAGACTGATGTCTCAATAGTCAGCGAGAGAGAGAGAGAGAGAGAGAGAGAGAGAGAGAGAGAGAGAGAGACTAACTGAGCTGTCATCTGCTGCTCTATTATGAAAGCAGCAGCTTAGACATTTGAGATGGGAGGTGGGGGATCACGGAGGAACTTTGCCTGATTTGCACTGGGCTCTGTAGCTGCTAACAATGTGACTGTTGACAAAATGCTTCTTATGGTTGCATGTGAGCATGTGAGGCAGGGCACGTGTGAGCACAGATGGTTCAAGCTGCTGGCACTCATTGCATGAGGCATTGCTACAGACGGGGTCTAGTCAGGGCACAGCGGTAGGTCAGCAGGACTGGCTGAAGGGAAGTGGGGAGTCAGCCCTCTGCTGTGTAGTCTCTGTTGGTGTACACCTTGGCAGGTTGAGAATGATGGAGATGGAGTTCTAAATAACCTCTCATACTGAGCTATGACTCTCCCAAGTGCAAGGAGCGAAACCCTCACTGTGTGACTATGAAGTAACTAAGGCTGGGAGGCTCATATGGGTAGAGCCCGACTGTAACATTGTTTGCCCCAAGTTAGGTCTAGCCACTTGTCTTCAAAAGAGCCAAATAAGAGTGGAAAGTGGGGAGCTAGGCAGTGGTGGTGTACATCTACAGAGAGGGTTCCAGGACAGCCAAGGCTATACAATGAAACCCTGTCTTGAAAACCAAAACCAAATCAATAAATAAACAAAAAATAAAATTAAGGAGGTGGAGTTGGGGGAGAAGAAAGGAGGTTCATTTGGAAGAGGAGCTAAGGGCAAAGATCCTGGGAAGCCTCAAACACAATCTAGATGGTCAAGGCTATGACTATTTAAACAGTCCTGTGAAGGTGTAGTCCTGCCATATTATCTGGGTTTGAGTCTCGTCGTGTAAAGTTGTCTAATAGTTGTAGGGACTGCGTGAAATCTCTTTCTAGGAGTCAAGGTTCCACCATGGCCCAGCACCCTTTCCTTCTCCCAGCATGCGACTCCTTAGGGAGAAATTTCCATTTCTTTGGAATTCCATTTCAATCTCAAAGTCAGATTGAAAGACAGGAATCCTCATCTCTGCCAGGCCTGCTACAACAGGACTGCTGCCCTTCTAAGCAGAGGGTGGGGCACCAGGGACAGACACATACAGTGGAGGAGTCATGTGGGGACACAGTGAGAAGGTGGCCATCTGCCATCCAAGAAGATAAGCTCTAGAAGAAAGGACTCTGCCAGCACTTTGACCTTGGATTGCAACCTCCACATCAACAAGGAAATAAAGTCTGTTGTTTAAGACACCTGGTTTGTGGCAGCCAGAGCTGAGTGGACACCCTGTCCTGCCCCCTTTACAGCACAGGACAACAAAGGAGTTAGAGGACAGAATATAATTCCCCCCACCAGCACAAGGGACGATGAATTCCAGGGCTATAGAAGGACAGGGATCCAACCATAGATCTCTGGCTCTCTCGCAACAGAAGAGAGACTCTATCTCTTTTAGGAGAAGCAGGAGGGTGTACTCAAAGGCATATTCAAGTAGGAAGGGTAAAGAGCAATAGGGTTGGTTTCTAGACAGAGCTTTGTGGCCAAATCCCACCCTTTATTTGTTGGGGTAAGTGGGGGAGATGCCATATTGTTCTCGAAGCGTCCAGGTACCTCTTGCCTTTCAGTGAATCCCATCTCAATAGACACATCAGAAGCTGAAAATACCCTCCTTCAAAACTCACTGAACACTTCTCAGGTGCTAAACTTTCCAGCTTGTCGACATGGCACTTTGTCCAGTCTTGCTTGGGTTGCCATGATCCCAGGCTGGGGCGGGTTTGGGGGGGGTGGGGACGTGGAGGGGGATGGGAGGAGGCACATTGTGGGGGGGGAGTTATGCTGCTGCCAGCCTTTAAAAAGACTCAGTTTCAAAGCTGCTTGTTTGTTTGTGTGTGCGTGATTGCATGTGGAGGAGGCCAGAGACCTTACTCGGTGTTGCTACTTCACCTGGCTGGTTATTTGTGCCCTTTGAGATGTTCTTTGTAATAACCTGTAGTGGATTTAAAGCACTTTCCTCGGTTCAGTGAGCGACTCTGACAGAAGACTGTCCCAGGGGAAGGGTGATGGGATCTAATGCAGAGCTGGTTGGTCAGAAATCAGGGAGGCTTGGGAGTTCCATTTGGAGGCCAAGCTGGGCAGTGTAGGGTGACCTCATGTAAAAAGCCTACTGACCAAATAAACAAATGGGGGGGGGGTGTTTCCCAGCACAATGGAGTCTTGTAATTTTATGTTGCCTCTGCATCTGTTTTAAAGATTAATTTAACTCTTTTATTACTGAGACAGAGCCCAGTCACCCTTATACTTGGTTTCCAGTTCTGCCCCCTCCCCCATTCTTAATTTGGTTCATTCAGATGTCTGTCTTCCATATGGGACAGCCCACGGCACTGTCCTAACCCTGTGTGGATTGCCAGGTATGCGGAGATGAACCCTCTGATCACAGTGGGATTCAAACAGGGGATTGCTTTAAATCCACCAACTAGAACTCACAGTGTCACCTGGCTCTCACCCTCAGTCAATCTCTCTCCCTCCTTCCTCCCACTGGTTGGCCTCCTTTTCACCCCTGCGCCTCCTATCTGCCTAGAGACTTCCAAACCAAACTGGAGAAACCACAAGTGGTAACACTAACAATTTCAACACTTAGCAAAAGAAACATTGCTATCAGAAAAAGGATACAACTTAACTTTAAAGAGCAACTTCCTAAGTGGCACTTAACAAAACTCACAGTGGAGGCTGTCTCAAGGTCATGGTCATAGCAGAGGCAGACACTTGCAATCCCACTGGCTCTTTCCTTCTGGATACAAGCCCGGCAGGTGGAACATTGAGGGTGCCAGACACAATGTGTTATATCAGAACTGTATGGCCAGAGTGTAATCTACTAGTCTGGGAGGACTGGAAATACTCTAAAGAGACATTCTGTCTCTCCCTTTAGCTTTCGTGAAATAAGTCCCCCCCCCCCCCACACACACACAAGGAATCTCATGCTGGGAGAAGGAAGACTGAATCTGGGTATTTCCCAGACAATGCCAGGTTAACAACGGGAGCAGGCACACATTAGCCCGGACTGCCTGGCTATGCATGATTTTGTCTCTCTACTTAAACTTGAACTGAAGGACTGTAGCATTATTGAGACTCTTCATCTCTCTTCCTCGTATGGACATATTTGAATCAGTCTCCCATTTCTGCTTTAAACTATTAATTTCAGTGATTTTAATTGGCTTACTGAGGACACGTGGTGATGGAGCCTGGTTTGTTGGAACTCTGAGGACACAAGTACCTACCCCTTACAATCCAGTAACAGTGGTACCATTTGAAGACACTATTCCTAAACTGGCTTTCTCTGAGAGGAAGCTGGAAGAAGCCAGATAGCAGGAACGTCTCAGAAAAGGCACCCTAACAAGTAAGTATCTTCACAGGACTGTCCCGAAGTCTTGGGAGGAGCCCTAGGCTCAGAACTGCAATTGGGCCTGAGCTCTGGCTGAGCTTTCCTTGGGGTGGGCTCTTGTTGGGACACTGTCCTCCAGGAAGTCCCATAGGTGGTTAGGAGGGCCCACTTCCCTATTTGCTGCTTTTCCCTTCACTAACAGGCACATCTAATGACAAGCAGAGGTTCCATGTTGAACTGCACTCTCCATCAATCAAATGTGAGGGAATAGAGCAAATTTGATCACCCTTCTGCTCACTTAACGCAATGACCCTGTGATGAGAGTCATTAATATTGGAGCCTGAGGTCCTGGCAGCTCTGATAGACTAGATTCAGCCACCTGTCTTTAATAGGCCAATTAGAGATTAGCTCAATGTGTCCCCATTGGGAAGAGGAACAAAGGGGTCCTTGTCCCCCAGTCCATCTTCAAGGTCCTGATACGAGGTTTAGGTTTAAGTAGAGGACAAGGAGTATATCTAGCTAGATAGTCCTGGTCAAGGCTAGGTTCCACCCTTCACTGACCCATCATTATCTCCAGTCTGTCCTGCAAGGTGGTCTGACAAGTTGTCACAATTGTGTGACACCGGTCTGGAGAGAAGTTCCTCCTCTGACTGGCCTCAAGGCTCCAAACTGCCCCGTCCCCACTTGGAATTCCGGAAGGAAATTCCATTTGTTTGTGGGTTTTTTAACAGTCTGATATCCAAAGGGATGGTTACATCTTTAGAGTATCTTCCTTACTGCAGGGATGGTCAGTCACAACCCTAGACTATGGCCCAAGGAGTATAGGGAGGCAAATCCTTCTGGAACTTGAGAACGAGTGTCCCTTTAGCGTATCCACAGCTTTAAAGATGTCTCTTCTCTGTGGTGGCAAGAGAGTAATGTCACACTGACAATACAGACCTGGTCCTCGGTAACCACCTGGGCAAAGAGGGCCTGGGCGGGGCCAGACAGCAAGGGGCGGGGTCAGGACGCCAGATACCCGTCGTGCGCGTGCGCGTTTTCAAGCGGGGGCGGAGCCTGGCCGCGGGCGCCGGCTGTAAACAGACAAGATGGCGGCGGCGGCTCCGGGCGCTCTGGGCGCCCTGAGAACGGGTCGCGTCCGCCTGGTGGCCGCGTGCTGTGCACGGCTCGGCCCGGTGGCCTGGGCTGGGAGGCCCGCCCCGAGGAGGGGCTACAGCTCCGAGGTGAAGACGGAGGACGAGCTGCGCGTGCGGTACCTGGAGGAGGAGAACCGAGGTGAGCTGAGGGCAGCGCGGGCGAGGCCGCGGAGGTCGGCCCGGCTGTCACTGGGACCCGAGGGGTACGGTGGCCCTCCCGGTTCAGTGCGCACGGCGATGCTGATCGCGCCTGGGGTCTCTCCAGCCAAGGTCAAGGCCGGGGGTTTTAGTACTGGGCCGGGGTTGCTTCTTGCTGTGTAATAGCTCCTTGCCACCTCAGGCGTCAGTGCAGCGGGGATGCCTTTTATTATGCGAGAGACTCTTAAATTAGACGCATTATTTTTTTCCTTTTGCACATTTTACCTCGGCGAGTTAGTTTTAGGGGACTGCTGCACTCCGCTTAAAGAATTCTGGGCACTTTATTTATTTATTT
This sequence comes from Phodopus roborovskii, assembly GCF_943737965.1. Classification (NCBI taxonomy): domain Eukaryota; kingdom Metazoa; phylum Chordata; class Mammalia; order Rodentia; family Cricetidae; genus Phodopus; species Phodopus roborovskii. The sequence goes on from NW_026126482.1 coordinate 10,231,222, forward strand.
ATTTATTTATTTATTTATTTATTTATTTTTCCTCGCTGAGCTTCGTGGGGGTAAATACAAGATATTCATTTTGTCCTTGGGCTCCCTGTTCTGGGTGGAGACAGTTATATTACTGCATGACAGAGGGTGGGGAGCGATGGAAAGGTAAGATGTAGAGGAATAGTGAGGAAGTTTCTTCTAGTTGCAGTGTTGGCTTAACTATAGGGTGGAGAAGGTGGGACAGGGTATTGCCCAGGAAGGAAGAGAGGACCATTCATTGCATTTTGACGTCCACTCACAGATTGCTGTCATCTGTTACGTACAAGTGGAAAGTAAGTCAGGATGACTGTCTTTTAAGAAGCTCTTCCGTCTATGGAAGGCCAGATGATGCTTGCTTAAAGGCTTGCTGAAAACCCTGCAGGATGCAGGGTTTATCTCTCACTGTGTAACCTAGGCTGCCCTGGAACGTTAGATCCTCAGACTGGAGCTCTGGGATCACAGGGTTGAACCGCTGAGCCCACTCCAAGGCATTCTATAGGCAATGGAAACTGAAGGTTCTGCGGCAGATTTCCCTGCTCTCCAGCCATCGAATGTGTCAAGCAGAAGGATGAGATGAGATGGTTACCGTGCCCCATGAATAGGTAGTCTGTGCAAGATGCTCAGGAGTATGGGGGAGGTCATTGTGTTCCTTGTTCATTTAAGCCATCTAAGACAATGAAATGGTCAAAACGATGGAGATACGTATTTGGGAAGCCACAGAGACAAGTCTGGTATGGCAGAGTAGCAGGAAGCCTAGCTGGGAGCTTAGACAGGCCTAGAATCATAATCATAAAAGCCTCGAATGCCAGTCTTTTAGGTCAGCTTAGTTGTGCTGGTGTTCCAGTTAAGTTGTATGCTCCAATGGTGGTTTACTTATGAAGGGTTTGGGAATATGGCTAGCTGTATGTAACAAATCCTGTGTGCATTCGTGAGTGCATGTTCAACGCAGATCCACGCAGAATATCTTTAAGTTAGGATGTGATCAGACCACAGGGGAAGGTAGCGCATGGAAGATGCTTTTGATAAACGGAAATATTTTCCATCTATCTCAAATGTAAATGTTGGAAATTAGGACGCCTGGGCCTTAAGCATGCTTTGAGGCTTGGCAGAAATGACAGTGCAGGCTTTGCTTTGTTATTTATTTATTTATTTATTTATTTTTACCACTGAGCTAACTGTAAGAAGTGTAAAGGAAACAATGAAGGATGGGTATCACAGGATGGAGTCTCTAAAGGGTTGGTGACATGGGGTTAAGAGAGACACTGAGGCAGATTGTTGTTGTTTTAGTTACTAGAGTTTTGCCATGAACAGACAGACAACAAATAGCATGGCAGGGACTCAGGAGAGTTCGGGTCCTGGCAGCAGAGATGCACAGCTTTGAGGGGGTTCTGAAGAGGAATCAGGGCGTCTGAGGCAGGAGTGGTGGTCTCCTGCAGCTCTTTGGGGGTGGCTGTGGTTTCACAGCAGGATCTTGTACCCAGGCTAGATGATTCCCAGACAGGAGGTAGGGAAAAGGGTGTGGCTCAGACTGTGTTCACCACTACCCGCTGTGATGTAAACTCACCCCTTCTTCAGGCGAGCAAAAGCCTGTGCTCTCAGGAGGGTGCCTGGTGGTACCCAGGAGAGGGAAGGAAAAGGGGCAGCTGCAGGTACTGTGGCCAGAGTGGATTATAACGTCACGTCCTTAAGATCTCCTGGTGGTTTTGTCAGAGTGGTGGGCCCAGACTTTGGTCCTCTCAGCCTTTCAGGAACATGAGAACCCTCTGGGACCAGAGAACACCAAGCTTCGTTTGTAATGTTTAGGCCAGTGACAGAGCTAGGTGTGTGCAGAATACTGCAGACTTGCAGCTGTTGTCAGGGCTGTGTTTGTGACTTGCAGTGGGGTTCCTCAGAGAGTCACATCTCCCTGGTGTTTATTTCTTCTGACGTCTTTGTCCATTCCACTCAGTTTTAGAGTAGCCTAGTGGTCTTGGCTGGCAGTGTGCTGTCCCCTCCCCCCATCTTCAGTCACCCTCCTTCCCGGCTTACTGCTTACTCTTCATGCTGATGTGCTGGGGATCTTCTGCTTGTCGGCCTTCTCCTCCTCTGGGCCGCCTCAGCCCGAGCCCTGCAGCTGCTCCTTACCTTGCAGTTCTGCAGCTCTTGCTGCTTAGGCTTCTGCACATGCCTCCTGGAATGGCTTCTCCCTGCCCCTAGGAACTTTTCTGTAGTGTGGTAAGCTTGGGCTAGCTATAATATGGCCCATTTTGAAGATGTCTTTGTGAAACTGTTGGGACAGTTTCCAGCAGATAGCACCAACAAGCAAGTGAACAGAAGAGTCATTCTTGATGTACCCTCTCCATCCTTCACTCTAGATGCAAAGATCTGATGAGAGACTTCTTTGAAACCTTCCATGGTGTTTATTTATGCCAGTTTTATCCATGATAGGCTGGTAGACACGGCAGAAGTCTGCTAGCACATCTTTCTTCATGTTCTAAAAGCTATATTTCCATGTATTTTATGAATGTGTGAATTATCTCAATAATAAAGTTACAGAGTTTTGAATTATTGAGGTATGATTGACGGGCTACAATATTCAACATATACGGTACATCTTCACAGTTGTGCTTGCTCAACAGAATCCAAATTTAGATCATTTTTACTTTTGTTTTTTAAAAAGATTTGTTTGTGTATATATACACGTTTGTGCATGTGTGCCTATTTGTGCATGTGCGCACACTGCTCGCTGGAGCTGGAGTTACAGCAGTTTCGAACCCCTTCATGTTGGTGCTGGGAACCAACCTCTGGTCCTCCTATAAAAGCAGCAAGTGCTCTTGACCACCAAATCATCATCTCAGCTTCAATTTTAGATCATTTTCAAAAAATCAAACTCAATACCTCTAGTCATCTATAGGACACTTAACTTGCTCTCTTTCAAGACCCCCTGTCCCCCAGGAAAAAATAAAAGGGGACCATGTCTTTGTTGTCTCTATAAGTTTGTCTACACTGACTGGCCCTGTTTTTGCTTCTCTTGTTATGTTACTTTCGTTTTTCCAACTTCTCATTGCTGATATGTAGGAATCCTCTGGAGTTTTGTTCATAGACATTTCATTGTGTGCTTTGATAACTTCTTTATTTGTTCTAATACTTTCTGCATTCCCCATATATGGCATGTCGTTTGAAAGTGTGGCTTTGCTTTGTTGGGAATGTCTTTTTCTTGCTAATTTACACAACCTGATTTACTTCATGCTACTGCTCTGGGTCTGTGGAGAACAGCGCCCAGACTTTGCTCACCCAGTCTGAATCAGTTGAGGAAGCCTCTTCCATTTGTAGATGGAATTTTTATTTTGTTGAATTTTATCAAGCACTTTTTCTGGAGTAATCTTGTTTTTTCTTGCTTAGCTTGCTGGTGTAATGAATCACTTTAAAGGCTTTTCAGTAATGTCCCACACCTCTACCCTGGAGTAAATCCCATGTGGTTTTGTTGGATTTGATATGCTTGTATTTTATTTACATCTATATTTAGGAGAAATATTGGTCTTTAGTTATCTGTTTCTGCAATCTGTATCTGGTTTGATGCTAACCTTGTAGACTGAGGTAGGACATAGTCTGTTCGTTTCTATTTTTCACAGAGCCTGTTGAGAATTGCTCAAGTTCCTTGGTTAGAGGCTTATCATATTACCCATCTTTAAAAAACACCCTTTTGGGGGCTAGGTGGATGGCTCAGCTCAGGTGTTAAAGTGTTTACCATGCATATGTGAAGACTGGAGATTGGACCCTCAGAGCCACCCAGACTCCAGGCAGGCTTGGTGTTGTCAGTATTGTGATCCCAGTGTGTGCAGGTAGAGAGAGGGAATCACAGAGCTCAACTAGACAAAGCTGGCAGGCTGGCTCTGGGTTCAGTGGAGAAAGTGCCTCAATGTAGAGGATACCTGATAGACACGCACACACAGATGCACACATGCACACATGCACACATGCACCATACAGGTACACAAAGGCACACACAGATACACACACATAGATACACACATGTGCACATACACATACACACGGATACCCACATGCACAAAACACACATGCACACAGATATACACATGCACACATGTGCACATACACACAGATACACACACGCACACAGATACACAACAGACACACATACACATGCACACATATACATGCATACACGTACACACATACAGATACACATGCACACAGATACACACATGCACACACGTGCGCACATACACATACATACATGCACACAGATACACCCATGCACACATACACATACACACATGCACACAGGTACACACATGCACACATACACATACACACATGCACACAGATACACACATGCACACAGACACACACACACCCCTTGCTGTCTGGTTGAACTTTTTGTGCTGATTTTTGCTTTTCCACCGTCTTTGATTCTGCCATTGTTTCTGTTGGTTTTCATCTCTCCCTTCCTCTACATTTAATTTGCTGTCCTTGTTCCATTTTATTTTCTTTCTTTTTAAAAAATTATTTAATTTGTTTAATTAAAAATTTATTTAATTAAAAAAAAAAACATGTGCACTGGTGTTTTGTCTGTGTGAGGGTGTTGAATCCTCTGAAACTGTAGTTACAGACAGTTGCAAGCCACCATGTGGGCGCAGGGAACTGAACCCGTGGAAGAGCAGCCAGTGCTCTTAACCACTGAGCCATCTCTCCAGCCCTCACTTTCTTCTCTCTCTCTCTTTTTTTTTTTTTTTCTTTACATAGCTTTGCTGAATAGTTCACCCTGCCTAGAGCTGTGATCTTGTTCAGCCTCCTGAGTGCTGAGATTACAGGAGTCACTACTGTGGGTTAAGGGTTTCCACCCTCAGTGCAGTCTGTCCCACTGATGTGTCCTTGAGCTTGAGAAGAGGGTAAACTGCTGTGGCTGGGTGGATTTCTGCCTTCGGAGAGTAGTCGGGGAAGCTTTTGCAGTCAGTGAGCACAGCTGCAGCTGGGCCTGTGTGGGTAGAAGTGATTTACAGTCTGCACTGGTGTGGGGTGTGGGCTTATCTCTTCCCAAAGCTCTGTTGGTTCTTCTATGAGTACGAGCCCATTAAGGAGTTTGGTAGATGTCTTGGAGGAGCAGGATCCCTGCATTATGGGATGCCCTTTTCTTTTGGGAGGCTTTTCCTTGCTCCGAAGTCATCTTTCTGAAATTATATACCAGCTCTAGCTTTCTTTGATTAGTGCCAGCATGATTTACCTTAAAAACAATAATAACGTGTATCTTTAGAGCCAGCCACTGGGCCTTGCTCAGTATGCACTCTGATGAGTTTGTTTTTTTACTTATTTTTAGGTGCTGGGCCAAATGTAGGGCTGAATTCATGCAGGGCTGAATTCATGCAGGGATAGGCTTTCCACCAGCTGAGCCCTTTCTCTGACCCCTGGTGATCTCTTTAGGTCTTTGAAGCCTAAAGTTACTATTGAGATGATTACTATGTATCATGTCTGTGTTTCCTGTTGTCTAGTTTCTTCACCCTCACCCCATGGTCTTGTGTATTTAGGTGTTAAGTGTGTGCCTTTTTTGGCCTCACATAAAACACAAACAAATTAACAACACATTAAAAAAAATCTATCACAACCAGGTGGGGTTTACTCTGGGGATGCAGGTGTGGGTCATTATTGAAAAGCATTTAAAGTGATTCACACCAGCAAGCTCTGTAGGAAAAAAACACAATTATCCCAACACACGTAGACAAAACATTTGACAAAATTCATCATGATGGAAACTCTGTACAAACAGAAGGATGTTCCGCTACGGATCTGGGCACCAGCAACATCAGGACCCAAAGAATGGGGGGTAGAGAGCCTCACTGAGGAGTCAGCAGCCCTTCAGCTGCACCCCTTGGTCTTCTGTATTCAGGGGTGAAGGTGTGTCCTTTGCTTTTCCCATGAACACCTAGCCATACTTGCATGTCTGTGTACTTCTGCCCCACTGACTTATACTGTTTTGTTCATGTTGCACTTCAGTTACTTTGATGACTAAAATGGCTTTTGTCTGTGCAGTGACATCCAACCCGCACCTCACTGAAAACAGCAGGCAGGCCCTCTGCACACCTTCACTCCTATTTCCCTGTCTGATGGCTTGCTGGCTGCTTTCTCCTCAGCCCTGGTCACTTTTTAGTATTTTCTTGACTTGCTGCATTGCTGCTTTTCAGGTGGATTTAGCACCACTGTGTTCAGAATCAGCTTGTGTTGAGTAGCTGGGAGGGAACTGTTACAAATTACGGCTTACTATATAAGGAAGTGTTTAATTTGTTTAACTGTACTTTTCCAATTTTCAGAATTGTAGGAAGTGTCTGCCGGTAGGATTTGCCCAGATCTTTCGAGGAGTGTCACTTGGTCATCCTTCCAAATGTGATGTCTTCCCCCAGACAGCTTTAAAAACACCCCCTCTCTGCTCCCTTCCTACTAGGTTGTTTCTTACGACTATTTGATTTCATCTTTTAGAGAATGCTTTTTATGGTAGTGGTGTTTTTCATGTGCTTTTTGTTTTTAATTGTTTCTCTCTTAATGTATTGTTAAGTTCCCTTAAGTTGCCTATTAGAAAAGTTGATACAGGGCTGGAGAGATGTCTCAGAGATTAGGAGCCCTTGCTGCTCTTGCAAGGAACATGATGTGGTTCCAGGACCCACTTGGAGGCTCACAACTTCCACAGCTCCAGTTTTGGGGTTCTGATGTCCTTTTTATGATATCCATGACACCAGGCATACATGTGTACAAATATACATGCAGGCGAAACACCCATACACCTAAAGTAAACCTAAGCAAATTTCAAATTGTTGCCTTTCTCGTGCACATCTCAATATTAAGAATCACAGGCACTTGTGTGTTGGACTTGTGGATTGTGACTCCCTTTGGAGTATTTTCCAGACTGTTGATTTTATTGTGGGTATCAAACAGGTTATATCAGTAATTTTCAGTGGTTTATTAACAAAATTTTTTAGTAATAATGATTAAGTTGGAAATACTTTTTAAGTAAAAATATACATCTCCATGATAAAAGTTAAAAAAAAAAAAAAAAAAAAAAAAAGCAAGGAAGCATGCCACATTTTCAGGCACTTTCATCAAAGTGTCTTTAAACCTGCCCTGAGTTCTGCTGTGACTCACAGCATTTCTGGTTATGCTTTCTGAATTACTATCCTTATTTTGAGACAACATGGAACATCAAGTCCCCTTTTGTTTCACATCAAAAGATGTGGCGGCTGGGGTGTAGCTCAGCTGGTGCAGTGTTTGCCTGGCATGCAGGGAGCCCTGGGCTCAGTCCTCATTGATGCAGAAGGTGGGCATGGTGATGAATCTGTTACACCCCTTTCCCCCCCTCCTCCCCACTACATAGTGAGTTCAAGGCCGGTCTGAGCTACTTGACATCCAAGTTGTTTAGTTATGAAGAGTTGTGTAGTTAGCTAATTCAGTCACCATGAGTTTTGTGGTGTATGATAAACCTGTATGAACCTCACGTCTTCAGTTTACCAATGGTGTAGTGTACCGATGGTATAGCTTCCCGTTGTCTTCTTCCGTGATCCTTTCTAGAGTGATACCCACAGATACCTGCTGGTGGATTTTGCTGATCTGTTAGGTATGTCTCCATCCAGCTGGCAGTCAAGATTAACCACCACACATGCATGGTCTACACTGAACTCCTGGGCCGTTGTCCAAGTGAAACGTGTTTGTCAGTTATAGTTAGGTGTTCTGTCTCAGCATGGACTCCATTGGTGGGTTATGCTCTGGGTTTCTACTGAGACACCACGATTCTCTATGCATTCTTGTCGGACCTTACTTCCCTGATAGACTTAAAGTCTGCTTGTTTTGCTGTTTCTTTAGTTTTTACTCCTTAGGTCTGAGTGAAGATTTCCAGTGCTGGGCTGCGAAGTGGAGTTCCTGTTCTGTGGTTTGATGCTGTAACCAAATGGAGTTCTTTTCTAAATTTAATTTTAGATTATTCATTGTTAATGTATGAGGCACAAGCATTGCTGCATTCATTAATTAGCTCTGTACCTTTTTGTGTGTGTGTGTGTGTGTGTGTGTGTGTGGGTTTTGTGGGATTTCCTTCATATATAATCATGCACCCTGTAAGTAGGCAAAGTTTCTCTCTCTCTCTCCCTCTCTTCCTCATCCTCCCTCTCTCCCTCTCCCCAAGTTGCCTTGAGCTGAAGACAGGCTTTTCACCTTGGCCTGAAAGGACATTCTCTGACCTGCACTGCCTTTCTTCACTTTGGTGCTCTTCTCTCCCTGGCCACGGTCCCTCTGTGGCTGCTTTGTCCTTTCTCCTGGGCACCCTCTGCTCGGAATTCAGTCCTTGTGTTACTTTTCCTCTTGACAGAGTATCTGACAGTCATGGTGGAGGTGAGGAAGGGGTCATTTTGGGCTGGTGGTTTCAGAAGGTGCATTCCTTGGTGTTTAGGGCCCATCATGCCTGTGGGCAGAGCACCATAGCGGCAGGAATATGTGGTGGAGGGAGCTGTTCACTTCATGGGGACCGTGAGCAGAGGGAGGGAGGGAAGGCAGGAAGAAACCAGGGTAAGATAAGATACAGCTCCCAAAGACACCACACTCGGTGACCCATCTCCTCCAGCCAGGCCCACCTCCCACCTTTTCCCGTAATGCCATCATTGTACTGAGACTCCATCAAGGAATTATTAATTCATTCACTAGGTTGCAGCTCGTTGGAGTGGTCACAGCCACCCGTAGAGGTGTGCTTTACTAGTTCTCGGCATCTGTCCAGTCAAGCCTTCCCTGTGCATCCAGCTCTGGCTCATCTCAGCAGTGTCTGGGGGAGCCTTTCCTCAGCCTTCTTTTGCCCCAGGCTGTGTCAATTTGGTTAGAGTCAGCATGCACCATTCATGTTGGTATGTGTTTAATGGGACAGCTGAGTACTATACTGTGTCCTCAGCACATCTGGCCTGAGTGACTAAAATGTCTTCACATGGAAACTGAAGCTTGAATGCATGTAGTGGCGCTAGATTTAGGTGTGGCGCTAGATAGCTACCTACTTGCTAATGGCACATATTTGACCTCTCCAGGATAACTGGAACAGAATGGTGGCCACCTGTGGGGTTGCTGTAGGATTAGTGAGCTAGTATACCCAACGCTGTGGGCCCTGGACTGCAGCCTTCAGTCAGTGCGGGTGTAGGCTTCCCAACCTGTCACAGTCACAGTCCCCTGCAAGCTTTTCTCCCATCAGTGTTTGGATGTGTGTAGTTTGCCTTGATTTAAGTGAAAGTTTGTGCTTAGGAGAAGGTTGAGTGCAGGTTGTATAGAACTTCACATCTACAGTTAAGGCCATCAAATCCAGTGGTGAATTTTGTGTATGGGATCGGTTTTAGAAATTTGGTCTGACAGTTGCAGCTGGGATGGAAAGCCTGGGTTCAGATGAGAGTTTGAGAAAACGGAGAGTGAGCAGGGAGAGCTTTTGCTTTAGGGGAAAATAATGAACTTTGTTTTATTTGGGTTGAGTCCACATTGCTTGTAGCTGTGAATGGAAGTGTCATCGGGTTAAGTGTGCTGGGCAGAGGTCGGGAGGAAGCCTGGCATAGAAGTTCTAAGACTCTTAACAGCAAGGAACAGTGAGCTGCCTGTGGCTGGAGCAGCAGCAGGAAGTAGGTAGGTCAGAGGCCTGCGTGCAACAAGGCTATTACTTGTGGACCACTTACTGGACGATGATGAATGCAGTTGTGATTGCTGGTCTCTACTGTGCCCTCCTAGTCTTACTAGTGATTCAAACCCATAAAACCTGCAGATTCCTATTGTGTTGCTTTCAAGGAGAAAAGTTGAAGGGCCCATGACTCTCAGATTCTCCCCTGAGAATGACATATTAAGAAAAATAAGTGCTTGCTTTGAAAAGGAAGCTATAACTGTAAAAATAAAGACCCGGCTTTGTAAGAAGCCTTGATGAAGATGGCAGATTGGTCACATGCCAGGCTAGTCAGCTATGCTCTGCAGGCTCCCAGTGCACCCCACTAACCCACGTGTGTGTACTTTTCTCCCCTCCTTCACTAGGAATTGTGGTGCTTGGAATAAACAGAGCTTATGGGAAAAATTCAATCAGTAAAAATCTTCTCAAAATGGTGAGTGTGAGAATAAGCTGTTTGCTTCTAATATTAAGATACTTTGTTGACACAATTTTGAAAATGATATTTTTTCCCCTTTTTCTTCTTTCCTCTTGCTACTTTGGTTCAGTTTTCAAAAGCTGTGGATGCATTAAAATCAGATAAGAAAGTTCGGACCATTATAATCAGGAGTGAAGTCCCCGGGATATTCTGTGCTGGTAGGTAAAATAATCTGTTATTGTTTTAGATTTATTTTCTGTATGTGTATGTGTGGATCCATATGCCATGTGTGTGGGTACCTATGGAGGCTAGAAAGAGAAGGCTGGATCTCTTGGGGCTGGAGCTACAGGCATTTGATGGAAACTAAACTCCCTTGAAAGAGCATCATGAGGGCTTAACCACTGAACCATCTACCCAGCTGAGCCATCTACCCAGCCTCCTGTAAGGGAGTCTTACTGTCAAACTGTGGGCTGGTCGCATACTTCCTCTGCAGTGGTCCATTCTCTCTTAAGATATTCTGTGGTTTGAACTATTACCAAACACTCATTTTTGTCTCCCTTTTTACAGTTTCATAAGAAAAGATTATTCTCAGTCTATTAGCATTGGAAACACACTTTGGCAACATGTGGATTGTTTTAGGAGTTGAAAAAAAAAATGCTTGGCGCCATTAAGATAATTATTTGTGGTAAATGAACAATCCTTGTGAAACTTCAGTGGGAGAAACCAGGTCTCAGGTCACAGTGCTCTGCTCTGTGCATTTGATTGCTCAGAAACACTCGAATGGCAGTATGTGCCTTATTACAGATACTTGGGTGCAGGCCTGAGCTCAGAAGGTTGCTGTGTGTGCAGTGCCTTCCAGCCCGTGAGTGTGCCTGTGGGTCACAGTGTTTTCACACTAGTTACATGGTTGTGCTTTCTGTCAGTGCCACATTTCCCCAGAATTAGAGGTTGTTATCTTGCAGTTTACCTCTGAGGCCTGGGGTGGAATGAATCTATTTCCCCTAGTAAACAACCGAGGCGATCCTAACCAATAAGCAAGCAATAAAACTAATGTTTTCAGTAAAATATGGACGGGGTGATTCCCCTAATCATTCACGGGAACCATCTGTAGTGTTTCATTCATCGCACGAGTGTTTATTTAATGAGAAGTAACTGCTGTGCCTGGGCCAGCTCTGAGAACACAGGGGATATTTACCGTTCTTTTGGAGGCTCATGCCCTTCACGGTACTCATCTTTACAAGCCTGGCTTCACCCCAAACTACTGTAGAATTTTATGGGATTTGGGCACATCCAGTACTGATGAGTTATGTTTTGACCAGTAAGGTTTTACTACTTCCTTAAAATGCAGCATACCTAAAAAGGTAACATTTTACTGAGTGTGTAACTCAAGAGGATGATTCCTGCCTTTACATATGGGGACCCATTTCAGGCTTCTGTTATCTGTGTGCCTGGGAAGGTTGATGGGATGGCTGGTTCTAGGATCTGTCCCTGCAATTCCTTGTTCTCCCAGAATTCCAGTGTCTGTGGAGCTGACTGTTGTTATAGACAACTGCATAGTGTTTACATGCAGCATCCCCCCCCCCCCAGGTACTTTAAATCATCTCTGGATCACAGTACAACAGCTGTGGAAATAGTGGCAACATGTCATTTAGGGAATGCACACAATGAATTCAGGTGACATTTCCCCCACAAATGTCTCTGTCTTCTCGCTTAGCTGAACTGAGGTTGTGGAATTCGTGAATGTAGGAGACTTGCAGTGCACAGGCCAAGCCTGGTTCCTAGGAACTTAGACCCAGAGCATTTGTTAGGATTCTTAGCTTGTGACCTTCAGGACTAGCTACAGTCTGGGGTGGAGGGCTATGAGGGAATGGCTCCGAGGCCTGCTGGAGCTGTAGGGCAGCTGGTTGGGAGTGTGGAGTGCTCTAGGGCTTTTAAGGCACAGTGTCATGAATTCTAGACTGGAGATGGTGACATTCCAAAGGTAGAGCACTTCATGTAAGCACACCATCCGCTGGTACTGACAAGCCTCCTGATTGCCCCACGGTGATTATTCTAGCCATCCTTGGCTTCCTCTTTGTCCCACATCTCTGGGTGATACTGTCTGGATGAGACTGGTGTTTTGGTACAGTTGTCCATTGCAGGCTATGCAAATACAGTACCATGCACTCACTATTTGTCATGTTAAGTCAGCCTGATTGCTTTATTCAGAGTTAATCTACTATCTGGTTTATGTATCTTAAATGTTTTGCACAGTCAGGGTATTCACATTTTAATTCATAAGTGGTTTTTGTTTAGTTTGGCTTTTGTTTTTCCTTCTGTGTTCTGTCAGATACTCAGGGTTTGTACTACAGACATTTTTGGGGGCAGTTTGTTTATTGTCCTAATCCTCGGCTTTTCTCCAAAGGGCATCCTTTTCATAAACGTATTTGAGATAGTCCAGATGCTCTGTTTGTGAAATACAATTCTGGGTCACCAAAGACATCTAATTGAGAGAATATGTAAGCTAATATAATTGTAAAGTCTTAATTTCAGTCAGCTGTGTTTGTTAGTTATTCAGCATGCACCTTGTACCCCACCAAAGCCTCAGTTACCTATTCTGGAGTACTGGAGACAATAAAACCTAGGATCTCTGCCCATCTGGATGCCCTTTGAGAGCTCTGCCTGTCTGCCCCTCTGGCTGGCGGGGCACTCATCTCCCCCTCCCTGTCCCCTATTCTCTGCTGGCGCCTTGTTCATTTCTGAGGACTTAAAGCATCTGGAGTGGTCTTGCCCCTGGTTTCTGGAACACAGGAAGCTGTCGTCTTTGAAAATCCTGTTTTGTGGTCTCAGGACCCAATCTGACCCTGCATGCATTTACCCCAGCTCATCCCTCTGACTGCATTCATTGACTGTGTGTTTTTAGGGGCTGTTGGCTTGTGTCTGAGACCATGCTCCTGTTTACTGACAGTGTTCCCAGCCGTGGGCATGGTTTTCCCTCCTTTTCTCCTAAAAACTGTGTGAAAGCGGGGACTTACTGCATGCATTATGGAAAGGGTCCCCGCATAACATCAGTGCTTGGGCTGGGTAGTCTTGACTTCCCCTTTAAATCTCTTCTGTGGAGTTGAAACTTTATTTTACTTACATTTCAAATCAGAATTTGAAAAGCAGATTCTAGAGCAAAATAGTGAAAACGTATATAAAGAGAAGTCTTGTTGCCTCACCCTCCATCCCGTTCCCCCTCCTCCAATAGGCATTATTCCATTTTTAATTTTTCTGTTGTATTTCCTTACTAAAGCACACAGATGTCCACGTGTAAATGTGCCAATTAGAATGTTAAGCAGGCACTTAGGGTGATGGCCGAGCCACAGTGTGGGATGCTAACATCGGAGAGGGTGCATGCAGATATCTCTGGCGTTACCCCACCTGTGTGGACTGGGAGAAATACTTTATCTTGAAACTTCATGAAATGGCAAGTTCATTTCATGGTATTAAGCATATCTTTGATGCCAATTACTCTAAATAAAATACAGAGTGTATTGGCGTGTTTTTCTGTTTTGATAACTGAAATTGTGGTGGTAACAGAGTTCCTGAATTGTTGCTCAAACTGATGACGGGAAAGGCAGTGACTGAAGTCAGATAAGCCGTGTGAAGCCAAGGGCCTCTAAGAGTGGGTGCGTGGTGAGGAGTTCTGATACTCCTGTGCTTTGGGCGGAGCCCAGGGCTGTCCTGTCCAAGACCTTGGTGGTTTTCTTTACCTTGACTTCTGACCTAAGACCTTAGGGGAGCAAAGCCCCCTAAGCTCTTTGAGTCCGTGTGCTTACCTGCTGTCCCAGTGGCTCTGCAGGCCAGGCACATTGTGTGCTTCCTTGTAGGTTAGAGCCAAGCTTGTGGGCTTGTGGCTGGCCTCTTTGGAATGTCACCAAGAGATTTGAGGTGGGGGGGGGGAGGCGTGGGGATCAGCCCAGTGTGGCCTTGTCTCCTGTGCTTTACAGGACTTGTATATTTGATTTTAAAGTTCATCTCCATCCCCCCCCCTTACACATGCATAGTACTCTAAAGTCTATTATTTGTAGATGTTTAAGATCTGTTCAGTTTTTAGTAATGTCACCTTTAATGAAATTATGGAAAAATTCTTTAGTCCAGGCAGCAGGACACATAGAGGCTTCCGGGAGCTGGTCCCTGTTTGTCCTTGTGAATGCCTGGAGCTGTTTTTACCATCATGTTCTGAAGTGAAAAGGTAGCTAGCTTCGCCCTTGCCCTGTGGCAGTTTCTGAACAGATGACACTCAGTTCTTGGTAGCAATTCCTCTGTGCAGGAGTCTAAATTGAGTGTTTCACTGTATGACACCAGTGTGGGTATTTTCCCCCAAAAGCCAAGGTCGTTTTGCTTCTGCTTTTGAATTCTAGTAAATTGTGTTATGACTAAGGACTCCTCACTAACATCGTCAGCACACGTTGTTAAACGCTGTGTGTTCAGATTTCATGACGGGAATAGAACGTGGGAGTCTGACTAATGAAGAAATCTATTTAAATGGTTGCTTCAGTCTTTGGCTGTTGCCCTGGTGTGTTAATATAGTCAGGGCTGTATGAGTGAAGGGGCACAGGGTAATTCTGCTGTTTTCTGTTACATGCAGATTTTTACATAAAACATTGCTAAATATTTCAATGAGGCTGTGAATTACTTGTGATGACATTTACCACTTTTAAGTGTGTAATTGATGCTTTAGCCATGATGATACTCGTGGTGTGCTGTGCCCATTTGCATAGCTGTCTTCCCTATGTGACCCCTTAAAAGGCTACTTTGTCTCCCCAGACAAAGGTGTTTGGAACACTGCAGGGGAGGTCATTTGTGTCTGGCCTGTTTGCTTGTGTGCTCCAGTGATTTATATTTTCCTGTTGAGCATTGCTTCCTGAGCTGCTGGCTTTCTGCTCAGCACATGGTATTTGCCTGAGGGTTTTACTTTTTAATTTTCTGTGGACCACATTTTCACCCATCACTGTAATGAAGTAACAGAGATGGTGAACTCTGAAGGAGGAAAGGGTAATTTCTGTTCAGAGTTTAGAGGTTTCAGTTCCATGCTTGGGGGCCTTTGGTTGGGCCTGTGGCAGCTCAGGGCATCATGACTGGGATGGTGTGAAACATCTTGGAGAGAGGTTCACATTTAAACTACAGTGGTTTCTGGAACATTCACAGAGAAGTCTTTGTCAGTGTATGGTTTACCTCTGTTGGGCAAGTACTCAGGGATGGGGTTACCAGGTCTTATGTAACTATGCCAACCATGTACAAGGTTCTCAGTTAGAGGTCAAATCACAAACAAAATGGGACCCCCTCCCAACTAAGAAGTGCTGTGTGTGTGTGTGTGTGTGTGTGTGTGAGAGAGAGAGAGAGAGAGAGAGAGAGAAAGAGGAAGAGACAGAGAGTGTGTCTGAAGTCTTTCTCTCTCTCTCTCTCTCTCTCTCTGTGTGTGTGTGTGTGTGTGTGTGTGTGTGTGTGTGTGTAAGAGAGAAAGAGGAAGAGACAGAGAGTGTGTCTGAAGTCTCTCTCTCTCTCTCTCTGTGTGTGTGTGTGTGTGTGTGTGTGTAAGAGAGAAAGAGGAAGAGACAGAGAGTGTGTCTGAAGTCTCTCTCTCCTGCCCTGAGTCCTGCTATGCATCCTGCCACACACATGTTGCCACTTGGCATTGTGGCTTTAGTCTGCATTTCTCTAATGAGTCTGAGCATCTTGCCTTGTGCCTATTTTTTTGTATAATGCAACTTCAGGTATTTTCTCTGTCTGTCCCTCCCTTCTCCATCACTACTTCCTCTTTCTCATTCATTGTTTCCTTCTGCCCTGCTCCTCCCTACCTCCCTTCCTCCTCCTCATTCATCTTTATAGGTGTGGTCTCCCTGTGTAGCTCAGGCTAGCCTTGACCTCATGATTCTCCTGCCTCAGCTTCCTGAGTGCTTGGATTGTGTAGGTGTGTACCACCGACCTTGGCTTCCACAGTTTTATAGAATGCCTCTTTACTGAGTACAAGTTCCTTATTTATATTTGAAAGAACTATCTATTCTTATCTATGCTTTACAAGTATTTTTCCCCACTCAGTGGCTTTTCTTTTTTCTTTACAGTTTGTTTTTGGCTGAAAACTGATATCAAACATTGTTTAATGATTTGCACCTCTCTGGTGGCTGCTCCAGAGTTACAGCTCCTTCTCCCAACTCCTAGTGCTTCCTTCCCCTTGGGCCTGGGATGGACTCTGAGTTAGGTGTCTGTATAGTGAAGTAGGGGTTGAAGTGTTTAGGGCACAGTAAAACTGTGTGCAGTTTCACTTTGGTTCTCTGTATAGAGCTCCTTGAGACCATGAAAATGCCTGTGTTTGGTCAAGAGGTGGCCTCGGCAGGGCCTCTAAGTGGACTAGAGGGCTTGATTGGTACCCTTGCCTTCATCTCCTAGCAAGTGGATAGGAGCCAGAAGTTGCCTTTAAGTCATTCATTATAGGTGTTTGTGAAAAGGGCCTGCTTCAGGAGACTCCTCCCCTGGAGCTCATTCATGTGGTGAGGGCCCAGCAGTGAAGGATCTGCCCGCTCCCTTCTGTGGCCTCCTGTGCTGATCTGTTTCTGAAGGGCACCTTGATTGTAGTAGAGTTGGGCATTGCCTGAGTTCTTTGGTTTGTTTTAGCGAAAGAGTTTGGGCAGGGCTTTGAGGGAGACCCCACATTTGCATGCTGGTTGGTCAGAAAGTATGAATTTGTCTTGTGATTGGTGTTTGAGGGAAGACGATCTTGGGTTGACACCTGTGTGTGCTAACTTTGGGAGCTTGGATCAGAGTTCAATTGGATTGTTGGGTACTGGCTTAGCCAGAGAACCAGAGTATTGGTGCAGATCCCTTTGAGATGGCCAGTGTAGACTGTCCAGTTGATAGGATTTAGAGCCACCTGGGGTACTAGTCTTCAGGCAAGCCTGTGAGGGATTATCTTGATGAGGTTAATTGAGGGCTTGTGTTCATCCCTCCCTGCTGCCTCTAGCTGCCCCCCAGTACTTCCCTGCTTTTAGAGATTGTGCCCTCTGACTGAACCAGACAAATCCTTTCTCCCTTAAATTGCTTCATCCAGTTGTTTTGTCACAGTGACAAGAAGACGCCAAGAATGCCCCTTCTGCATCTGGAGTCAGGATTTGGACTTGCTCATAGGAGCCAGAGTGTCACTTACCAAGGAAGGTCAAGTTGCTCAGGGCAGCAGGGCAGGTGGGAGTGGGTGAGGGTGTAACGCCTCTACAGCTTCTTTGGCCCTGTCACTCTCCTGATAACACCAGGTGTGCTTACTAGCAAGTCCTGGGCTTAGTGGTATTAGTGGGGATCTTACGTCCTTGCCCATTGGTGATTGGGCACTCACTTTTAGTTCAACACCCCTGCTCATCCCATGGAGTGGGGTGGGGCTGAAAGCGCTTACCATCTAATCACAGCTTTCATTTTCTGGTGACTAGTCCAGCACCGAAGCTGTGTCCTGTCCCAGGAGAGTCGCATGATCAACATACCCACCAGCGTGGTTGGGAAGGACTGCTTTGAATAACCAAGGGCACCGTGACTTCAGAGTTTAAAGTGAGGGGCTCTCTGTTCCAGAAACTTGGAGTCAGGAACAGACACAGTTTTTTATCATTCCACATGTTGTTATTTATTGATCTTTATTTGACTTATTTATTGCATAACCATGCCCAATTTTTCTAGCAGCCATTTGCTGAAACAACGTTTTCTCCCCATCGAATTGTTGAGAGACTTCACCGAGTCTCTCATGAGATGCTGTGTGTGTGAGTTGTAGCCAGGTTCTCTTTGCTGCCCCATTAATGAACTGTCCTAGTTACTGTGTGATGGGACATTGTATTAGTTTATTTTGTTGCTGTTACCAAACACCTGGGAGTGTATCATTTGAAAGGAAAAGAAGTTCATTTAGTTTTGAAAGCTGAAAGTCAGAGTTCTGGCAGCAGTCAGGTGTGGTCTCTTGGTGAAGGTTCCCTTGCTACATTACTTCCTGGTGGATGATGTTATAGTAGTCCAAGCACATGAGTGCCAGGAAACCAGAGAGCTAGTAAGAACCACCAAGCTCGCTGTTTTATCCCACCTACCTCTTGGAAACTAACTGGTTCCGTGAGAACTGTTTGTCCTTTGAAGCTGTACCCCAGTGATCAGTGCCCTCTGGGCTGGCTCCTCTCACAAATGCCCAACACCACTTCTAAGCACCACTACATGTGGGACCCGGCTCCCCAAATATGAGCCCTGGCAAGGTCAAAATTCCAAACCATAGTGGCCATTTGGTTGAATTTATTTTCACACATTGTGTGTTTGATGCTATGGTAGGTGGTGTTTCTTTTTAATTCCACTTCTAGTTTTTTATTCCTAGCATATAGCTGTCCACACCACTGGTTCTCTTGATGTCTGTGTGAAACTCACGCTTTAGATTTAGGAGCCTTTAGTTGGAGAAGCTCGTTCATTGGTTATAGATAGTCACAGTATCTTTGCGTGAGCTTTTCCAGAAGGTTTGCCTTTCATCCATCCTTACTTCTTGGATGGGGCTTTGGAACAGGTTGAGTCAACACAGTTAGGCCTGTCCTTGGTCCTGTACTTGACCTCTGTGGAAGGCTGGGTCACCACCAGCCAGCTTGCAGCTGATGCTGTCAAAAAGAGAGATTAAAGACAAAAACAAAATAAAAAACCCTCATGGGTGTGAATTTCTAAAGATGTCTAAAGAGTTTCGCTTGACTCTTTAGACAGCTGGGTTTTGTTCACCCTGCTGGTGAATGTTAGGGAGTGAGCCCTGGAACAAGGCCTCTTGGTCATGGTGCATTTGGGCAGCATGGGTTCAGTAGAGTCATGATTTGCTAAAGCAAGGAGTAAGTCTACAGTTAGCTTCACCAGGACAGCTTCCCTCTCCAATGCTAGGGTCACACCAGGCTCAGAACGCTGCTTCTGACTTCCTGGAAACGTATTATGTGAATCCTTAGTACTTCTTCGCTGGTTGGTAAATTTACCAAGGAAGCTGCCTGGCCCTAGGTTTCCTTAGTGGGAAGATTTTTAACTGTGTATTTCATGTCATTAGCAGACGTAGCACCGTTCCAGTTACCTGTTTCTTTTGGGAGAACTTTGTTGAGTTTGTGATTTTTTTTTTAAGTACATTGTTTTGTCAAAGTTTTCAAATTTATTAGCATCAAGCTGTTCCCAGTCCTCCCTGTGCTTTACTGTCTGTGGAGTGTGTAGTTACTCACCGTTTGTGTTTTATTTTAGCGTCTCGTGCCTCCTTCCTTAGCTGTAGGGCTGTAGACCTCACCCCTGTGCTGCACCGGTTTCTCTTTCTGCTTGGTGGTGGTTTTTTTTGTGCCAGGGTCTTCACCTTTGGTCTGCATGGTCTTTAACTCTCTGTGCTCTTTCCTCTGTCTCCCAAGTGCCGAGATTGCAGACACGCCCAGCTACGTGCCCACCTTTTTTTTTTTTTTTTAACCTTGATAAATTTTGTCTCTTTTTCTTAAACTATTGTCAAAATAGTCATTTCACCTATCCTTTTAAAAAGCTAGTTCCGTTGCCTTTTTTTTTTTTTCTTTTCTTTTCTGTTCTGTTGGCTTATTTCTCTATGTGCTTTGGACTTAATCTTTCATTTCTCTTAAGATGGAAGGTCAGATCTTGCATTTGAGGCCTTCTTTTATTGTGTGACCTTTCACTGTTAATGTGCCTTTCCTCTCTCCCTTTGAACACGCCAGGATTCCATTAACTCAGGACTCCTGTCGGTTCCAAGGAAGTAATTGATTGGCTGTCATTAACTTCTAACTCTGTTTCCATTTTCAGCAAACCTACTGAATTACTGTCCTAGATTTTGTACATACCGTTTTCATAGCACGTAGGAAATACCTACTAGTAATGACGTTGCTGGCTCATCTCGCCTTCCACCCCTGTTCACTCAGCACTCCCCGCCCCCCAGCCCAAGTGATCTAAGCAACACTGCTCCTGCCCAGCAGCGCTGTCTGGGTGCAGGCCCAGGCCCTGACCTGCCCTTGCCTGACCTCTGCTCTTCAATGCACAGGGCCCCAGCAGATGTAAGTTGCAGATCTTGTGATGGAAGGCTTTCCTGCTTCATCCCCTGGGTCCATGTAAGTAAGATACAGTGCCCCCTAAAGATGGAGGCAGGGGAACTTCAACAGTGTAAAATGATACTGGGAGCCAGAAGTCACAGTCTTACAAACAGAGGGCTCAAGCCCACAGAAAGCCAGTCTCCGGAAACTGGGAGGGGCATAGATACTTAGCTTACCTACCCTGGTGTCTCCAGAATTAAAGTCCTGCCAGCCCACCTAGAGAAAATGGGTGGACGCATCTCCTCTGTGGTCCCTGCCACAGAGTGTTAGGTTTCATGTGCTCTGGCCACACCCTCTTCTGCCCTGAGTCCTGCCTGCCTTCTCTATCATCACAGCCCATGGATCTTTTTCTCTGCCAGGCGAAGCTCATTTTCTTCCCTAACTCAGTGCACTAAGTGATTGGAAAGTGTTGGCCTCAGACCCTACACCTTAGTGGGGTTTCCTAGCCACCTAACCACCCATTTTCCTTCTTCAAAGTTGATTGATGCTGTAGAATTGGCAGTCAAGTTAAGAGCACTTACTGCAGTTGCAGAGCAGCTGAGCTTGGCTCCCAGCATCCACATTGTCCTCTTATCTACCCCAGTGTATGTACTTGCCTCACATGAATTTACCTGCATGCCTGCGCACACGCGTGCGCGCGCACACACACACACACACACACACACACTTGGAAAAAGTAAGTTCATGTTACTGTTGAGGCAGGGTCTTTCCCTGCTGCTGGAGTTCATTGATTTAGTTTAGCTGGTTGGGCAGCGAGCTTCGGGGATCTTCTGGTGCTCCCCCTGTTTTGGAAGTGTGGTGCCAACTCAGATTCTTGTGCTTGTGGGACCTTCCCACTCCACACCTTACTGATTTATAGCTTAGAGTAGCTTGTTTGTAATATGTTGATTGTAGTGGGGAGAGTTCACAACACTGAAACATACAGTCCTAAAAATGTAGTTTTGAAAGGTATGTTATTATCTCCCCTTCGGTGTGGTTGTGTTGCCGTCTAGATTTAGTTTCCTCATTTCATTTTATTTTGAATATATAAATATTAACTTGGTTTCAGAAGTTAGAGCTGAAAAGGTAACATCTTAGGAAATCTGAATTCTTACTGTTGCAGCTTTACTTTTTTAAATTCTTTAATGTTTTCTGAGACAGGGTTTTACTGTGTAGCCCTGGCTGTCCTGGAACTCACTCTGTAGACCAGGCTGGACTTGAACTCAGAGATCCACCTGCCTCTGCCTCCTGAGTGCTGGGATTAAAGGCACACACTACCATTGCCAGGCATGTGTGTTTACTTTTGTCAGGGTTAGGGGTTAGGATTAGGGGTTAGGGTTAGAATCATTCCGAATTCCTTCCCAGGACTATGAAGGTGACCCCTGTGAGTGGGTGAGTGGGAATGGGTGAGTGGGACTCTTTCCAGGGAAGCCCTGGTCAGTGTGCCTGTGGGCGGGGTAATTCATCTTGTGGAGAAGGGAGCCCTGATGTAGGACGGTGAGATTTGGGTGGCTGGCCAAAGCGGAAGTTGAGAATGAGGGCACATTGGGGAAAACCGCAGTGCTGTCCATCTTAGCCTTGAGTCTGGTGGAACCCTGCACCACAGCTGCTCTGTGCTCCAGCTGGGGCCTGCCTCAGGATTTCGTTAGACAGTTTTGTTAAAGATGAAGACTTTCTGTTTAATTAGAGTCTGGAGTGTGTGTCCTGGAGGAGATCCAGGCAGCTCATTCACAAGTGTTGCTGGAGATCTGGTCGGTCACCAGGTCCCACACCAGAAGGTCCCTGAGAGCCTCGCTTTTTCCTTAGCGATATCTGCTTGCTTTCTTTTACTTCATACTGTCTAGAAATTTCCTCTAATAACCAGTCTAGCCTTTAGGACCTCTACTGGTCAAGGTCACCCCCCCCTCTTTAAAGATATTACAAGAGTTTACAAGAGTTTATGTAGCAAAAAGTTCCATATATGCTGTACTATCTCATAGTAAAACAGGCCATTTTGGGGTGCAGACTTGGACCTCTGTGCTGAAAAGCCAGTTATTCCTAGGGTTCTAACACTTGCTTTTGCCTCCTGTGGCCACTGTCCCAGTGTTTTCTGTTGTCCACTAGTGCCAGTCTCCACACACCCCATTTACAAGGTTCATAAAGGGGTCAAAGCCCCTCGGTATTCTCGGATGATGCATACCAACATTTGATTTCAGTGATAACTTCTTGTCCATAAATCTCTTCACCTTGGGAGGATGGACCCTGTTCATGGCAGCACTTGGGCAAGTGTGGGCTTGGCTGTGAAGGAGGGGCAGCTGTGACCACAGGCCCTGCGGCTTATGGTGACATCTACAGAGGGGAGATAGCATTTCAGTGGAACCAAGTTATCACTGTTTAACTGACATCTGGTAGGTGATGAGCTTACAACATCCTGCAACAGAAAAAACTCACAAGTGGCCCAGAAGTGTGGCCATCAGGTTCCTAGAAGCTAGTGACTCTGAGTTGGGTCTGGCATGCCTTCACAGCCACCAGAGATTCTAGCACCTCCAGGCCTCATCCACGTGTGCTCTGTTGATAGAGTATGTTTTTCCTACCATAGGCCAGAGCCTTCAGGCCACTGGATTAGCTAGCCAGGGCCTACCCAGGGGGTGTCTTGGGACTGGGGGCTCTTTATATTCATACTCGTGGTTAAAGAACAAGGTAAGCAAATGGGAGCGAAGGAGGGGAGGGGATGGGAAGGAGGTCCCTCCCCTAAACTGTCTACCTGAGGGCCCAATTTGAGGGCTGGGGCAAACTGTGGAGTGCTTGTCTGCCATGTACAAAGCTTTGCTTTCTTCTCATAGTGCATTCCCATAAGCCCAGCAATTGGTGGAGGCAGGTGGTCACAAATTCAAGGTCATCCTTGGAGCTCAGCAAATCTGAGGTCAGCCTGCGCTTCATGAGACACTGTCTCAACAACTCAAAGGGAAGCCTGTGCTGAGGTTGGAGGACATGTAACATTGGGAAGGGGCCTAGAGATTCTTGTAAGTTTCCATTTCTGAGTTTTGTAAATTTTATTTACTTCCTGAGTCTGAAGAGCCTCCCCAGGAGGGGCTACTTCAGTTCTGTTGCCAAGCAACAGAAATGTATGGCTCCTGTGCATTCTTTCCTAAACTTCCCAGCTGCTCAGTAGGTTACAGGGTTGAGCATGTTCTTTCTGAGTTGCCCTTCTTCTACAAAGGAAGTCAGTTCCAATCTGTGCTTTATTCTCCAGGGAGAGGGAAAAGCCTTTGAGTTCCTGAGGGAGGCCTTACAAGTGTGACACTGGACACTTCACTGGGGTCCTTATTCTGGTGATTGCCAGTCCTCCACTTTTAGCATCACTTACAGTATTGACATGGCCTGTCAGGTATTTCTTGATGGCTGTATGATTATTTCCCCCAGCAATCAGTTGAAGGGTCCTGCTGTAATAAAACTCCTTCCTGCTGTACTGTGGAATGTTTTTCTCAGCATGAGTCAAATGGAAAGTAAACCTTGCCTCATTTTAGCTAGAAATGGTTTCCATACAAAGAAAACGAAGAAGCGAGACAGTGGGGAGATGAGATAATGAGAAGATGGGAGATGGTCCCCAACAAGATGCATTTTAAAACACAAAGTTACACTTAGTCTCCAAGAGTTACTAGGTCTGTAGTTTCTATATGATGTGGTCAGCTGTATTAATAGTATTGGTGATGGAATTCAATCAGGAAGAACTCTCATTAAAGCTACAGGGAATTAATAACACTTTAGTACATGTTGGCTGGCAAAGAATGTGATGGAGTTATGAGTAAAGATTTCCAAGCATCAAGCCTGATTGTGTCAGCAAATTTTTAAACTGCTATAGTGTGACTATGCTTTGTGGGGAATTTAGGCTGGTGGGGATGCCACTGTGCTGGTGCTGGTGGCCTCTCTAGATTATTGTGTCTTGGCAGGGGAATGCCTCTCTTCCAGAAAGGGTTCATTCTGTAGCATCGAGGGCATCTTTGCTGAGGGCAGGCTCTGAGCAAAGGGGCCTTGCCTGGTCCTTACACTTCCTGCGGGCATAGTGGGCACCATGCTGCAGTTGTCTCTGTTGCTGTTTCTCCCTTTCCCTCTGTTTCTTGATACAGGTAATTGATTGTGGTATCAGCTATTGACAGAGGCTCTGAAAGTTGCTTAGCTGTGATGATGGAGCTTTGTCACTTTCCTTCCTGACATATTTCCTTGATATACTTTGGGGGCTTCCTTGCTATGTGAGTCAACAGCTTAGATGGATGGATGGATAGAATGATAGATAGATGATAGATAGATGGTTGATAGATGATAGATTGTGTGTGTGTGTGTGTGTGTGTGTGTGTGTGTGTGTGTAAACTGGCATGCATTGTGGAAGTTGGTTGTCTCCTTCCATTGGGATCTAGGATTGAACTTGGGTCATCAGGCTTGCTTGACAAGCACTTTTACTCACAAACTAGTAGATTATCTTACTTGTTACAGAACAGTGACCTTTCTTAGTGTGCCTTTTACCCTTTATTTTAGCTGCTCTTTATCCCTATATTTTTTAAGCAATATAAAATAAGATTGGCCATACATGGGAACTGGAGATGAAATTTACTATTGATGAAGACATTATGACATTGTTGATATGACAACACAAGCAAGTTTCAGGACTTCTTAGTTGGGAACGCAGTATAGGGTCTGTGAGTTGCCCTTGAAAAGTCACCACTCACATATGCAAAAGCAAGAACATTTATTTCTTGAGAGAAAATTCCTGCATGCAGGGATTAGCTACACAACAAAATGTAACGACCCTGAGAGAAGCTTGCAAGCTTCTTTTATACATGGCTAGGGAGATTCCAGGGACAGTTAGGTCATCTCCAGCAAACAGGATTTGCTAATCAAGGAACAGTTACATTAGTTTAATTATGATTGGCTGTGGCACCTTTGGACATGTCAGGGCAAGCCTGGACAAGTCCAGACATGTCTTAGGGTGGGAGGTTGCAGGAACCACCCTTTTCTGGTTGGCCATCTCCAGCCCGTGGTCCCTCCAAGAAATGCCAGCGTGGCCACAAGAAACACAGGAAACAGAAACTAAAGCCCAGTCCACTGGACCATCACTCTGAGGCCGGTCATGGTGCCCGCCAAGCCATGAATGGGCCAGCTCCTCAGCCATCCCAGGGCCAGAATGGGGTAGACTGGAATGGCCAAGTGGCAAGCCAGAAGTGGAGCTGGGGGCCTGTGCTAAAGACTGGGCCATGACAAGAGGGAGCTGCTACAGTAACCTAGGGTACTCTGCTTCACTGCAACTTGGTATAGGCTCTGCCACCCCAACCTGCGGCAGTAGCAAAGTTTGAAAAGATGGGTCATGTGGGAACCCTTCTTGCTGTGGGTAAATGCTGTAAAAGGAACCCCCAGGCAGGACTAACTCAATGAGGTGAATTCCCTTCAGGGTGTCTTTAAGAAAGGAAGCAGAATCAGGGATATCACTTCAAGCTGGGGGCCAGCCTGCTCTACACTCTAACTCTCTTTCTCTAAAAAAAAGCCTTGACCATGAGCAGCTGCCATTTTGATGAGTTCACAGCCATCGGTACTCAGCAAGGTCCACAGGTGGGAGGAGTCCACCTTGCTGAAGGTTCAGGTGGTTATGAACAGACATCACCTAAGACAGGCATATTGAGATGCTCTGGGGTCCTGGAATCCTAGTTAGGGGCAGCAATAGAATAAAGGACAGACCCACTAGAGTAAGGCTAATGTCAGATGGGGTCCTAGAAAAAGGGTTAGTTAGAAGACGAGTAGTCTCAGGCTGTCAGCACCCAGGAGGAAGGAGCTGCAATTGTTAGTCTTTGCTGAATTGGTCATTTGTTTTCATTCCTTATGAGTCTTGTCTTTATGAGTAACAGAATGGCCAGTTTCCCATGGGTCCAAGACCTTGGAGTTCAACATGGCCACACCCATTTCAACAGTGCACATTCACTCAGAACATCACTCACTTAGGGTTTCCTCCATTCCCTACCTTGTGATGGGATGCCCTTGCTTCCTCAAGAAACTATTACAGCACCCATAGCTTCTATATGCACCAGGAAATTAAAAACATCCATGCAGTCTGCTTTGTGTGAGAGTCAATCTGCTATAGCGGTCTGGCAAAGAACCCACAGTGTTGCTGAGGTAGAGTAGTGGTTGTTGTCTTTGCCAGCTTCTGTCACTGACAAATCCCGGAGATAGTTGTTTATGAAGAGAGAGGGTTGTTCTGGCCCCGAACTGTGGAAGTTTTCAATCCATGACTGGCCCCGTTGGGCTGGGTAGATGGGCTGGCAGCCGGAGCTTATTGGGTTCCTTCAAGGGTATCCTCCCAGTGACTTAAGGATTTCCTGGGCAGTGAAGCCTTGTCAGTGTATATCTTTGGAAAACTCCATAACCCCCTAAAACTCTTAACCCCCTAAACCACAGCAGTTAGGTAATGTCCATATTAATGGTCAGATTTAATAACCTATTCCATAGTGTTTATGTACTTCAGAACATCATGTCATGCATGATAAGTATGTATAATTTTACCAGGCTAAGATAAATTAGTTAAAACTACAAACAAGAATGTAGTTTAGGGATATAAAGCATGTATAGTGGTTATGTAGGGTTGGTACATTCATCTGTAACACTGTACCATTAGGATGGGTATGTGTATTTGTCATGTGGGGTTGGCGGGTTCATCTAACAGTACACTATTAGGATGGGTGTATGTCCCCTCAGGGCCACCTAGACTATTGTAGTACTTAGGGTTGGGTAGCATGTGCTCAGTCAGGGTTGGTCTTGAACCATTTTTGGATGCCTGATAGATCTTCATAATTAATTTTTCCATGAAGAATTACAATGTAACCAGGAAGAAAAATATTAGCAAGGTCTAAAGATGGTTAAAGTGATTCATACATTTGCTAAAGTAGGAATGGGTGGCCCAGTTCAAATGTAAGGTGTTCCCTGACTCTTTTTGCTGGTTTGTGATTTGTCAGTTGCTGGAGCTTTGCTCATCTCAAGTCTCTGTCATGCAGCTTCCTCAGCCTTCCCAGAACTGGAAGAGACTAGGGGCTGGCTGTGGTTTGTGACTTGGCCAAAGGGAATGCTGTAGCTGCTTTGATCATTATTGAGACCTGTAAGGTGTACGGTTTTTCCGCCTGCCGCCGCTGGTCTTGTCCCGCCGCCACGCCGCCAGCCCCAAATAATACACAGAGACTCTGTATTTGATACAATACTGTTGGCCCGGTTACTTGTTTCTTATCGGCTAGCTCTGCCTTTAATTATTAACCCATTTCTGTTGATCTATGTATTTCTCTTACCAGGGAGCCGGCGGCATACTGTTTTCTTCAGACTCTCCATCTTGACTCCTCCTTACTACTTCCTATTTCCTCCTTGTCTCCTAGTCCCTCCTATCTTCTTTTCCTATTGGCCAACAGTGCTTTATTATTAACCAGTATGAGAAACATATATACATAATGGCATCTCCCATCAGAGACCCCTAGAACTTTCTGTGTTATGTGCAGCAAGGCATTTTGCTCTTTGGAGTCTCAAGTAAATTCCTCCTTTGCACTAGCAGCTTGGGCTAACTGATGTAGGAGGTCAGCTGTCTGTCTGTATTCACTATAGCTTTTCCACTAACCTTAATCATCTCTGGCCTTCTAAAAGCATTCATTTTTTATATTTTGAGTGCTTTACTTGGTTGTGTGTATGTGTACTACAAGCATGCCTGCTGCCCACAGAAGTCAGAAGATGCTTTGAATTCCCTGGAACTGGAGTTGCAGGCAGTTGTGAGTCAGCATATAAATATTGGGACCTAAGTTCTGGGCCCTTTAAAGAGCATTAAGTGCCCTCGACTGCTGAGCCATCTCTCTAGCCTGGTTTTTGTTTTGAAGTTGAGAGATTTGTGTCTCATCTCTTTACTAGGACATTTAGAGGCTCCCATAGAGCTATTAATTGGCCTCATTTCACAACTGCATCTAGATAAGTTCTCTGTGTTACCTGAGCATAATTCATGGTAACACAAAAACTGTTTGGAAGCATCGAAGCTCACTGCCTTTTAAATTTAATTTAGTGTGTGTGCTCCACAAGCATAAGGACTTAAGTTTCGGTCCTTAGCACTCTTGTAAAAGTCTAAGTGAAAAGATGCCTGTGCAGTCCTAGAACTGGGGATGTGGAGACAGGAGGATCCTGAGCTTGTCCTTGCTTTATTGAAGTCCCTTTCATAAGCGTATGTTCTAGGTCTGTTAGCCATTTGTTAGTGCTGTTTAGGTCCTTCCCAGTTTCTCTCTCGCTTTCCTTGTGCTGCACTGTGCAGTATTGCCCATCTCCCTGAGATCTGTCTCAGTGGCATGTGTCCCCCGAGAACTGGGGGGCTGTGAGGCCAGTGTTGAGCTGATTCCAGTTCTCCCATGAGGTGCGTGCCCAGCTCCCCTGAGTACTGTGCATGGTTATAGTCTGTAAGGAGAGAGTGAGCAGCCATGCCAATGCTGTGGACTTTGTTTCATTGGGACAGCTTTTGGTGAAACCATTTTGTTGAACTCAGAGTGAATGACCCTCTGAGGAACTCCTGAGGTTTGTTTTTAACTGTTCCAAACTTAGCATTGTGTGTTAAAGCCATAATTATGAACTCATCACTTGACTTTAGTCCAGCATTTCTCAGGTTGAGTTTATAGTCACCATGGTGTGTGACCATTGTACTTTGCCATTATCACTGCTTTGGCCATGAGTCTAGGGTAGAAATGGGTAAAACTCTAGCATGTCTTCAAGATGCAGGTGCCAGCACCAGTCTGAAGTCATTTGTGATGGGGCTGTTGTGTTTGTGACTTTTTAGTGAATGAACGAGTACTTGGAAGGCTTCTTAGCTTGAGTTTGTGTAAAGCAGCAGTGGTCAGTGGGTGTAACATGGTCGTTTTCCAAGTGCGAAGGGTGCCAAGAGCAAAAAGCTGCAGGATATTGCTGTAGACCATCTGATCAGCATGGAAAAACAGGCTGCCTTTCCCACCAGCGGGCATCACTGGGAAGGACATGTAGCATATAACTTCAGTGGGCCTTCACGTGGCACTAATCCTGAGTAAATGTCTAATTTTTTGCTTTACAATCGTGCTTATGTCATCATCTTATTTGCAGATACAATGTCTTGCAGGTGCTGACCTTAAGGAAAGAGCCAAAATGCATTCCAGTGAAGTCGGTCCTTTTGTCTCCAAGATACGAGCAGTGATCAATGACGTTGGTAAGCACAGTCATGTCCCCTCCATATGCTTAAGGTGGGCTTTATGTCACAATTGTTTCTGTGCTGTGGTCAAATGCACAGTTAGATAATCATGAGCTATGACCATTTCAGCACTTTATGTATTTTACTTAAAAGATATGTGGGATGTGAGGACTTGAGTTTGATCCTCAGAACACACGTGTAAAGCTGGGTGCCCACGTGTATGCCTGTGATCCCAGTGTCAGGAGGCAGGACCCGCGGGCCAGCCTAACCTAGGTGGCAGTCTCCAGCTCAGTCAGAAATTGTGTGGAGATAACTGGGGAAGACACTTTGCCATGATCTCTGGCCTCCACACAGCTGTACACACACCGACACTTGCACAAATTTGTACACTCATGGGCATGCAAACACACACACACATACACACACTCACACTCACACTCTTCCTCTCTTTTTCTCTTCTTTAAATTTTTGACCTGTAGATTATTAACCAAGAGTTAGGCCGGTGATACAGGCCTGTGGAGTGAACATTCAGGGTCTGCATGAGGCAGGAGGATAGAGAATTACAGGTGATGCCAGCTGAGGTTACAGAGTGACAGCCCACCAAACCTCTTTCTCAGAAAAACAAAACCAAAGAAAAAACTAATGACAGAAAGATAAAGAAGATTGCTAGTTATTGCTCTTAAAACCATTTGTCTCAATATAAAATTATACACGTTGACCAATCTGGCAGTATTAGTAAAATTAGCATTGCTGGTATTTTCATCACTTTGCTGTGAATTCAAAAGGACAAAAACTGGTAAATAACTTTAAAAAAAAAAAAATAGGGACCTAAAAACATGACTGGCAAGTTTGATTGAATAAATTCAACCCTAAACCAGAGAGTATATATCATTCTCACAAAATCTTTGTAAAAATATGTTGAGCCAGAACCAAAATGCAGTTAAATTTTCAGAAAATTGATACATGGAGACGTTGTTCTTGGTTCACAGTACAGTTAAGTTAGAAACAAAATAAACAGGTTTAAGGCTCATATACTTAGAAATTGAGGAATTTGGTCTGAGTTACGAGTTAGAGGAGAAACGATGAGGCTTACATGACTGTGTCCAAATTCATGAGACTTGGTGTGAAACACTCGAGGGAATTCTCAACCTTAAGTGTGGTGATATATTGTTTATGATCTAGTAAAGCACTGGGGATCAGTTAGCAAAGCCAGCCACACTAGTTAACTATAGAAACTAGGTAGTGGTGGCGCACGCCTTTCCCAGGAGACAGGCAGATGAATCTGTCTGAGTTCAAGGCTACCCTGACCTACAAAAGAGTGACGAGTAATAGAGCTCGTATCTTTGATCCTAGCACTTAGGATCACTCGCTTTTAATCCCAGCACTAGGGAGATGGATACAGGAGCGATATGGCTGGGCAGAGAAAAGAGTATAAGGAGTAGGAGACAGGAATTCAGAGCTTTTGCCTCTGAGGACTCATGGAGACAGGATTGCCATTTCAGCTGGGTAGCGGTAAGAGCTACTTGCTTGGCTGCTTTGTTTTCTGATCTTCAGCTTGAAGCTTGAACCCCAGTATATCTATCTGTCTCTGGTTCTTTTCTTTTTCATGCTACGGTAAGTCCATCTCAGTGAGAGAAAACCCACTGGTAATAAATAGTCAGGCATTAGCAAAGGTTAAAAAGCCAAGGCAGAAGTTTTAGGAAAGCTGTAGTGAAAGGGCTGGAAGTTAGTGACACACAAAGAGTGACGGGCTAGGTCCAGCCGCTCCCGAGAGTGTGGTGTCTACTAACATCCTGCATATGGACCAGGCTTGACACCGAGACTGCAGAGAATGTGAAGTAATGAGAATATCATGGCAAAACTTGATGCCAATAGATGTGAAAGAGGAAATTGAACCAGCTGTTAAGTTCCATGACCCCTTTCCTCAACCTCTCATCCTCTGCCATGCCACACCCACAGCAGGCTCAGCTTAAATGTCAGGGATTTATACCTCAGATGTCATGGAGATGTTGGGAGGAGTCTTTACCGCCCTGTACCAGCCTTTCCACAGGACAGTACCACTGGAGTCAGGTAATGAACTCACAATAGTGCAGTTTTTATGCCTAAACCCAACAAATGGTGGAAACAAGCTGATGTCTGAGAGTTTGGATAAGACCTGCATATTGAGGGAGAAGATGAAGTTTGGTGTTCCTAGAAATGTAAGGGTGGTTACCATTGGAAAAAGCCAAATTTAATTCATGACATTAGGCAATTAAAAAAAAAAGCATAGTTCACCTTAGTATAGTGAGAAAAACATTTGAGAACTGTCAGTTTGTATTCATGGAAAAGCTTAGGAAATGGGAATAGGTTCTTTCAACCCGAGTCAGTATCTGTTTCTTTCGTGGTAAATTGTTTGAAGCTGTCCCCTGAGCTGAGAAGTAAGCTGGGAGAGACTGTGGCACACTCTGTGAGCATTGTCCAAAGTCCTGCCATTGGGGAAAGGAGGGACAACCAACACAAAGACTGAGAAAGAAAAAGCTGAACACCGAAAGATCAAGTATGAAAAGGGAGAGTTGTGTGGCAAGCTGGCAGGTGCGGAACCTGTATGAAAAACAGTCACTTGTCTCCCCTGTGTCAGCAGGAGGCAAGAGCTGTCATTGTCAGCGCCCAGAAAGATGGCATTGGCTCTAGAAGTGGATGTAGGAGCACAGAAAGCATGCAGTGACAAAGCTGTCTTGTGAGGCACAGGAGTGTGTAGAGTCTGTTGTCCTCAGAGCCAGGGCCCAAGTCCCTAAACAGAAAGGACAAGGAGCCTTGCTGAAGTTACCCTGCAGACCATTCACTGTACACAAGTCAGCTGCTGGGCTGCTTGTTTTGGGCACAGGTGGCCAGACCCCTCCAGGTGGGGCAGCAGATGGGACTTACTGGGGAATGGCAGACGGTTAATATGCTCAGAGAAGAAACTAAAATTTAAGATGGAGTGAGTGAGTCTCTTCAAAAAGGGAAGAAAAGGTGAATCAGTTCTGTCAACATTAAATGTAAGAATGTCAGTTTATTAAGATGTGTACCTGGAGAAGTACTCGAAACAGCTGTCAGAAGATATGTGTGTGAGTGAACACACACACAAGATGGACAGACAGCCTAGAAGCCTGTGAGAGGACACTGGTTTGCAATTTATACCTGCTGGGAGAGGAACAATCAGTTTTCTATAGTGGCGTGTCACTAGGTATATGAACCATACTCCAGGGCAGCCGCTATGCCCAGGAATTGTTAGCCAACACAAAATAAGCTAAGCTCCATGGTCTGTTGATCTGCCTGCCTGCCTGCCTGCCTGCCTGCCTGCCTGCCTGCCTGCCTGGCTATTATTTGTGTGAATGTTTTATTTTGTCATTGTTCTTTGTCTTGCTGTTTTTTTTGTGGGGGCCTAAATGGGGAAAGAGTGGGAGAGTGTGAGCATGAAATTGGGTAGGTGGGGAGGATCTAGGAGTTGAGGGAGAGGAAAACATAATCAGAATATATTGTGTGAAAAAAAGAATTTTAATAAAAATTCCCTCACACTCTAGGACAGTGGTTCTTAACCTCCCTAGTGCTGTGACACTTTAGTACAGTTCCTCATGTTGTGGTGACCCCCACCATAAAATTTATTTTTGTTGCTACTTCTTCATGGTAATTTGCCACTGTTATGAATCGTAATGTAAACATTGTTTTTTCTGATTGCCATAGTGTGTGCTGAGAGTTACTTGGTGAAGAGAAGTTTTGAGTTTGCAGACTGATAGTTTTTTGCTCACCATGTCTTCTGCTTGTGTCTGAGGGCCAAGGAAGAATCATGGCAAGGAAGAGCAAGCCTTTAGGAGTTACGTAGCTTGTTTATGAGTTGCTAGCACCCTGTCCTGTTGAGTGTGCTGGGTGCTATGCACATTATAACTCTAGGCTGTGAACCCTTTGCTTTTTACTTTATTTTCATTTCTTCTGTCTGTCTACCTACCTGTCTATTAATTTAATCTAATCTATTGGCATGGTTTCTCTGTGTATCCCCTGTTGTCCTGGAACTCACTCTGTACATCAGGCTGGCCTCAAATTCACAGAGATCCACCTTCTTCTGCCTCCCATGTGCTGGGATTAAAGGGGTACACCACTACACTCTGCTGTTTAAACCTGAGCCATGGGTTTAACTGTTAACTTCTGCCATTCCAGAATACCACTCCAGAATTTGTCATGGCCAAAAAGGGAATTCACTTCAGTTCTCATGAATTTTTCTGCACTTCTAATCTCATAAGCAACACCTGAGGTTGTGTTGACTGTAGGCTTCGGTAATTTCTCAGCAGATGCCATCATTCCTGCATGGGTGTGGTCGTTGCAGATGTGCTGATTTACTGCACACATCTTTAGACCTTGCATTGTTAGGGTTCTAGAGGTTTTCCTCTGGGCTTGGCTGCAGTATCATATGCGTGCTATTGTCCCCCTGTCCTGTCCCCCCTCCCCTTCTCTGCCTGTGTCTGACTCCTTCCTCTCTTCTGGCTCAGGTTTCTCTGTGTTCTGTCTCTATATACTTTCTGGTTTTGGTTACATTTTTAAAGACATTTTTATTTTGAAATTGTGTGTGTGTGTGTGTGTGTGTGTGTGTGTGTGTGTGCGCGCGCGCGCGCGTGCACATATCAGTGTAGGCACCCTGAGTCCAGAAGAGGGGGCTGGGTCCGCTGGATCTGGAGTTCCAGGCAGTTGTAAGCTACCCAGTATGAGTTCTGGGCACTGACCCGGGGTACTGTGCAAGAGCAGTACGTGCTCTTAACTGCTGAGCCATCTGTCCAGCCCCATGACTTTATATTTTGAAAATAATTAAACCTGGCTTAAGTACTTTTCTGGTTTGCCCCACATGTGGCTAGGACCCCTGTGCCTGCCAGGTCTCTCTGCATGTCATCCCGCAGTGGCATCAGTCTCTCTCTCCTTGTCCTTTGGCTTGTTTTGCCACATTCTTATGAGGTTTATCCCTCCATCTTTCTTGGTAAGACATCAGTTTACTCTCTTACTTTCATGTATAGACCCAGCCTGGACACTGGGCTGTGTGGAGGGAGAGCTGGGCCCTGCCGGGAGGTGGCTGCTAATGGAATGGTTCCTCCAGGGGCGGGGGGGGGGGGGCACTGCTGCTCCCTTCTTCACCACAGCCTTCCAGGGCAGTCTCCCTTTATTTGGATTTTAACCCAGTCTTAGCGTTTAGGTGTCGCAGGAGTTTGCCTGTGACTAAGGGCTAAGGTGGCTGAGACTTCTAGTCTTGGATCTGGTGTCTCCCACCTGAGGGTGGTGGCGCTCTCCTCTGCAGTCCCTGCTGGCATCCAGCTGCGCTCTGTAGCAGTCCTGGGCCAACTCCCAGCCCAGTCCAGCCTGCCAGCCTCCAGGAGAGCCGCAGTGCGCCACCTGTCATCTTTATTAAGGGACTGGCCGCTTTGTTCTGTTCTTGTGGCTTCTTCAGAATTTGGAGGGAAGGGAGAAAGCACTGTGAGTCAATGTAAAGTTTTAGCTGGATCTAGGAATAATTAGGAATTTATTGTGGTTTGTTAATAGAGATTTTGTTTCCGTGCTTCATTTTGGTATTCAGACTTTTCATCACGCCGAGTGTGGACCTTTCTGTTAAAGTAACAA
The DNA here is from genome assembly GCF_943737965.1 of Phodopus roborovskii. Taxonomy (NCBI): domain Eukaryota; kingdom Metazoa; phylum Chordata; class Mammalia; order Rodentia; family Cricetidae; genus Phodopus; species Phodopus roborovskii. The sequence goes on from NW_026126482.1 coordinate 10,266,165, forward strand.
CTTTTCTGTTTTGCATAGCAGTACTAGATTTCTAGCTGTTTACAGTTACATTTTATTATTTATTTTGTGAAAGTCAGGGTGTTAGCTCTCTGCTTCCACCACATGGGTTCCAGGAGTGGAACCTCAGCTGTCAGCATTGGTTACAAGCGCTGAGCCAGTGAGCCATCTTGCTGACACCGAATACTAGTCCTTAAGCCGAACCAAGTGTAAAAGACACCCAGCCCACACTAGCCTTCTCCTTTAATCAGATCATTTGCTTTTCTAGAGGGTTACAATTAACCTCTGCCTGAGGAGCAGAGAGGAGCCTCACCACCTCCAGTCCTGCACTCACCCCAGCCCCACTGGACCTGGCTATGCTGCGGGCTGTGAGGGACACCACAGGGCCTGCCATGCTTCCCCTTCTCAAAATAGATCACCTCTCTAATTATTGCTTTAATTATATTTTTAGGAGCATTTCAAAGGATTATTATCTTCCTTGTCATACCTGGCTCACTTCCTGGAATGAAACTCAAAATAGTATCTGATCCCACTGTTGCGTAACACACTGAGTCATGGTTTCTTGCTGGAGCTGTGGCCCTGGCATTTCGTTTCCTGCCTCAAGTCCTTTGTAGGCATGCACACTGCCCTCTGCGTCTTCCCTCAGGCCTCTGTGCGGAGAGCCTGCCTTTCCAAGAGTGTGTAGCCTTAGAATTATAGTATTGTAAAATATTGAATGGATTAAGCTATGCTAATTAAATAATATTTTAGTAGGAAACATTTTATAGCCAGCCTTCTACCACATGAATTTATGTTAACTTTTGAAAGTTTCAGGAGGGATGTGGACACAGTTATTCTTCTTCGTGTCCTCTTTGGGTTTCAATTTATTGCCATTCTGTATTTCTTAAAAGTTGTAATGCTAAATTTCTTGTATTCCCTTTGGAAAATTTAATTCCTCAAATTTTAAATGCCAGATTTAAAAATAGTTTTTATTGATTCTACAGTGCATGGTCCTAATAGGAAAGTGTTAATAGTTGTACCACCTGACTTAGGTCCTATGTCTGAGGCCAACCTCTTCACTCTGCCTCTTAAGCCGGACTCCTGGGCAGCCTGTCATCATGTCTTGCTGATATAGTCAGTGTCTTACACCATTTCTTACATTGTGTGATTGGGGACTGTACTTACTAAGCAACATCATGTCACATCTGTCTATTACTGTGTGAGATGCTCTGGCTGTGTAGATAGGCTACCTCAGCCTGAGATCAGGGCCAGCAGCACCACATTGCCTGTAACTCCAGCTACAGGGGGCTCAGACACCTCTGGCCTCTGCAGGCAACTGTACTCATGTGCCCATAGCTACACACACACATAATAAAAATAAAGCTAAAAAAATTATATGCATGTATGAACTTGTCTGCTAAAAAAGAGAAAGAAAAGAGTGTTCACTAGTGGAAAGGTTTGTAAGTTATAGCAGAACAGACTTCATTGTTAGTTTCTTGTAAAAAATGACTCCTTCCTAGAAATCATATGAAAGAAAATGTTTTCTTCAGACCGGGAAAGAGAAGTAAGGCTGGCTCCTTCACAGTGAACCGAATGGACTGGTGAAGGCCCCAGCGTCACCTCCCACCCCCAACAGAGGCTCCCTTCCTGGCTCTTCTAAAGTCTGCTAGCTCCTGAAGGTCACCGAGTCCCACTCATTCCCGTGTGTGGGACTGGCGCCACTTGCTCTGCAGTCTCTGAAAGGGTTTGGAGGAAGGCCGTGCTTCCTGTGCACTGTGAGAACTGAGCGAGGGGAGGCGTGTCCTTGAAGGACAGGGCAGGCTCACTTTGCTGTCCAGCACACTCTGTGGGGAATATCAGACAGACTTGTCACTGTCTTCAACAAGGGATGGGTTCATAGTACAAGTGTACTAATGAATTTCACCTGAAAGGAAAACGTGATGACGAGGGCCGGTTAAATTAAGTCCCTAAGGTGATGCTCTTCCAAGTGAAATAGGTAGTTGTGAGCCATCTAATGGGGGAATGGGGGTTCTGGGAATCAGACTCAGGTGCTCTTAACTGTGGAGTCATCTCTCAAGCCACCATATAATGGTCAAATCCACCCTCATTTCCTTCCTTTCAACTCCTTCCCTGTTGCCTATAACACGAAAGCTAAAAGACCCAGAGACAGTTCAAGTCAGAAGAGCAAAGCAGTCAGCCACCCGCTCCCACCTCTACCTCAGGCTGAAAGGGCTGATCCACGAGCTCTCCCAAGCCTCAGACTGTAACCTCTCCTCAGCGTGGCTGGAGAATCCTGAGACTTCAGTGTCTTCCTGTCCTCAGTGTGGCTGGAGAATGAATGTCTGACACTGACTCCTGAAGAGCCTGCTCCTATCTTTTATACCCTCTAGTGTTGGGATTAAAGGTGTGTGATCCCAGGTGCTGAGATCATCTTTGTGTGAGCTGTTTCTCTTTAGGGCTGGATCAATCTTGTGTATCCCTGGGTAGGTAGCCTTGGACTCACAGAAATCTGAGTTTTAGGATTGTAGGTGTGTACCACCATCTCCTAGCTTCTGGCTGCTGGGATTAAAAGTGTGTGCCTGGCTTCTATGGTTTGTGGCTGACTTTGCTTTCTGAATCCTCAGGCAAGCTTTAATAAAGCATAAATAATTTATCACCACAATTCCCTCTCTTTTCCTCTGTTTCGTGTGTTCTCCCCACCCCCTCTTGGTGCTGTCCAAATGTGCATGGGTAGGGTCACCTTCGGGAACAGGCCTTTCAGGGTTATATCCCTGAAGAAAACTGACCCTCCCTCCCACAGGCAGTCATCAGTTGGTAGAGGTGGGACCTCTTCCCTCTCCGTGCTTGGAATTTGGCTAAAGGTGGGAGTTCTCCTCCTGTCTGTACTGGGACTTGGCTAGATCTTGTGCAGTTCATGTGTGCAGTGGTCCTGTCATGTCCAGTGAATGTTTTGTTGCAGACATCCACGTCCCCTGGCTTTTATAGTCTTTCTGACCCTTCTTCCACAGTGCTTCCTGAACTTTGAGGGAATGCTATAGATGTTTCTGTTGGAGTCTTATTCTCTATACATTGACCAATTGTGGGTCTCTATTAATCTTCATCTGCTGCAAAAAGAAGGTCCTCTGATGAAGGCTGAGAGATGGGCTAACTTCTGGGTATAAAGATAAGAATGTAAGGGACAGCTTTTTATGATGTCCATTTAACAAATTAACAGTATTAGCTGCTCCCCTATGGCCTATGATCTAGCCAGTCATAAGTTTTGGATCTGGTTAGCAAAACCTGGCCTTTATTCTCTCTTGCCGAGCAGGCTTCATCCAATCAGGGTATTATTTACTGCAACAGCATTCATGGCACTATTGCACTAGTGGGCCTGTCTTCCCAGGCTGGTTGTTATTGGGGCTCACAGATTTAATTAACCCTGGGGAAGATTGTTGGTATGTGTGTTTACATCAGAATACCCACAGAGGTCCGTTTTCCTTTCAGGGAAAGGGGGAATAATGGAAGAGTTAAATAGGTGGGAGTTGGGGGTAGTAGGGGAGGGGTAACAGAGCACCTTTGAAAATGCCATAAGGAAACATGCTACTGTAGAAACTTCTAGAAATACTCTCCTGTAAGTTCTGTGAATGCTGCCTCTCCTCATGTCTACTTCTGGTCAGGATCACAGAGGCAGAAGGGACTGTGGATGGACCCTTTGTGCCACCCTTCCCTGGTGGTGGTACCCGGCCTGCACCCTGTAGCCCTCTGCACTGTGTGCTTCTTTGAGCAGATGCCACGTCTCCAGGTAGCTTTCTGAGCACCAAGCCATCAAGGGTCAGGAGTTCCAAAGTGCTGCATGAACTACCCCAACTTTAACTCTTATGAACTAAACACCTTGTGAAAGACTAGGTTCTCAGATTATGAAGTTACAGAATTCAATAAAATAACCTTGAGGGTAATTCAGGGGATAGGATGGTTCAGAAGTGTTCCCCATCTATAGATGGGCTGTCTAGACTCATTACATAAAAGTTTTAAAGAACATTGAAGATGCTTGTGTTTTAGTGAAGACGATAGAGGCATAAAGTCTGCATATGACACCCTGCTTAAGAATATGTTCTGAGTGAACCCAGTTAAAGCTGTGGCTTTGAGTGAAGGATAAACTCTCTCTGTTTCAGCTAACCTCCCTGTGCCCACGATCGCAGCCATAGACGGACTTGCCCTAGGAGGTGGTCTGGAGCTGGCTCTAGCATGTGACATTCGAGTAGCAGGTGAGAATTTATCCTGCTAATATAAGTTTTAAAAGGAGCTCAGGTTAAAGAATTATAAAATGGTGTGATTTGCATGAAAATCAGTGAATTTGGAGAGTCATGTGTTTGTTGAAGTAAGCCCAACTCAGAAAGACCGTCAATTTCTCTTACATGTGGAACCTAGACAAAAGCAAGAAGGCATGAAAAGGAGATTTGGGGATGAGGAATGGGGGTGAGCGGGATGAAGAAGAGCAGTGAGGGAGGAGCAAATAGGATCTAAGTACATTAAGGACACCATGAGAGTCTTGTAATGAAACCTATTTTGTATGATGAATATGCTAGCGAAGCCTGGGGTCTGGGAGGATAAACCCTGGGCTTGACCCTTGGTGCATACACACGGTGGCAGTGGTGAGCGCTGCACACCGCTTAGGCCCAAATATTTTTAAGCTCTGCTTCCTGTTCAGCAGGACATTATAAATTCGCCCCTGGAGCCTCATGTTTGCAACTCCTATGTAGGAAAACTGGTTTTTTTTTTTTGTAGCCTAGCATTTGAAATTCCTACTCAGGAAGCTCTTTTACCATCCATTGTTCAGCCTTTGTGAAAAGAGACACCTGAGTTTGAGTCAAACATCTGATTTGGGATCCTAGGGCTTCTATTTAAAAGACTAATTTCCTTCCGTTTCAAATAGAGCTCATGACCGTAGCTGTGCATCTGGCCCATGGAGTCAGTAGACTTGTTTGGTCCAGCACTTAATGACTTTATTCCCATAGTGACGACTTCATTCCCTTCAGGTTCCCTCTTTTTCCCTGATCCTGAGCATGTGTTGAGAGAATTGTGAAACGAGTTGGTACTAGCCACTTGCTGGATGCTGACCAGGGACCCCTCCCTCTGCTGCCCGCAAGTCTGTGAGGTTCTGTGGGGGAGGCAGGAGCAGAGAGGAGGGAGTGGGGGAGGGAGCTGGGATCCGAGGCCAGGCTGAGGCAGCACAGCCCATGCTTTTGTCCTGCACCCAGCAGGTGTGCACTCTGTGTGAGTTTTGTTCTGGGCAGCAGAGGGTCACCCAGTCCCACTCTCCTTCATGCTGTCTCTCCTGTTGTCACTGCATGCAACCTCTGTGAGTTCAGTTCGCCTTTTCCTGACTTCATGTGGTCACACAGGTTTTGGGGCACGAGGGTGAGGTGCTGCTTTCTGGGTCCCCAAGTTCTTGTGATGATTCCTTCCTGGTGCTGGGGTCAGGTGGGTTTTCAGTTGAGGAGTCAACTGAGTGTGCAGCCCACTCATACAGGCAACAAACGGGGGGGGGGGGGGCAAGGTTGCGGGAAGTAGCCCAAGGGACAGTCAGGCTGTGGAGCCTTTAGTGAGAAAGTAACTGGACACTTGGCCTTGAACTTTTTTTCTTTTTCCTTATAGCAGATAGAGTTGCTTGGTCTGGGGATTGTATATGCAGCCAAGGAATCTGTACTTGTCAGGAGGTCTCTCCCTTGATCCTGACTCGTTAACAGGATCAGGCCTAAATAAGTTGATAACATCACATCCAAAGATGGAGTTAACACTCTGATCTTTGATCACTGCCAAGAAATTTTGAAAAGAAAATGTCATGTATTCTCCTGGGGGGTTGGGTTAGGGTAGAGGGTCGTTTAGCATGATTATGTGTTTTCATAAAAAAAAAAAAACAAAAACAAAACAAAACAAAAACAAAAAAAAACAAAAAAACTTTTGAAATAATTTCTTAAAAAATCGTGGCATCAATTTAATCAATGAACAATGTTTTGAGAGAATCTTACTTTACTTTTTCAAGTTGTCATATTACATACGGTTGATACGCTTTGCCATTTAATTCTCCTTATTTCTTTTTAGCTTCCTCTGCAAAAATGGGCCTGGTTGAAACAAAGCTGGCAATCATTCCTGGTGGAGGTATGAGTTCTTCTCGCCTGTCTGTCGGTGTCCCTGACTTGTCCCAGGTTCGGGGTGCAGTGGGGGAAGAGGCAGATGCTGTGTGGCTGAGCGCTCAGCAGAGCCCCACCCAGCATCCATGCTTGGCCTGTATGGGTCGCGATCCGGGATCAGCCTGCACTTGCTTGCTTTCTGTGCCCTCTTACAGTCTGTGTGGGTATCACTGCTTGAATGGTCTCCTTACAGAATCACAGATGGCTTGGAACTTCTCTGTGCGCCTTTGAACACTCACCCCAGAGTGTCATATACGGTAAACAGGAAATGGTGTTTCTTTTGCTCAGCTTTGTTTCTCTGTGACACAGAGGAAGGGTCGGTTTGGGCTCACAGTTTCAGACGATTCAGTTCACTTTCGTTGTTCTGTTTTTTTCCCACCTGTGTTGGAGCTAAGCATGGTGACCAAAACTCACGCCGTGGTGAGGAACGAAAGGGGGTGTTGAAGAGGGAGGGACAGAGGGACCTGGTCCCTCTCAGTGTCTATATCTAGGTGGCCCCTCCTCCTACCTCCTCCTTGTAGTGCCTCTCAGGGGCCAAGGTTCTTGGACGTTGTGGGACATTTTGGGTTTAAACTCCCCTAGGTTTTTGAGCTCCTGCATGTGCACAGTGGGGTGACAGCTGGTGTTGGAGGGAGCTGCACTGCAGAGCTGTGTGTGTCAGTTCTCGGGTGTGTGGGGTGGGGCCCTTTCCTTTTTAAAGTCACTTCAGAATGCACTGTGCCCACATTGATACTGAAACACCGTACCCATCCTCCCCCCCATATCTGAGTGCTTTGCTGTGGTGATTCAGAGAGTCTGTACACATTTGCATTTTATGATGTCATTCATCAAGGAGGGTGTCATTTAAGGACGGATGCATTACACTATAGTACCCTCCTTTGTCAATGTTCACATATAAGGACAGCTTATTAGCATGTGAACGAAGCGACTAGATTTCAGATGTGTTTATATCAGTAGGTCCTCTGCCTGCCCAAGCTCACTTGCAGAGAGTGAGATCTGAGGATGGGGAAGTTGGAGTCTTTCCAGATCAGTCACTGCACCAGAGCCTGTTCATCCCTGAGAACAGTATTCCTGCAGCCTGTGTGCCTGCCTGCTCACACATGCGGCCAGTGTGCCCGTCTGCTTACATGTTCTGCCATCATGCCCCCCTTCGTACATGTGTGGCCAGCGTGCCCACCTGCTTACATGTGCCTGGTTTATGTGCTTGCCTTTCTTACAGTGAACAGCAGGAAAAGGAATCATAAGAGAGTGAGTCTGTCTGTAAAGAGCTATCCGATAATACATGAAATAAAACTGAATTAAGAAAATGTGATCTGATGTCTCTGACTTCTCTTTTCATGGTGCTGGAGACAAACTTGGTGTCCAGAGCATGGCTGGGAGAGAGTGAGGACTGGCTGTGAATTAGGATGTGACTGATACTAGATGGCTAGTGTGTGACTGCTGTGTGTCCACCCCCCCCCCCCCCAGTGTGTCAGCCTGGAACTGCAAATGTGACCTCATCACATGGAAATGAAAGGTCTGGAAATGAAAACACAGATATGTGAGTGAGCTCTACATCCAGTGAGTGATGCAGAGTGCTTGCAAGGAGCACAGAAGGAAGTCCCACAAAGACAGTGGTGTTAACACCCTTGAGCCGAGGGTGGCGGGCTCCAGAAGCTGAGGCAGAGCAGGGAATTGATTGTCCCCAACCCTGAGCAGCACTGTCCACTTTCTTTCCAATGCCCTCCTCCACCCCTCCTCCCTCCTCCCTCCTCCATCCCTCCTCTCTCTCCTCCCTTTTCTTGTCATGGTCTTGTGTGTCTTAATTTATGTCTTGTCTTTCAGTGAGCTATTTGTGTCCCTGACAGGCTGGCCTCAAATCCATGACAGATGCCTGCCTCAGCCTCCCAAGTGCTGGTCACAGGTGTGAGCCACCATGCCCAGCTGAGCTTGGTGCACATTTCATAAATCCATTTCAGAACTATGAGGGAACACTTTTTTTTTTGTTTTTGTTTTTGATTTGTTTTAGCACTGTTTGTGATAATTTTTCCTAGCAGTCCCAGGAGACTGGCGGTGATCCCCAGTAATGTATAAGGACCATGTTTGATGGGCCAGTAGCTGGCAGATGACCCTGGTGGTGGGGGATGCTGATTTGGGCATTGCCTATATCTTGAACATGAAGCGCTTTGTGAGCACAGTATGAGGTGGGATCGCTGTGTGAGTGTGACTCCTTATGGACTGGCTACACTGACAGTTCAGAGCCGAGGAGACAGTGTGTGATGCCTATTGCCTCCTCACACACTGCCTGCACTTAGCTGGAGACTGAGACATTAGACTCTCTAGTACACTAAGTTCTTTCAGGGAGGGGGGCGCAGCCTGTCACAGTGGCCCCACTGATCAGAATCTGCTTTTGTAGATTTTGTTGAATTTGGACTATGTTTTCTCAGAATTAGTTTTCTAACTTTTTTGATGTTTTTATTTTTCTGAGACAGGGTTTCTCCATAGCCCAGGCTGTCCTGGAACTACCTTTGTAGACCAGGCTGGCCTCAAACTCACAGAGCTTCGCCTGCCTCTGCCTCCCGAGTGCTGGGACTAAAGGCGTATGCCAAACCTCTTGGCTAGTTTTCTAACTTTTACTACATACATTCATAATAAAAACTAGAGTGCACTGGCATGTGCCCCATCTCCCTGAAATAGACGGAGGTCTGCTGTTTTATTTTGTAATTAAGTCTGAGGATTGTTTTTCATCCGTTCCTTCACCTCCCAGCGTGCTACAAGGGTGCAGTTTCACATTGAATGGGGTTTGTTTCTTCTTGATTCACCAAGACCTTGAGCATGGCCCAGGTGAATTACTGTTTTGGCTCTTAAAACAGGCACTTTCTGGTTTAAGCTGCGGAACAGTTCATTTCAAATAAAACTTGTCTTACTAAGAGGGCCAGTCTGAAAGCTTGTGAGGGAATTGTCTCCTGCCGTTCTATCAGTTCTTGTTTCTCCTCTCCACTTTCTTTCTCATGGAGAGATTGTTTAAAACACCCTGGGGCCCTTGGGATGGTTCCTCCTGTAAAAGCCCTTGCTGTACAAAATTGACTCCTGAACTGGATCCCAAAGTAGATGGAGAGTAACCTCTGTCCCCTGGATGTGTGTGTGCACACATCACTGGTAGATAAAATACATTTTCTGGTTCTAAATTGGTGAATTTTGCTGCATTTGAGAGGTTCTGAGATACCTGCTTTTATGATTATTCTGTTAGCTGTTAAAACTGTGTACATTTTTTTTTTCTCTTACTTAGTGGCTAAAAGGTTTCCCTGGCCTCCACAAAAAGTGTGTCCAGTGCGTGGGTCTCCCGGAAAGACCTGGCTTCAGTGTCTTTTCCAGACAAGCGCTACCAGAGACCAAAGGGACAGTCCATCTGTGTGGGAGTCTGGGGACATCACTATGGGAAAAGTAAATGTCTCATCACTTTCCTTTTTAATGCTTTGCAGGAAGTGAATGTCTTTGAGCAAATATGTGAGGTGCATCTGGTGTAGAAGTGTGTCTGATAGGTGGTGAGATACGCTTCTCTCAGTTCCTGTAGGCCCACAATTCTGTGTAGACCAGCACTTGGAAGTTTGTCCAAGTGAAACTGTGCTTCCCGTTTGGATATTTGTATATTGGGTGGAGTCGGGAGAATTAGCTTCTGCTCTTGCTGCCATTTGATCCCGCCTGACTTTTCAGTGAACGCTCACTCACTCGCTAGCATACGTGGCTGATCACACTAGCATTTGGTTGAGCTTCAGCCTAAAAAGCAGTATGATCCTTTCTAACATTTTATAAATAAAAGGTTCAACCATAAAATGATTGTTCCTGAGAGACCATGATATTCCTAATGAACCACTCCTATCATGTAATTTAGATTAGAATTCTTGAGCGTAGTTTTTATTGTGATTATTGTTTGATGTTATATTACTGTTGTAAGTATATAATTTAATGGAAGGTGAAAGGAATGTGAATGCATGCTAGAGTAAGTTGACCCCTGTAGTCTTGTTGGGTCAGATGCATTCCAGAGATAGAATACACTGTCAGGTACCCACGCTAGTCCAGGAAGTTAGAAAGGTGGTGAGCTCCTCATCTCTGTCCCCTCTGAACATTTGACTCTCTCTTCCTCTATCCAGCCTTTCAGAGAACATCTGGAAGTGCCGTCCATGCTGTAGGCAAGCCTTGATGATCACCCATGCTGGTGCACTGTCACCTGCTGGGCTGCGGGTTTATTCTTGTGTTGCCAGCATCCTCACAAAAGCCCTTTCTGGTCCAGGATGCAGACCAGATAACGAAATTCTCCAGTGTATTACATATTTGCAAAAACGGGTTTGCCGGTCCTTTCCTGTGTGTCCTGGTGACCTTGGCAGTGCCTGACAATGATCTTACAGGATCTCTCAGTTAGTTCAGTTTGTGTGATGCTTACTCCAGAGTAAGTTGAACTCTTTCAGCGTTGGTAAGAACAGCTACACGGGGATGGTGGGCTCTTCCTAAGGTGTCTAGGTGTCTGGTTATTGTCAATGGTACTTTTTTTTTTTTTTGTTATTTAGCATGGTCAATAAGATGTTTTCCTATTGTCTTAGTTAGGGTTTCTATTGGAGTGATAAAGACTGTCCAAAAGCAACTTAGGGAGAAAAGAGTTATAAGTCTGTCATAGAGAAATCAGGGCTGGAGCAGAAACCACAGAAGAACAATGCTGACTGGCTTGCTCTCTGTCCCTTACTCAGCCTGCTTTCCTATAGCACCCAGGACCAAGGGTGATGCCACTCATAGTGGGCCAGGCCCTCCCACATCAGTCAAGAAAATGCACCGGCTTGCTCAGAGGCCAGTCTGGTGGGAGTGCTTTCTCATCTGAGGTTCTCTCTCCCCAGATGACTCTAGCCTGTCTTGTTGTTGTCTTTGTTGTTTTTCCCTAAGACAGGCAGATTTTTCTCTGCGAAGCCCGTTCTGTCGACCAGGCTAGCCTCGAACTCAGAGATCTCTGACTGCTGGGATCAAAGGCATGCACTGCCACCACCACAACTCCATCTCAGGCTGATGTAAAACTCATCAGCCCGTTCTTTTGTGAGATTGTCACTTCCCCTTAAAAACTGCACATATTTATGTTCTATAATACGGATGTTTTGATGTCTGCATAGATGTTGTATGACTAAGAAAAGCTTACAGCATTTACATCATCTTGCTGTCCTCCCTTTCCCCTTGTCCTTATCCCATGTCTCTCCCCTCCCTGGCACCTTCCCCCCCATGACAACATTGAAGTCTATCCCCCTGTCAACTTTTAAGGCTTTATGTGTTATTAATAGCTTTTATCTCCAGTACCTCCTTTTGTCTCTAGTATCTTGCTGGCCCAGAGCTTACTGTTTAGCCTGTGCTGGCCTCAAACTCCTGATCGCCCCCCTTAGCCTCCTAGTGCTGGGCCTGAAGGGTGAGCTGCCACATCTGACTCAGCTCACACCCTGGTTTCAGTTGGCATTCCCACTTGCTTGAGTTTAGGATGGAAAGCCTTGCTGCAAGTACTGAAAGGTGACCATGTGTTGTAGTTGGTGCATGGTCACACGACAGTGTTTGTCTAGTCTACCTTTGGAGAGCTTTGTCACCTGGTGAAAGTATTGACTAACTGGGTGTTACTTGGAATTCTCTCAGCAAACGGATGGGGGTGAGGCCATACTGTAATACTCATTTCCACAGAGCCAGAAAAAGAACCGCTCCCAGTTCTGTTCTTTCTGCTGTCCAGCATGAGCTCCAGGGCCTCTGGGTTGCTGTGTACTTGGCACATTTTCCAGGAACTCCTATGTTAAGGCGTGTCTGTGAGGTAATGACTGACATTTAAATCCTGTGAATGTGTTTTGTTGCTGACACAGTTCTGATTTTGGAAGCTCTGTTTATAAGCTTTGTTGAAATTCCCTTAGAATTTACATCAGAATCTCAGCTTATCTTAGAGCATCCTCAGCCATGAGTCATCTTCATTCTGGGAGCCTGAGCTTGATTTTCATAAATAGCAAGAGGTCTGTCTGTGCCAAAAGCAATGGATAAGGTCATTCAGGAAGAGGAAGGAGAGCTGTGTAGCAGCAAAGTAAGACCCAAGAGGCTTAGTAACAGTCGGCCTTTCCTGAGCTGTAAAAGGTGGGCGGCCTTGCAGGCCTCTCCTGTGTTATGAAGGGTAGGCAACTTAGTTAGGGTTTCTATTGCTATGAAGAGACACCATGACCACAACGACTCTTAAAAGGAAACATTTAATTGAGGGGGCGGGCTAACAGTTTCCGAGGTTCAGTCCATTGTCGTCATGGTGGGGAGCATGGTGACCTGTAGGCAGATGTGGTACTGGAGGAGAAGTTTAGAGTCCTACATCTTGCCGGCAGCAGGAAATGGACTGGCTCATTTGGTGATATCCTGAGCATAGGAAAACTCAAAGTCTGCTCCCACAATGACACACTTCCTCCAACAAAGTGATATTCCCTATGAGATTGTGGGGGCCAATTACATTCAAATTACCATAGCCATCTTGCAGGCCTTTCCCATGTAGTGAAGGGTCAGCAGTGTTGCAGACCTAGTGCTGGTGTGCTGTGTGTGTGTGTGTGTGTGTGTGTGTGTGTGTGTGTGTGTGCCTTTCTGAAGACTAGTATAGAGGGGTCTACATGTGTCCTCTGGGGTCACTTCCTCAGTACTGGGGCTGGGGGGAGGGGATGTGGTTCCTGACTTCCTGCTGTGCTCAGGGATGCTGTGGAGGAAACTTCTCTTCTGTGGGACTTCTTGTTGCTTTGGAATGCATTTTCTGATAGCAAGTAGTGAAGCGTACACATGTGCCCGCATGTCTGACTGCCCGATTGTGATAAAACTTGCAACCAAACAGAAAAGATGAAATGTAAAACCAGCAGTTTAATGAAGAGTCAGTTGGTAGTAGTTGACTAGGCCAATATGGCTCCCTGGCCTCTTCACCTCATTGCACTCGCTGCATGTGCTGAGCATATTTGTTCTCGTCATTAACAGCTCTTGGGTCCTGCAGTGTTGGCTGTACCCATGAAGGAACCAGCTAGAATCACTGAGAACCTTCCTTTCCAGCCCAGGGGCTGTTGGCAGGGCACAGTGGGAGCCTGTCCCACTAGAAAGTACCCAAGGGACAGGGTCTGCGGAGGGTGCAGCTTTGCAAAGAGCAGAGTCCTTCCTCACTGCTCACTGAGAGGGTCCCACAGGAGTTAGACTTACAGCTTAGAAGATCTGAAGAATGTTTTAGACAAAGACAGGGCCCAACAAGAAAGCTGAGGTGGGAAAGTGTTTGCAGCCACAGCAAGATGCACAGCAGGGTGAGGCCATCAAGGGATTTGTCATGGCACAAGGACTTCAGTTTCAGCCCAAAGAGAAGGGGCAGGAGAACCAGCAGTTTTAGAGGCTTCTTGTCAGTGTACTGAAAGTAGAGAACAGTAGGCCCAGGCTAGAAGCAGTAATCCAGAGCCTGTGGCCTCCTTAGGTATGGCATGGCCTTGGACTGGGATGGTTTTGCTGAATTAGGACTGTTGTCAGATTCTGGGCATATTTTAAAGACAAGTCTAGGAAAATCCCCTGGGGTTGGATGGGGCTAGAATTGAGAAAGGTGTGTGGCTAACAAGCCAGGGGTTTGGGGAAAAAAATTGGCTTCTCCTGAGATATAGATTATTAGAAAACAATTCTGTTCTGGATACTATTGTTTGGTTAAAAATGGTTATTAAATATCTAAATGCTGTCTTAATCAAATGTCTGCTTGGTTGCACAAATGCCAAGAATAGGGGCACAGTCTGGGTTGGAAGTAAACATAGGGGATTTGTTGATTTCCAAACAATCTTCTAAAGGAACCTGAGCTCAGAAGTAGATACCCTCCTCCCCCAGGATGGAGAACTTGGTAACAGCTTGTCACAGTCACACACCATATGATGGCACCAAGGACGTGTAGGCTGTGGCAAGAGGCTTTAGAGGTCCCCCCAGAGCACATGCCTGGATTGTTGGAGTCACTCTTGGGGTTCTTCTCAGTGGCTAAGTGAGGAAGAACTCCCCTGTCCTCCTAGAGGAAGGGAGCTTGCTTATCTCAGGCCTTGTCATCGGAGACAGTGGGCAGGACTTAGGGTTGACCATGGGGTCCCTTTAGCTTCTTCAGCTGCTGAGGCAGCCATGCATTTTGAAAACAGTGAAAACTCCCTGAGATGTAGAAAAGCTTCAGAAAATAATGAAAGGTGCAAAGTATCAGTTGAGTATCTCTTAGCCAAAGTGGTGGAGTTGGGAGTGTTTGAGAGCCTGTTTTCCTGATTGTGGAGTGTTAAATCAGACTCCTGAAAATCTGAAATCCAAGATGCCCCCAAATCTCAAAGTCTGATTCCCCTCCCCCCAGGGAGTAGGGTTTAGAATGGCCATACATTTGTGCCAGCAAACAGAAATGTTAGGATTGAGAAGGCTACAGCAAGCCTGCTGTGTAGACTGAGGTGCGGCATGTAGCTGAAGGAGGAGAGTTTGAGGTATAAATAGGCAGACAGGTCTGCATAAATTTATCCAGTCTGAACAGCACCGGAAAAATAAACAAAATAGAATTAAGAAAGTGAATCACAGTGATACTGAAAGGGTTAATGTTTATGTTTCCAAAAGTTCTAGAAGGAGAAAGACGAAAGGCAAGGCATCATGACTGAAAACTGAGAAATTGAGTGAGAACAGACAAAGCTAAGAGGTGTGATAAAGCCCGGTATCCACTTAAAGAGCCCAGGGCAGGGGGCTCCAGGGTGCTTATAAAGAAGCAGTGATTCGAACGGCGGGTCCCTCATCAGAAACGGAGTCCAGACACCGATGGAAGCTCTGTGCAGTGCAGGAGAGAGCCCTCATCCAGGGTTCACCACCCGGACAGCATGGCTGGGCCAGACCCAGTAGTCAGGGTTCTGAGGCAGGAGAATTGTTATAAGTTCCAGGCTGGTTCTCAACACCCCTCACTCCCCACCCCCGAACTAGTGAAGGTGAAGTGAAGTAATTATCAGGTCAGGAAAACCGAACAGAATGTGTATTTCAAACTCAAGGCTGTTAGTAAAGGACTTGATGGCTGATAAAGCCGGGGGGGAGCATGCTTTAGTTTTGGTAAAAACAATAAAGAACTGTGATTGAGCTCTGAAATCCATGCAAGAGTGAGCTCAAAATAGAATGTTGCTGTAAGACTACCTGGAGTTTTTAAATCCCCAGAAGTTGCACACTTGCTCCCCAGTTTGGAGGCCAAGGGGCTTGGCCCCAGGAGCTCACATGAATTCTTGCCTGTGTGGACTGCACTCCCAGAAGGCAGGGTGCTGTTTGTTAGTATCTACCGTCTTCCGAATTCTTTGCTTTTTGTTTTCAACAGCTAGTAACTTGCTGCTTTAAAAGCTGGATATTTGGGCCAGCAAGATGGCTCAGAGGGTAAAGCACTTGCTGCAAAACTCTGACTACTTGAATTGAATCCCAGGAACCCATGCAGAGGCAGACAGGGACCCGAATTGAATCCCAGGAACCCATGCAGAGGTAGACAGGGAGAGCCAACCCCTCCAGGTTACTCACTGGAGCACACTTGTGTGTCTGCGTTTATATGTCATACACCTAAAAATCACAAACATTCTGTGAGCACCGCCCCCCCCCCCCCGTGTCATTCCACTTGTCCAGCTGCGACCACAGCAGCCTTATTTGCATATCCACACAGCATAATGTCTATGTGTCAGGTTAATAAATGGTCTTGAGTATTCTGAAGTACAGTAGAAAGCAGATGTGTGAAAACAAGCTTGTTACAGTAGGTAGTCAGGTAAAATACTTTTATTAGTGACTGTTAGTAAAATAAGGTTACATTAGTTGTACCTGCAGCTGTCCTGCCTTGGTGCCTCCTGTGTTAGGCAGGTATTCTGTCAGTGAGCTAATCTGCCAACCTTTGGTAAATGGGTCGTCTGATTCTCTAGTGCCTCTAATGTGAAACCGGTGTGAGCCGGGCAAACTTAGCTCAGCGTGGTGCTTAGGTGTGTCCGTGAGCATTTCGTCTGAGAACTGATGGTAAGCACTCTGACTTGGAATAGGGGGAACAGGAATACATTGCTTTCATTCATAAAACCAGCACATAACACAGCAGCTCGGCTGTCACATGCTTTACTGTCTGACGCCCAGCCTGCCGCCCCCAGGGTGATGAGAAGTAAGGTCCTCACCCCTGGTGTGCTGTCACTATTTCCTGTGTTTGTTTAGGGTGTCATCGATCTGGTTTACAATGTAGTCACCAGCTTCTATACCAGGTGTAAGGAGCATCGTGCTTGTCCCGCATCACACATTGAAGACTCTCTTCTCTGTCTTTGCATCTCTAAGGTGTCCATGTCTCCATGAATTAGGTCAGACTGGCATTCCGTCTTAGGAATGTCTTTGTGAAGCTTGGTGCCAGTGCCACCTGGTGACTCTTGAAATCACCTGAATTGGTTTCTCAACCTTTTTTTTTTTTTCTCCTGCTAGTTGTGTTTCCACAAAGTTTAGAATCAGTGTCAGTTTCTACAAGTTCCTCTAGCTATGATTTTGTTTTTTGAAGGTGGAGCTCGTTCTTTTGAGGGGACTGGATGATGCTAGCGATTGAACCGATTACTTGTTACATGCCAGAGTCACCAGTCTTCATTCTCCTATCAAAGGACAGAGCATGTCACCAGACCTGCTGTTTAATGTGTGTTCAGTCTTGCCAAAGTGCTGTTACGGTTTACTGCCTTCAAAGGTGAAGTTAAGCTGTGGTGATGACGTCTGGGGAGCCCGACTGTGGTCGGGGACTGCCTTTCCTTTGAAGTGGACTTGCTGGCATCTACAGTTGTCACTCAGAAGTGAGCACTGTCTGTCCCAATCGTGGCAGCGATCAACAGGCACCCTCAGTGCTTGCACTGTGTAAACGGCGTTCGGGAAGGAAGCCTCACTGTGCTGCCTGAAGATCCATCTGGGGAACCAGAACAGCCTCTCATATTCGCATGCCTGATTTTCCCTTTTGTTCTTTCTTTCTTTTTTTTTTTTTTTCTTTTCACAAGAGAGGGACCTTGAATGTATTTCTGGGCCCTGTGGGTCACTAGACATGTCAGCCTGTGGCAGCACAGCTGTGTACAGCCTACATAGGTCCTGTGTCCGTCTGTCGGCATCCTTTCTCTGTCCCCACCCACTTCTGTCTGCCCTGCTGCCTCCCCAGCTTGGAGACCTTGAGTTCAGGATCATAACCTTAGCTAAAAAGGATGTGGTTATGATAAACTCTGCTTTGAGGTGCATTTATAAAGGAAAATATGAACCAACACATGATAAGAAATATAAAGCAACAGAGGGAGATCATTATGGGAATTTCAAATTCTCATTTATCTTTTAGTAAATAAAGATGTGTTTTATTAGCATTCTTTTGTTAAAGACATAGTGTTTCTCTTCATTCCCTTTCCTAGTAAAGGATTTCCTAAAAGTATTTGCCTGTGTTGGCTGATGTCACTTGATTTTGGTTCAGAGAACAGAGAAACGTTAGTTGCGATGAGTAAAGATTGTTAATAGTTTAATACTTGGATTTCAAAGTTCAGAGACGCAGCCCTTCTCTGTTAGTATACAGGTGTATTTCTTATGTGTAACTCAAATACTGAGATGTGTTTTACCATCAAAATCTTTCTGATGTTTTCAGCCTGAGACATTCCTCTTCACTATGATAAAGAAATGACATGATGTTAATGTTAAGAAATTTGATACTTGAGTTACGTAGATAGGCTTTCTGTGACAGACATCTCTGTTTTCCTGGGTGAACCCTACTTGATAACCCTGTGTTACTCTCTAGAGCTAAATTGTAACTCTGGATTTTCTGTGCTTATAGTGGAATCCATTTTTACAGATGAAATGAGCGTTTTGTTTTTCATGTTGTGCCATCTTAAAAAGTATTTGGAAGAATTATTGTCTGGTCTCCAGAGTACTGAAATAGCACTGGAAACACTAGTTCCTTGCAGTTTTATATTAGGTTTTACTTGTATCTTGCACTTTGAGATTTCCTTTTTAGGGTTGGTGCCTCTTGGAAAGCAGTTTGCCCACATTCTTGGATGTGTTAGCACTGACATTTGAGTAGCATTTCCTGATATTCTTAGGCTCCCTCTGTTGTCCCTTCATAATCCTGTTTCACTTAGGCCTTTACCTCTTCATTAATTACGTTTTTATGCATAACCTCTCTCCCCTCAACAAAAGTAAAAAGCTGTGACGGAGCTGAAACTAGGAAAACAATTATATCTTGTAGGTAGACTTTTCTGTCGCAGCAGCCAGCCCCCACAACCACACAGAGACTAATTATAAATGCTCGGCTGATAGCTTAAGCCTGTTACTAACTAGCTGTTACAACTTAGATTAACCAGTGTTTATTAATTTATGTGCTGCCATGTAGCCAATGGCTTGTTACATCATCTTCTACATGTCCTCTTTCCTCTGGTCTGACTGGCAACCTGCCCTTCTTGTCCCCAGTGTTTCTCTGTCTGCCTCTCCTGCCTAACCTCTTGCTGTCTAGGTATTAGCCAGTTATCTATTTATTAAAGCAATTTGAGCAACACGTCTTCACAGTGCACAAAAGGATCATTCCACAGCAGTTCGTCTCTCTTATTTATTTGTTTATTTATTGTTTTTAAGACAGGGATTTTCTTTGTAGCCCTGGCTGTACTGGAACTCACTCTGTAGATGAGGCTGACCTTGACCTCAGAGATTCCCCTACCTCTTTCTCCCTAGTACTGGGATTAAAGGCATGTACCACCACCACTCGGCTCATATCTCTTATATTTAGTTTTTGTTTTTGTGACCTGTCCAGTTAAGAGAGGTGAGTTGAGGGGCTCATTATAGCAATTCCTTGTTTCTTGTGAAGATCCTTATGCCATCTCACTGAAGTGCTTTTGTGCCTGCTGTGGTCTAGTCTTCTGTGATCACTGTCTTCAGCATTGATGAACCTTTGGTTCTTAGAAAATGTTTTGACCTGTGTTCTCCTTACTGACCAGTGCTGTGACTGCCTAATTATGATGTATCTTTATCTAGCCTTTATTTTGTGGGTCTCTTTGAGACAGTCTTGACTTGCAGCCCAGGATGGCTTCCAATGCTGTCTTCCTGCTTCAGCCCCTTGAGTGCTGGCCACATGTACAGCTGCCTAGCTATTAGTTTCCACCTCTGAGCTGCAGAGGTGTGTGTCCTGTGATGTGTTCAGGATTTGCCTATGCTGTGTAGTGCATCCTCTCCAGGTGGCAGCTACGTTCCTTACTTAGGCAGAAAGACGTGTGAAAAGAAGCTTTGAGTCTCAGTTGCTGCTGGCCTGTTCCTTACCTCTTGTCTGCTGATGCTATTGGATTAGAGGCTCTTACAGATACTTTTATTTCTTATTTTGTGTGTGTGGTGGTGGGTGCCATGGCATGCCTGTGGAGGTCAGAAGACACCTTTGTGGAGTTGGTTCTCTCTTTCTGCTGTGGGTCCTGGCAATGGGACTCTTGTCAGGCCTGCATGGCAAGCACTTTGACCTTCGGAGCCTCCCCTGTCCTGCCTTGGAGGCTTCAGTGTGCACCTTGCTTGGATGTCTTCCGTTACTGAAAATGAGTTCTGTCCTTTCCATCCTTTTTCGTTGTGGTTTTGTTTCATTGTGGTGTTTCTCTTCAGATGCGGCACTGGTCCACCAGTGACCTTGTTTGGGTTTACCCTGGCTAAGGCTTCATTGTTAGTCATCCTCAGTTGCTGTCCACCTTGTTTTAGTGACAGTGTCCCACTGGGCCTGGAGCTCACTGATTGATTGGTCCGGCTAGCTTGTCGGTCAGCTCCAGGGATCTGCCCTATCTGAGCATCCCCGAGTGTTGGTTACAGATGTGCACCACCATAGCTGTTAAGTGGATCTGGGGGTCAGAACTCAGGTCCTTATGCTTATGTGGCAGACACGACGCTACCTGCTGAGCCATGTATCTTCCCAGCCCTTCTCTTGAGTTTTCTGACCTTTTTTTAAATTTTAGCCATTTTAAGGCTACATTGGGATTTAGTGTGAATTTATACTAGGGTTGTTTGGGGTAAGTTGAATGCTTGGTTTTACTTTGTTCTCAGTTTTTATAATCTCTATGATAAAAGTCTTGCTAATTCTTCTTCATGGCTTCCCCACAGCTGTGAGACATCCAGGGAAAGTAAGCATCACGAGTCAGAAAAGCTCAGGTTCTTCCCCTGTACATGTGTGTAGAGCATGTCCTTTGACACTGAACAGAGCTCAGACATCCTGCTCCTCTAGAGAAGGTGTCATGCAGAGGCATGTGAGGGCTCTGAGGAGTGTTCTCAGGGCACTCACATAGAAACTGGGAGGGTGGGGCGTTTGGCTTCTGTTTCTGCAGTACTGTAGTGCTCTTAAGTGTGAGCGCTTAGTACTGCTTGAAAGGAATCAAATGATTTGTCCGAATTTTGTTTTTCATAGGACCTTTAAGAGGCATTCCTTGGAATTCTCTGTGTATTGTTGGGGCTTGTCTTGGTGCCCCATTCAGTCATGGTGTTGTGTGTCCCATGCAGTCATGGAGATGTGTGTCCCATGCATTTATGCTCTCTGTTCACTGTTTTCCTGGTAGCTTGCTTGCTTGTGAGCAGGCATGGCTTCCTGCCCTGCAGGACCTTGTGATTCAGATTCTGGGAACCTGAATCACCTTTTCCCCTGCTGTGAGAAACATAGATTGACAGGCTGTTTCCTTCCTGCCTCAGTTGGTCCTTGCTTGCCAAGGGAGAAAGGAGCAGATTACCATTGTCAAGCTCAGGACTCAGTTTGGTTTCCAGCAGCTAACAGTAGGGGATCCAATTCCATCGTCCAGTTTTTTAGGGTAACTGCACGTATGTGGTGCACACACACATACACACAGACACATGCAACTTCCTTTCCTTCTTTTTTTTTTTTAAGATGAATATTCAGGATCTGTTTATGTATTTGTACCTGCCTAAATTTCAAGGGGGGATAAAAAGCGTTAGTCAAAGGTGGCAAAGACTGTTTTAAAAAGCTGGCTGATGAATTTTTATAAGTCAGTGATTGCTCTGAATCAGTCATCCCCTTCCCCTCCCAGTGCTTGTCATTTGGAGTGCTGATTATTATTATTATAATTATTATTATTATTATTGCTGATTTGCCTCGAATGTGCACATATGTGCATTAATTAACTTATAACACATAAGTTATAGCCCTTTGTGTGTGTGTGTGTGTGTGTGTGTGTGTGTGTGTGTGTGTGTGTGTGACTTGAAGGTATCATTTCTGTCTCCAGTTAAAACTGCAGAAGACTAACTTGCTGTTTATGAGTTGTGGCTTTTCCAGCCTGTTTTCAGTTGTTGTCACTTACTGTGCTAATTAACAGCCACACATCCGGCACCCTGGTAAGAGCTAGTGGACAGTGTCCTTTTGTCCTGAAGCCCCAGGAGAGCCCTGTGTTATAGGAATGCTGAACAGGGTCTGCTGACACCTGGCTTCCTCTTTGAGTCTCCCGGCCTGCTGTGTAAGTTTGAGTAGCTGCCCACAGAGTTTTTGTGACTTTGCGTCTGGAACAGTGTCTGTGGCAAGGCTCTTCCTGCAGGTGTGAGACACATTAGGGTGCAGTTCTTCTCATGGAGTCTTGTGGTCTGTCACAAGATTCTTCAGCATTCTTTTTGGTGTTTGTGGAGCTGCCCAGTCTTTTAAGTAAAAATTTCCTGTCAATCATCCAGAATTGCTTTCCTTAGTAGCAGAGTAGTAGGGTGACTGATGGTTGTGTGCCCTGGGTGATGAATCAGTACATGGGCCGTAATGTATGTCCTCTTGTAGAAGTATTCTCCAGGACAGCAGTGGCTGCAGCCCAACAGGAAATTGTAAATTTACTTCAGTCACTATGGGGTTTTGTGTGATTATTTTCCCCCTTGTAATTTAATGGTTCTGGAGCATGAACTTTGAAGACTTTGTGGATGTCAAAAGGTTAGGCACACCTGCTAGAATGTTCTGTGCTGACTCTTAGATTTCTCCCTGGTCCTTTGGCTGGTAAGTCTGGGAGACAGGTGTATGTCTACTGAGTATTTGATTGAATACCATGTGTATAACAACCTTTTCTATGTGGGTGGGCTAGAGACACAGACCTCGACTAGTAGGACAGAACTGTGGTTGAGCCTGTATTCTAGGAGGCAGAACGTGGGCAGAAGTGATTGGGGTGACTGGAAATGAGCATGGAGGACAGGAGTGTGAACAAAGCCCTGCTTCGGTGGGTGTGCTGGAAGGAGCCGGTGGTCTCAAGTCAGAGGTGGTACAGAGTTCAGGGTTCTGTTCCCATCAGGGGGCCCAGAGCCCTGCCATCTTCCCCATGACACTCTGGGGGTTTAGAGCAGTGTTCGGATAGCATGGAGCAGAGTGTGGGAGCAGCGCAGCTTCCCCTGAGCAGGTGCAGGTGGAATGGGGTTATACTTGCAATTGCTGTAGAATAGATGTGGGGTTTTTATTTTGTTCTTTTGAGACAGGGCTTTTCTGTGTAACAGCTGTGGCTGTCCTGGAACTCTCTCTGTAGACCAGGTTGGCTTCAAACTCACAGAGATCTGCCTGCTTCTGCTTCCTGAGTGCTGGGACTAAAGGGGTGCGCCACCACCTCCTGTAGAATGGAGTTGAAGTAGCATGGAGGTGTAAATTACATATTTACTGAGAAGTTTAAGCACACGCACCGTGGACTTTGCTACATCTGGGCTGTGTGCTTTTACACTGGTGTCTGTGTTAGCTGGTGCCCGATGTACAGGGTCTGCGTGGCAGCGCCAGGCTTTACTGTAGTTGCCTCAGCAGCAGCCTCTGTGCTTCTTTATTTAGCACACAAAGGTATTTGACACCTGATACGTGCAAATGCTGATGTAATATATGTAAGAAAGTGTAGGAATTGTAGAAAAATAAATGCAGATTGGGGAGTGTGCATTTCTTTATGGAAGGGCTAATAGAATGCTATTATGCAGTAAACATACTTGTTTACTAAAATCATTATCATAGGAAAAGTCCTATCAAATGCTCTCCTATACTTTTCACTAAGTGTCTGATGACTGTTTATTTTTGTCAACGTGAATATTAAAGAAAAGCTAAGCAGAAGCAATCTTAATATCTTGTTGATTACATTCCAGGGAAAAAAAAAAAAAGGCAGAACATTAAGCCTGAACACCATTTGCTGTAATTACTCTGAGTGAGATGTTACTGGAGCTGTCAGGCAGTGATTGAGACTTACTGATGGTTGACACCAGCTGCATGCATTAATTGTCTCTGCAGCAAGCACACTCCCCACAGCCACGGTTTGGAGCACACACTGTCCCATTTACTGCATTATAAAGTGGCTCACGATGGAGTGAGGGTGAATGTTGCTGCCCCCAGATTCCGTTTCCTTCCCTTCCAGCACAGCAGTCCTTGCAGCCCCTGTCCACGCGGGCTCCAGACTCTGTGCTGCCGAGGGTCTGGGGCTGGTGGGGATTTGTGCTTATTTCAGAGGAATATTTGGAAGTCAGTCAGTCAGTCAGTCGGTCAGTCATTGTCTGTCTCTGTCTCTGTCTGTCTCTCTTTCTTTTGTGGTAACAACTCTGACTGTCCTGGAACTCACTTTGCAGATCAGGCTGGCCTTGAACTCACAGAGGTCCACCTACCTCAGCCTCCCGAGTGACTGAAGGCGTGTGCCACCACCACTGCCCACCAGAAGTCTGTTTCTTTTGAGGTTTCTTTAAAGGACTGTGAGCATTTAACTCTTCCCATGTACATGAATTCTAATATATACATTAGTATTTTTAATGGGCAGTCTGATAGTAAACCATCTATTTCCTTTTTCACCCAACTTCCAACTGGGATTTTCTATAAATATTTAATTTTTGCAAGATGTAGGTAGGCATTTTCAGACTCATTTTGTCTGTGTCAAGTGACAAATCCCAATTTGCAAGTCATCTGGACAGTGCACATGTGTGTTTGTATGGGTGTGTCACTGTGTTTGACAGCGTGGGCAGGCTGTGCCACTCTGTGGAGTAGAACCCTTACTTACATTTACCACAGTCTTACTTGAGCAAAGATTCCATGTATGTATATATATATGTATGTATGTATTTTGCCTAACATTGGATATCTGTTTTAAATCTTGTGAATGTGGTATTTGTATTTCAGTGTTGCTGGCTGGTGGCTGCTGAGGTTCTCTAGCTGTCTTTTGGAGTCCCATATCTGTTACCATTCCTGGAAACGCAGTTTTCCTGTAGCACAGGCCTGTTTCTGTAGGGATGGGATCAGAGCCCATCTGAGTCTTCACCTGGTCAGTCAACCTTGCACTCCTCCATCCTGGCCCTTTGACCTTCCAGGGGGATGTCCTGTGGTGGCAGAGGCCTGTGGGATGCTTTGGAACTCCCCTGAGCTCTGTTACTTCAGATTCTGTGGACCTCCCATAAATCCTCTCTTCCTTATGCTAACTAGAGTCAACATACACCTATTGTTCATACACCTTTGAAATAATGTAATTGGTTTAAGAAATTTGTGCTTCCACAGTCAGGGGGTGTGAAGTACACACCTATAATTCTGGTGCTCAACGTGTACTACACAGTGAGTTCCAGGCTGGCCTGAGCTATGTTGTATGTATGTATGTATGTATGTATGTATGTATGTATGTATGTATGTATCTTACTTACTTTATTTTTGCTTGCGATTTTCAGGCATGCATATGTACAAACTGATCAAGTCTATCCCCATCCTCTCCTGTCTAATTCCTCTCCTATTTAATTCCTCTCCTGTCCCCCCACCATTTTTTTCCCTTTCAACATCATGTCATTTTTAGAATACACCCCATGGAGAGCACTTCCTGATGATGTGCATGGGCTTGGGAGCATCATCTACTGGAGTGTGGGCCGCTGGAGTGATGGCCTCTCCTCCCAGCAGCCATCAGTTGCCAACAGCTCCTCAGCTAGGGTAGGACATCAAGAGCCTTTCTCCTTCCACACTGGGAGCTGGCTTGTTGTTAAACACAAGAAGCCAGCCTTTCAGAGTCTAGTGCGGTTTTAGTTTTGTTACCCATGGCCTACTGCCAGACATGATGGTGCTGTCACAGGGACAGGTCTTCCATAGGCAGGTGTGTCCAGGCAGGCGCTCACCACCAC
Organism: Phodopus roborovskii; assembly: GCF_943737965.1. Taxonomy (NCBI): domain Eukaryota; kingdom Metazoa; phylum Chordata; class Mammalia; order Rodentia; family Cricetidae; genus Phodopus; species Phodopus roborovskii. The sequence continues at coordinate 10,291,382 of NW_026126482.1, forward strand.
TCTCTCCACTTTGGATTTGGAGGTGTGGTTTGTGAGATCTGGCTAGTGTTGCTTTCTGGTAGCCTGGCATGGGAAGCTACAGCTGCTCATTGGATGCTGGCTGTGTTTTATAAACAGGTAGTCAGACTTGAAAAGCTTGTCGTGCACTGAATTTTTATGTGGTGAAACTTGATTAAAACAAATCCAATTTCCTTTTCCCTCTTGCTGTGTTATTTAAGGTGACCCTGTCCAGGTCAGGAGAAAATATTACACTTAAAACATTACATTCTGAAGTTCATTCAGAGTAAAATACATAGTTACCTCTGAAGGCACAGGTTTTCTACTGTAAATACCATTGCTGGTAGAATTATGTATTGAAAAGAAACGGACTGTGCTTGTTGGAGGACGAGTGTGAGCTAACGTGGGAATTGTTCATTAACACTGAGGTCTCACTGTCTGGGGTTTGTTTTGAGTCACTTCCTGTCTTTGTCAAGTCTTCCTACCTTGTATGGATTCTGTTGGCACTGAGCGTACCTCTAAATTCATCCATTGTTTGTGAGGGAGTTCATGAGAAGATGTCTTCTCGATATGTAGAAAATGTTAGCACCTAAATCATAGTGTCTCACAAGGATACATCATTCTGTGCAGTCGTTTAGATCCGCCCTTACATGGTGTATGAGGCATCATGTCCTTGGTATGTTTAAGACTGCCACAATAAAACATGCAAGGCTTTCTTTAAGGAAAGGTGTTGATAAAGCTGCAGCTAGTAGAGTGCCATTAGAACTGGAAGGCTTTAGGGGTCTTTACACTGTCTTGTCTCTCCCAGTGGCTGTCATAGTTGCACATCCTCAGTGCTTACCAATGCCTCCCGTTTTGTGCCTCCCTTAAGGACTGAGTCGTGTGTCCCTTTTAAAAGTGTCTCACAGGAAGGGGTACCCGGGGGTAGTGCTTTGGCTAATGTAGCTCAGTGTTTAGGTAGTGAGCTTTCTTGCAGAGCTTGCAGAGGTGAACAGGACCCTGAATGGGAAGAGTGTAATAACTGCTGGCCCTTGTGAGAGGTGGCGCCATCATAGACTTTTGAGTCTTCCTCCCCCAGGCAGCCTCCTGGTCACCTAGAGCTGACATCTGAAGCCCAGTTTGGCCCTGTATTGAAGGTAGAAGTCAGTGAGTCAGATGTGTGAGTATCAGGCCATCCTGGGCAGGACAGAGGGGCGGGAAGCCACAGGGCCATACTGCTGTTTTTCTGACAAGAACTTGTAGTAGCCCCAGAGGGCAAGGGAAACCTCTCTGTGCTGCCTGCTGGCTGCACTCAGGACAGCAGATCCCTGACGCTAGATCTCGGCTCCTGAAGCCAGCAAGGGGCATCGCAGTGGGATGCTCTGACCTCCTCCGTTGAGTTATCATTCCCACTTGTCTTCGTGGGGTGGCAGTAGATAGGACCCGAAGGAGTCAAAATGTAGAGAACTAAAACACAAATCAGCAAATTGCAAATAAGTCTCCTTGGCTGGCTGTTCATGTAGGGTAAGGCACCATGGTAAAGGGAGCATGTCAGCAAAGGGAAAGTGGGACTTGCTCTATTCTAGTGAAGGTTTAGAATCACAGGGACTGGGCTGAAGGACATTTATTGGTTGAGCGGCATGTTGTACTTGTGGTGATTATTTAATTCTCTAAAAGGGAAGCTCGATCTCACCCATATAATAAGTCCTTTAAGGTTGACTGCGTTTTCCCCACAGCGCCAGGTTCTGACAGCACCGTGGTTACATGTCCTTTTTGCATATGTGCTACGTATGCTCAATGTGTGGCAGGCATCTCCTTAGGCTCCAGGTTGGCGCTGATGCTTCATTTCGGTACTGTCTGGACCTAAAGTCAGGAGACGGGCTCTCGTGTTGCTTCTCAGATACTGGACTGGAGCATACATGGTAAAGTGGGTCAGAGGTTGACAGAGGATGCAGGGTACTTTGTGTCTCTATCACACAGCTGGGAGCAGCTCTACTCTCAGATGAAGGTGCATCCCATAACATCACAGGTACCAGAAAGATTGATGGGGGCCTTGTTTAAACATTAGAGATAGAAACAAATAGCTATACTATGAGAAATACTTGCCTAGTGGTTCTTTTAATTAGAAAGTTAGTAGGAATACTGGAAAACCTTTAAATGAAGTGCAAAGACTGTGTGTATGTGTGTGTGTGTGTGTGTGTGTGTGTATGCATGTGTGTATATATATATATATATATATATATGTATGTATATGCAGATATTTTAGAATTAAAATACAGATTTCAGCATTTGACTTAAAAGTCAGTGATAAGGAAAGAGAGGGAAGGAAATAGCATAATAGTGAGACAATGTTCTTCCCAGAGATGACAAAGACACCTTTTTAGTCACTGAAGAACCCAAGGCTGATGCAGTTAATGGGAAGGAGACATTGCGTGTATGAAGCCACTGAGAGAAGAAAAAGCAGGTTGCCTGTATTCAAACTGCCAAACTTAAGTACCATTGATGTCATCTGCAACACTGGGTTAATGACCTAACTGGAATGGTGTATGTATTTGAAACCTCCAAGTTCACCCCCAGTGACATACTTCCTCCAACAAGGCTCTACCTCTTAATTCTTCCTAAACAGTTGCACCAGCTGTGGGGACCAAGCATTTAATATATGAGTCTATGGGGGCCATTCTTATTCAGACAACAGTAGCTATTCATGCTGAGCCAGGAATACCCAGGACCCCTCAGGACAGAGCTTGGGCTCCCAGGAAGAGGAGTTACAATATCCTAGGCAGCCTCCCCTTGTGAGGAAAGGCTGTGCTTTTAAGCAGTATGCATGAAAAGTGTCTGTAAGCTAGAACCATTTTAATTTCCTAGAGAGGCCAGGTTGTTGGTGTGTGCTGATCCACCACAATATAATAATAAATATTATATTAAAAAACATATTTGGCTAAAACCATCTCAGTTGGGCAGATGGTTATTTAAACTACCGGTTGAAGATGCTAAATACTGATGTCTCTAGATGTGGTTCCTGAAGATTGTGTTCGGATAACTCGTTCCTGATTGAGCAGTGTGAGTGGAGTGGGCAGTACCCATGGGTGTTCTTCTCTGTTTACTGCCTCAGCTGAGTCCCTGGAGCTACTACTACTGACCTAGTCATTTTCCATTCTTCATCAGAGAGAAACTCCCCCTCATTCTAGTACATTTCAGAACCCCAGTTTCTTCCTGTCAAGAGCACCCTTTCCTTTTGTCTAACCACATTGAATTAACAGACCAGATTTGCCTTATACCTTAAATGCCTAGGATTTATAAAACATCTGTTTTCAGGTATTAGACTACATATATTACAGGCCTGTGATCCAATAGGAAGTCTTAGAACCCCTGCACATTTCTGCACACTGCCTGTGTACAGCAGGCCAGAGTGCTTTAGGTGGGCTCCAGAAATTTAAACTGGGGTAACCTTGAGTTTGCTACTGAATCTTAGGATGCATTGCTGTATGTCAAAGTCTGCAAGTCCAGGAAAATACAGTCAGGGAACCGTAAGAATAATCTGAGTCCTCCAGCGTGAACCAGCTCTGATGTGGCTGGGGAAACCTGTATACAACATACTGGATGAAGGGGAGAGACAGCAAGTGCTCTCTAGGTATATTCCATCAAACCATAAAATCTGGAGGCCCCACATGCTCAACAAAGAATTTAACTGCCAGTGGTATACCAGCCAAATTGCCTGAGGAAATATAGCATAACCCAGCACATAACAAAGTCATGTACTGTCCACCCCAGTTAGCTTTGCTGGTCAAATGTGACATAGCCTAGAATCTGCTAGGGGAGTTGTAGTTGAGGTGTCGCCCAGATCATACTAGCCCCTGAGCATGTCTTTGAGGGATTATCTTGATTGTTAATTGGTGGAAGAGGGCCCAGCCCACCGTGGCAGTAGCATTTCTTGGGCAGACAGTCCTGGGAGCTAGATAAGCATGAGCCTTTGAGAAAGCCAGCAAGCAACATTTGTTGCTATGTGGTTTCTGCTTCAAACTCCTGCCCTTAATTTCCCTCAGGGAGGGACTGTGACCTGGAAGTTCAGGCCATATATATCCTTTGCTTTGCTATGTTGTTTTGGTCATGTGACCTTTGATAAAGATAGAGAACCAACAGGGGTGGGCTGAAAACCTCAAGGGTTTAAGAGCAGAAAGAGGGAAGCAATAGATAGAGTCATATGGAATGCCCAGGGCTGAATGAGCAGTCTTTAAAACAGACCATTTGCAGAGTAGAACCGAAAGCAGATTAGACACTGCAGAAACAAAGCTTAGTGAATTTGAAGGCACAGAAGCGGAGACTGAACAAACATAAAGGAGAAAGCTGTAAAGGAGCAAGGGACAGAGCCTCTCAGCTGTGACCATCTGATGGAGGGCCTTCAGAACTAGCGTCACAGCTAGTGAAAGTAGGGAATTCCGACCAGCCTTTTCCAAAACGGGCAGAAACTGATGTTTTATGTTTTAAAGACTTACAATGTACTCAGGTTATTGTGGGTGGTGTCTCTGGGAGATTTAAAAATACAGACATACCACTTTCGGTCAGCTTTGTTTTTCCACAAAAACCCACTGAGAATGATACTTGCAGATTGACTACTAAAAAGCAGAACAGCAACAACAAAAAACCCCAAAGAACAAAACAAAACAAACAAACAAAAAACAACACCAAAATAAAATCATATCATATAGCTGATAAGCAGTCAGTGAAGGCAGGATAGGATGGAAAGCATGATGGACAGATGGACAGATGAAAATTCACTAAATGTAATATCCTACACAATGCAGTTAAAAGGGAGAGGTCATCAGACTGAAGAACACAGCTCAATTATGTGCTGTTTCCAAGGGTGCTATCCAGATTAAGCAGGACAGGCTACAGGTAAGAGAATGGAAGGGTGTGTGCCACGCTGTTGACACAGAGGGAAGTTGTGGCACGAAGGTGACTCTCCATAACAGAGAACAAGGGTGCTCTCAGGGATGAAGGGCGACATTTCATAGCAACAGAGCATAGCTGTTAGGAAAACACAAGCCCGTGCTCAGGCAGCTATAACAAAGTGAAAAAAGAGAATTGGGGTGTGGGGAGGAGAATTTGTTATGAGTTTGAAGGCAGCCTGGTACACAGTGAGACTGTTTCAAAGACTAGAGAGGGAGAACACACTACTTTAAAGTTGGTGACTTTGTAGTCGCTAGAGCAAGACAACCTTTGAAGACATAGGAAATGGGCTGCTCTGTCTGGGCCTGGCTGCATCACGGACACCCCACACAGCACCGGAACTCAGACACATGAGATAGTCATCAAAGCCAGTTTTAAACTGAAGTCATGCAGAATATCTCCTCTGACTCCAACAGAATCAATGGCAGAAAGCAATACGACACAGCCCTAGACTCCTAGAAATGAACACACTTGTTAGTCACCTATGAGCCAGAGAAGAATTCACAAGAGAAGTGTGAAGATATTCTTTGTAGTGAGTGAAGTGAAAACAGTAAGCTGTTTTGGGTACAGCTAAAACTGCTTAAAGCAGAGGCTCAGCTTTCAAAAGCCTTTGGTGGGAAAGAAGTCTGGCCTAGAGTGAGAAAGGAAGAAGCAGCAGCAAGGAAGGTTCTCGTTAGCCCTGCCCATGGGAGGGTGATAAGCAGAACAAACTGTGGAAATGGTAGGGAAATTAATAACCCAAAGCTGAGTCTACTAAAATGGACAAGGTGCCCACATTGGGGGAGAGAGAAAGAGACTGCAGTGTGAGGATGGAAAGGCAGCCACCTCCTCACATCTCCAGGGCAGAGGAATACTCTAGGGGGAGTGAAGCTTGCAGGGTACAGGCACTATATTGTGCTGTGGAGTGCACCAGCTCCTAGGGCACAGGTACCAAACCAAACTGAGAAGCAGAGAGCGTAATACCCACACTGTTAAAATGAAATCTCAGTTTGTAGTTAAGGGTTTTCTCACAAAGGAGACCTCAGGCTGTGACAGCTTCACTGGCGAGGAGAGCCTTGAAGATGTGCTGGGTTCCCAGCACCCAGCAGGGTCTTCACTGCCTTCCTGCCAAACGCAGAGAAAGCACATGTAGTCCATAACTCTGAAAAGGTACAACTCTGCTACGTTCAGAAATCATTAAATCTAATAACATGGCATTCACAACACTTAACACTCAGCATATTAACAAGAAAGGACAAATGGTTCAATGATCCCAATATTTGCAGGAAAAGCAATAGATAGAATTCAGTATTCATTAAAAAAAATTCTTATAAGCAACTTCCTTGGCCCACAAATGTAGGATATTTGATTATGCAAAGATCTGTTGCCTTTGTTTATGTTTGGAATATTTGTTTAACTATGTAAAGACGTGTTGCATTTATTATGTTAATATGTGTTGCTGGTTTACCTTGCATGCCTAAGACACCTGTTTGGTCTGATAAAATGCTGAACAGCCAGTATCGAGGGAGGACATATAGGCAGGACTTCTGAGCAGGAAGAGTAAGGAGGAGGATGAATTTAGGCTTGGGAGAGTAAGAGAGAGAGAGAGAGAGAGAGAGAGAGAGAGAGAGAGAGAGAGAGAGAACAGGGAGATGCTGGGGGTTAACCAGACATATAGGAAATTAAGACATATAGAATGAAAGGAAAAAGCCCCAAGGCAAAATGTAGATCCATAGAAACAGGTTAAATTAAATAAAAGAGCTAGTGAGGAAAAACCTAAGCCAAGGCCAAGCATTCCTAATTAACAGTAAGTCTCCGTGTCTTTATTTGGGAGCTGGTTGACAGTCCAAAGAAAATGCCGACTACACACAAGCTGCCCAAGCTGCCCCTCAACTGCTGCTCTGCTGGGAGTGGGTGGGGGTGTGGTGTGTCCTGCTGCAGCTCCTAGGGCAGCGCTGAGTCTGTGAGGTGGGAGCCCCTGTCTTCTCTGTGGTGGGGGATCCCTGTCTCTCTCCATAATGCTATCTGCCTCAGCCCTGGCCCCTGTGGCAGAGGCTGCTGCTGTGCAGACCCTGACTCTTCCTTCTTACAGCAGCAGCACTGGGACACGCCCCTGACATAGCACAGTGCCAAGCTTTCTCGGCCTCTCCACAGCATTGGGATGGCCCTGTGACACAGCTGGCCTGCACAGCCGCATGCAGTGAGAATTTGATGGGGGTAATGTAACCTCAGCCCCACAAATGAGTTCTCATGTTTCTGGGAGCAGAACTCCTAACCAGTAACTCTGGAGTACCCCACAGCCAGTCCTGGGTAGAGGTTGGGGTCTGGAGCACACTTTTGGGCTTCACTAGGCTAGGGTAGCTGTATTATCTGCTTGTCTTCTCAGAGTCATCCTGGCGGTATCAATGTGCTATTTCAGGAGAGATTTCGTGAAGCATCAGTTATGTACTAAACAAACTATACATGTGATTGCTGCGGTCTGAGCAGATGCACATTTGGTTATAGTCTAAGCCTCACTGACTGATTTAATAGCTCAGCCGAAAGCAATTTCAAACACTTGCATGTACTACAAATGATCAATCTTTGTTGTTTATAAGATAAGATGAAACTGAAATAAGATGTTTATACAATATTATTTAAATTTGATTAAATTCAATTCCTGTAAGATGGAAGATAAAATGCCAGCACTTAGAGCCGGTCCTCTAACAGCCACATCAGTGTGCTCCAGTTCCCGAGCAAGTGGCTGATTTTCCAATGTGAGAAAGAAAATGACATTTCCCAAAGCTCATTTATATTATACTTGGTTTTACATAAGAAAGGTCATTACTAAATGATAACTTTAGTATGTGCCAAGTTAGCATTTGATTAAAATAAAAATGTCATTTTATGGCTCCATTAAGCTTACAGGGGACATCTGAATATTCTGTGCTTTAAGAGTGTGTAAATGCACAGCACGCCCAGGCTTGCTTAATCAGAGAGATTGTGCGTCAGGACAGATGTAGGCGTGTCCTCAGAACAGTTTCCATCTTCTGTTTCATACGTGTGTCCATTACTGTGTGTCTTTATCTTAATCAGCCCGTTCTGTGAGCACAAGCTGCCCTTTTATCAGCAGCCTTTCTTGTATGGTGAAGCTCAGATCTCACATGCTGAGGCCAGATGAGCTGCTGAGGGTGACGCATACACACTGGTCCCTGCACATCAGGGGATGGCTCCCCGCACAGTTCCATTGCAGGTGCTGAAGTTTTAAAATTGTGATCAGAGCTGCATTAGGAAATGTAGCTCGGCATCTCAGGCAGTTTTGAATACAGATCTTCTGTTTGCACACTACCTTCAGCCACACTGTGTATTGCTCCAAGGATAAAATACCAATATGTTGTCTGCTGTAAGGGTTGATGCAGGTATATGAAGGCTGCAGCAAGGTGGCTGCCGGCGCTGTGTGACTGGGGGGGGGGGGGTGGCACTGGACTTGTGCAGTCTGTGTTCGCAGGCTCTGGAGCAGGCCTTTGTGTTCAAGATAGCACATTTACAACATTTTTCCTGCTGGTTTGTTAATGAGTGAATCTTTATACCAGAAAGAACACTGGTTCTATTACCATTTTAATTAGCTAGAAATGTTATTACCTTCCCTTTTTCTTAGCTTCTTATGTTAATTTCTTCTAACACATTTCTAGTTTGTCTAGGTGAGTCTTGCTGAATTCCCTACCATTAATATGTGATTGGTAGGGGCTGGAGTCATGGCTCAGTGATTAAGAGCACTGACTAATCTTCCAGAGGATCTGGGCTTAATTCCCAGCGCCCACATGGCAACTCACAACTATAACTCAAGTTGCAGTGGACCCACCTCCCTCACATAGACATACATGCAGGCCAGATACTAATGCACACTAAAAAAAAAAAAAGAATGTAAGACATCCTTCTACTTAAAATTAAAATAAATAAATAAAAATAACAAAACCAGGCTGTGGTGGTAAATGCCTGGGAGGCAGAGGCAGATGGATCACTGAGTTTGAGGTCAGCCTGGTCTACAGAGTGAGTTCCAGGACAGTCTGGGTTACACAGAGAAACCCTGTTTTGAAAAGGAAGAAAAAAAAAAAAAAAAAAAAAAACTAAAGCAAAACTAGTGTTCTAGTGTTTGTGGCAGAGGATGGGCAGTTCTGAACTCTGCTGAGGCCCACTGTGAGGTGATATGCTTAGGTAATCTTAATCTGGAAGGTTTGCAGAGTCCCTTCACAAGGAGATGCATGTGAGGGAGAAGCCTTTTCCTCAGTGTGAGGCTCCTGGCTGTAGTCTTCCTCCGGTCCTGGGATCTGAGGGCCATGCAGACACTGCATGAGTAGGAGCAGAGAGGCACTTCTCTGTGTTAGAGGCCTGACTGACTAGCACAGTTCGACCCCAGTCTCCTGAATTAACATCCTAAGCTTGCATCTCCTCTTGAGGGTTTTGTTTATTTGCTTTAGATTTTAAAATGTGTGTGTATATCTGTATGGCTATGTGAGTTTTTAAGTACACCACATGTGTGCAGGTACCTGTGGAGGCTAGACTGTTGGTGGATCTTTTCTGTCCTACCTGCCAGCTACCAAATAACTACATAGAGACTTCTTATTAACTATGAAAAGCTCGGCTATAGCTTATGCTTGTTACTAAGTAGCTCTTACAACTTAAATTAACCATTTTTATCAATCTATTTTTTGTCTCATGGCTTTATTACCTTTATTCTGTATTGTCCACACTGCTTCCTCTCCATCTGGCTGGCAACTGTACTGCCTCTGTCCTCCTTCTTCCCGGTGTCCTCTCTGCCCCGAAAATCAGCCTAGCTATTGTCCATTCAGCTTTTATTAAACCAATAAAAAAAAATCTTCACAGAGTACAAAGAGATTATTCCACAACATTAGGGTTGGATCCCCTGGAACTGGAGTTAGACTGGTTGTGAGCTGCATGATATGAGACTGGGACTCAAACATTGAGCATCTCCAGGCCTCACGAGGTTTCAGCATGAGCAGAACACACAGTTAAATACTGAGCATCTCCAGGCCTCACGAGGTTTCTGCATGAGCAGCACACACGGTTAAACACTGAGCATCTCCAGGCCTCAAGAGGTTTCAGTTGCACACCATAACATGCTTCCTGCTTTTGTAGGTGCTCTGAGGAATACATCTGCACTCCCAACAGAAGAAGGTATTCCTCATAGGCCTGGTTTTTGTAGTAGACGCCAGGGATTTAGGATGATTGTTAGAAATCAGAGTGTCTAATCCCAAAAGCTCTAGTTACTTGTCCACTTCATCTGTACTGAATAGAATTCCAACCTTGGACCCCTTTTCAAATAGTCACTGTAAATGTGGTATCACACATGTATGGATGCTCATGGAGCCAGAAGAGGGCATCAGATCATACTGGAGCCAGAGTTCCAGGTGTGATGAGAGCCACGTGGGTCCTCTGCAGGAGCCGCACACACTACTCTCTTGTTTCCAGCTCCTCAGTGCATGCTATTAAACATGAGACGGTGAACCGCCAGATTAGTTTTGCCAGTGTCCCTTGAGTGGTGGCTCTTCTGAGGTAGAAGTGTTTAATTAGGCACATGATTGCTAGCATGGCCCTTACTGAAAAGAGTTACACAAGGGGCCAGGAAGATGGCTTTGTCATTAGAGTGCTTGCTTTACAGGGTTGCTACAGCATGCTCCTGTACCCTTAGCACTGGGCAGACGCACTAAATCAGCCCAGCTGTGCTGCTGGGCTCCATGCTCAGTAAGGGACTCTCTCATTCATATCTATCTACCTACCTTTCTTCCTTCCTTGCTTCCTTCCTTCCTTTCTTCCTTTTTTCCTTCCTTCCTTTCTTCCTTTTTTCCTTCCTTCCTCCCCTCCTTCCTTCCCTCCTTCCTTTCTTTCTTTCTTATTTTATATATCGATCTCAGTTCCCTTTCCCTCTGTCCCTCCCTCCCATGCCTCCCAATCCCCCTCCCACCCCACTCCCATTCCACAGGGAGGGTGAGGCCTTCCAGGAGGGATCATCAAAATCTGTCAAGTCATTTGGAGTAGGGACTAGGCCCTCCCTCCTGCCTCTAGGTTAAGGAAGTACCTCTCCATGGGGAATGTGCTCCCAAAGTCCTTTGATGCACCAGGGATACATCCTGGTGCATAGTGATAGAGGAAGACATCTGGTGTCAGCCTGTGGGTGTGTGTACACCTACATGAATAGTTATCACACCCATGTGAATACATGCATACTGGCCACACTCATACACAGAATAAAAATCTTTTAAAAATGTCATGATGAATTATTTTTTAAATAGTGGATCCCATTTTACCTTTTAACATTCATATGTTTGATCTATCTGATTCTCAGTCTGTCCTTCTGCAGTGTCAGTATGGAATCCAGGGTTTGTACATGCTAGGCAAGTGCTCTATCACTGAGCTGCAGCCAAATCCCCTACATTGAATTTAAAGGGATAAAAATAAACAAACAAAACAAACAATAACCAAAAAAAAAAAAAAAAGAGGAAACAGTATTAATAACTACAATGGAAATAGGAAGCTTTGCTTATTCTAGTTACTTTCACCTCTGTACCCCATATCACCGCTGTCCAGGGGTGAAAATAGCAGTTGAGAGTATTTGATACCTCAGTCTGGAAAGATCCCACCTCCACCACAGACTGTGATGTTTGGTTTAGTCAGTGCATGTGTGGTACCCGCCCCTGGTACTCAGTGGTGTGCCCTTCAGAGGGTGGACATTGGCTGCCCAGTTGTCCCCATTGTGTTCTCAGCCCGGTGGGTTAAAACTCTGCAGGACAGTTTCAAGACCATGCCATTCTTAGATAAGAGGTAGCATGGTGGTGACTTGTGAGTCCTAAACTAACATGCCTACTGCCGGGGCCCTGGACTCGGTGTGGGTGATGGGTAGGTAATGTAGACATTGGTCATGTGCATAAAACCTGATACATGTAATAAAACCTGATACATGTAACTGGCCACTCGTCCTTCCCCATGGCCTCTTTTTCAAGGTGGTTACTTCTGAGCCTCTGGCCTTACTCACTGGTGAACATTGGTGAAAAGTGACTTAGGGAAGAAAGAAGAGAAATGATTGGTAGGTGCATAGGTTCCTTCAACAGTTTTGGTAGCTCAAGTGGACATACAGAGGATGCTGGAGGAACTGGACCAGAAATGCCATACCCAATCACCACACATTATGGTTGTTCCCAGCATTTGCTAGAGGTTGCTTGCAGGACAGCCTTCCCCTATGGAGACCACAGCCTGAGGACCTCACAGTCCTCAGCAAAGAGCGTATGTACATGTTACCTGCCTGCACCCTCCCTGTCCTATAAATCACCCCTAGTTTGCTGGTATACAGACATTGTGCAGATGTCTGCTAGGCAGCATTATTCAGAGTAGGGACAAGGACAAACATCTGTAATATTTTCAGCCTGTGGGTGCTTGAGTCTGTGGGTCAACCTGTGGGTAGATGTGTGGGGTAACTACATACAGTCACATCACTTAGGGGACAATGGGGAGCATCAATTGCTTGGTCAGTGTAAGAATTTATCCCTGTCCTGAGTGGAATGCACAGAGGCCATAGGGTTATCAGGGAGCCAATGAGCATGCTCGGGAGTAAATGGAAAGTCCCTCTGCCCTGAGTGGAATGCACAGTGGCCATAGAATTGTCAGGGAGCCAGAAAGCAGACTCAGGACTTAGGACAAAGCAGAGACCCTCTGTCCTGGCTCGTACTCCATACATGGCCCCCTTTCCCTTTTTCTTTTACAGGCTCTTTGAGAAGCCACACCTCTGGCTTTTGTAATGAATACTTGATCAGCCATGATTGACTTGTATTTCCCACTCTCCAGTGGCTCCTCTCAGAAGCCCAGCTCCTCTGTAAGTAGTGCAGACCCCACAGGCAGTTTCTTCCCGAGCTCTCACGGAAAACACAAAGCAGAGATTGTGCTTGCCCAGGCAACTTCTGCTTGGAGGAGAACAGATAGGAACATGTGGAAGTCCCTCACTGAGCAGGGTGGGCTGCAAGTTAGGGAAACTTGGGAGCACTTAACACTGACTATGCCAGGGCACTGCAGATATTAGGAGACACCTATAAGGTGGCGGGGGGTGAGGGGACGGGGGGTGGGGCAGAGCACTGCTGTTGTACCTAGGGCACAGGCAAGGAGAGAGAGTGGCTTCATGCATTTTGGTGTGGTGACTTCGCTCTAGCTGACCCTTCTGCATTCATAGCAGCCAGAGTTACGCACCTTCTCGAGCACAGGGAGCCAGTTCCCGTCTGTGTTAGAGTGATGTCATCATGTTCAGTCTGATAGCCTTGTCCATCTGCTGTTGTAAGAGGACAATATCACAAGCAGGACATGGTGGCAGTGCTGGGATCCCTGGTTAATTCAGAAGCTAAATCTGGAGCATTACTTGAGCCCAGGAGTTTGAGAGTTGCCTGGGCAACATAGTTCTGACTTAGATTATGATAGGAAGGACAGGGGTAGTGGAGGACACTATGATTCTTGTCTTAGGTAGGGTTTCTATTGCTGTGATGAAACACCATCATCAAAGGAACGTGAGGAGGAAAGGGTTTATTTGGCATATACTTCATCATAGGAAGTCAGGAACTCAAGCAGGGCAGGATCCCGGAGGCTGGAGCTGACGCAGAGGCCATGGAGGGTGCTGCTCACTGGCTTACTCCCATGGCTTTGCTCAGCCTGCTTTCTTATAGAACCCAGAACCACCAGCCCAGGGATGGCACCACCTACAATGCACTGGGGCCCTCCCTCCCATCTGTCACTAATTAAGAAAATGCCTTATAGCTAGATCTTTTAGAAGATACTTCTCGATTGAGGTTCCCTCCTTTCTGATGATTCTAGGTTGTGTTGAATTGACATAAAACTAGACAGGACAGCTATGTATTGGAAACCTGCAAACATCTCCTATCTAATAAGCTTGCAAACTCGGTGGCTGTTTTTCAGAGAGCAGAAAACAGTGTCTTCTTGGCTTCTTGCTGATTGTTCTCCAGTAGTCACTTTGTGGGTGGAAAATGTGAACTTTTTTTTTTTTTTTAAAGGAGATGACATGAATTACCAGGTTGTTTCTGTTCACAGTAGTGGTCCATGCTACAGTCAGAACCCAGCAGCGGCTGGGAAAATGGATCAGTCTGTTGTTGAAAGGAGATTTTCTCTGCCCACTGGGTCTCATAGCAGTTTAAAAAATAACCACTCTGAGACTTAATATACATTTATAATTATTTGGTCATTGGCTTAGGCTTCTTACTGGCTAGTTCTCTCTTAATTATTAACCCATTTCTATTGATCTATATATCTCCACATGGCCTTCACTTACTGGTGATGTCTGGGGATCCTGCCTCCCCAGTGGCTAAAATAGTGATTCTCTTCTCTCTTTCTTTCCCTGCCTCTTTGTTCAGAATTCCTGCCTAGCTAAATTCTGCCTGTCTATTGGCCAAAACAGCTTTATTCATCAACCAGTAAGAGAAACGTGTATTCACAGCATACAGAAGGACATCCCCATCATCTCTTTTTTGTCTGAATAAAAAGGAAGGCTTTATCTTTAACATAGTAAAATTTTATATATAACAAAACAGTTATCAAAGCAAGAATTACAGTTACAATATTTAGTCTGTTTACATTTGGCAAAAATTTAAAGAAAATATTTAATCATCCATCCTATCTTTGTGAGTCTAAAGTTTTATGTGTGACTTATCTTTTATTATAACTAAGGAAAACCATAACTATCTGTCTTCAATTCCATCAAAGGTCCCAAAAGTATATAATATAAACTCTAGAACTGACAAGAGATATCTCGATGCCTGGACAGTCACCCAAAGTTCCTCTGTAGTGTTGGGGCATCCCTCTTCAGCCTAGGCAGACTTTTGGATGAAGCAGGAACCTTGAAGGGCCATCCTGTCCCTGGGAAAGTCCAGCAGTTACTTTCCTTTGTACCCTGCTTAATGAGGGCGGACTAAGGAAGTCCACCAATGCCTGAATAAAAGAAGAACAGATATGTGTTTGGGGAACATTCACACAATGAAAGTAAATAGCTGCCATGGTTTTCTACCCCTGGAGGCGCAGGAGGCTGTGATGCAGGATGCTCGGACCACAACCCAGGAGAGAGAGCGAGAGACCCCTCCTCTTCCTTATAAGGGATCACACCTGAACACCAAAGCCACCCGAAGGCAGGTAGCTCAAATCTGTTGGTGGAAGAAATTGTCACTATAGTTGATAGTGCACATGTGTGAGCACCAAGCTCAGTTCCCAGTTCCCATTTCAAAAAGCAGGGTGTTTTGCCATGTGTTTGTCATCCCGGCACTGGGGAGACAGGCAGGAAGATTCCTTGGAGCCTGCTGAGTATCTGGGAAATAACTGTGGTTGAAGCTACAGGGTGTGTTCTAGTCTCTCAGGTGAACACAACATCAGGATCCTGACTGCAGAGCACAGTGGGCTTGTGGAGTGATGGGGCCAATGGGTCCCTTGGCAGAATAGTTAAATGTGGCTACATGGTTAAAATAAATTTCAAGGGGATCAGCAAACCTGCACCCTGGTCTGCCGGTGTCAGTGAGAGTTGAGGCGAGTGTTTTCCTGGGGACGCCACAGTCTGAGTGCTTCCTTCCAGCTCCAGACCTGCCCCCCCCCCCAGAGCAAACCCAGGACGGTTCTCTGACCTTCTGCTTGACCTAGAGCAGTGGTTCTCAGCCTGTGGGTCATGAGCCCCTTGGGCGAATGACGCTTTCACAGTGGTTGCTCAAGACCATTGGAAAACACAGACTATCACATTACAATTCATAGCAGTAGCAAAATTAAAGTTATGAGGCAGCACTGAAAGTAATGTTATGGTTGGGGGTCACCATAACATGAGGAACTTATTAAAGGGTCACAGCATTAGAAGTCTTTTAAAAAATTAAGGAGGCAGTAATTGAAGCATGTTTTAAATGCAGCTCTTGTACTAAATGTAGGATCGGCTTCTTGTGTGTATCATGTCGCTGGCCGGACATTACTGCTGCAGGTCACTGTGTACAGTCAGCTGACTGCATCAGCCCAGGTGAGAGGATGACACCCAGGGTTCCCTTAGAACCCCCTTCCTGTGCCTTCAGCCATGATGTCTGCCTGGATCAGTGTTCAGAAACACTACATCCTCAGCTTTTTGTTTTCTCTCTGTACCATTTAATTGGAGTGCCCATTCCTGCAGGTAAGCAAGCTTTGTTCCTGAGGGCCATAAGCAGAAGTCACCCAGTTGACAGTGGTGTGCTCAGGTGAACTGCATCTAAGCTGTTGAAATGCTCATTCACTGACTGGCACTGGACTCCCTTGCCCAGCCCTATCCACCATTCACAGAGCCTTGTTAGACTCTTGTGCTGGTGTTTCCAATAATTGTAGGCATTGTAGAAAGAGAAACATCATTTTGAGGCATTTTGCTCCTTCCAAGACAAAAATAATAACTAATACAAACATAAACATTTAAAACCATGTCCTGGTACAGAGGCAGCTCCTTGGCAAGGGGTCCTCATCTACTCATTGTCCCCATGAAGATTAAACTTCAGTCTCCATGTCTCACCACAAATCAGAAAAACAAATGTGGATCGAAGAGCTAAGTATAAAAACCCAAAGTAGAAACTCACAACAAAGTTCAGAGGGGAAAAAAGAAATCTGCTTTCGAGTTAGGAAGTAAGATTTCTGAATTACCAGGCACCAAAAGCGTTATCCATTTAAGAAGGACGTAGAAACACAGTGGCTCTCTGACCTCAGAGTTCATCATCCATGTGTACATCCAACCTTAAGCCAAAAATATTTGGAGACTTTGTTCTGAGCATGTGCCTTGTCATTATTCCACAAACATTAGAGCACATCCTTCATGCATAGTGTTTATGTTGTATAATTATCTAGAAAAGGCTTGTGCTTGTGCAGGAGGATTAACATGGACTTGTATGTACTATATTGTTTACATTAGGGACTTGAGAATTTATGGGCATCTAACCCCAGGCGTCCTGAGACCCTTCTTCCCATGACCTCCAGGATGACAGCCAGATCAACCTAAATGAAAAATGTGTGTTTTCAGAACCCTATTAAGGTGGGGTGGGGGCATGTGTATGATATGAGGACATGACTGATGGAGGACTTTGTGCCTGACATATATAAAGAACCCTTGAAGCTCAATAGAAGGAAAACTAAAGAAACCAGTAGGACCCGGTGGGGGTAGGGGAGATATTAGAGATTTCCTTGGAAACCAAAGAAACCAATTGAAGAATAGAGAGATTTGAGCAGATTCCTTGAGATGTGGAGAGATACTGAACATGGGCAGTCTTGGGCATGCAGACTTAGCACAGCCAGGCCTGAGCCCCACACCCACAGTGATAGGCACTGCTGTGGGTGTGGAACATTTGCAGCTTGGATACTCTGTATGTGAAATGATAGACACAATGTAGGAAACACTTTGGGATTTTCTTTAGAAGGTTAAGCACCTGCCTACACCTGAGCACTGTGCCACAGCTGGTCTGTGATGGCATCCGTGAGTGTCTCCTGCAGTTACTTTTACAGCTGCATGTACACCATCTGTTTTCTTCATCGTTGCTGTGTCCATCCACCCTGCTCCCTGTTGGTACGCATGAACTTGCTTCTTTTCTTTGTTATTAAAATAATGTCACAAGGAAAGGTTGCACGTGGTGTCATAGTGTGCCATGTAAGGTTCCCACGACTGGAATAGCCCTGTCTCTAAAGGGTAGGTATTCTGCGGGGCCGTGACATCCTTCTTGCCTCTTCCTCCGACCTTAGGCAGTTGCTGATCTCACACACGAGCAGGGCGTCCTGAGTTCTGTGCCTCGAACATCTCTTTTCTAGCCAAATTGACATTTTAATGTCTACTTAAGGCATTGCCCTCTTTACATTTCTAGCCTGCTTGTTTTGATTTCAGGAATTTCTAGTGCATTAGGAATCAGTTCCTTGACTATATTTCTAGTTGGCAATGTTTTTCTTTTGTTTGCCAGTGTCCCCCTTTGTTTTCTTAGGCTTTACAAAAGTTTTTTAATGCGCAAACATGTGTTCCTGGTTCCAGTCACTTATGGGCAAGTGCTACAGGGCAGGCCCACTCACACATCTGGTCAGCCAGATTGGCTGGTGCAGGGACAGCTGGGTGAGGTGGCCTTATTCCTGTGCCCTCCATCCTCCTGCAGGGACAGCCCACTCCGCACAGCCCATCCCATGCTGGGTCTGGAGAAGGATGGGGACATTGATGGCCTACACACATGTATGTACTTTCAGGCTTGGCTGGAATGTCATGCTGCCTCTGTGAACAGAAGCCAGAGCAGCCTGGCCAGAGAGGGCCATGACAGTCTCCACAGTGGGAGCTGGGCGGGAGCGTTGAGAGAGAAGTTCCAGGGCCCAGGCTTTGCTCACTTAGGCTCTCGTAACCACCTGAGGTCTGAGCTGTGCACATTTCTCACCCAGCCGCCAGCCTCAGCTGTGAGTTTAGTGACTGAGGAGTCCACTCTTAGTTTTATTGGCACACATTCACTGTACATGATTAGGGGTTTTGTTATGACACACGATCTGATCTAACACACAAGCAGGGCATCGTGAGTTTGTGTACCTCACAGATCTCTTGCCTAACCAAAGTGACATTTTAATGTCGACTTTAGCCTACTAGTTTTGATTTTAGCAGTGTGTTAGGAATGTGTGTTGTATGCTTTGATCGTATCACTCTTTTGTCCCCTCCCCCTTCCTACTTGTCTGCTTCCTCCTCTGAAGTATTTTCCCTTCCACATGTTCCCTGTCTTTAGAGAGAGAAAGGGGGAGGGAGAGAGGGAGGGAGGGGGACAGACAGAAAGAGACAGAGAGAGCAACATTTGTCTTTTTGGGGGCTAATATTTCAGCCTTCCTCATGGCTGAAGAGTACTCCAGTTTATGTACATTGGAGACCTTCTTCACCGTTCATCTGCTGAAGGGCACCTAGGCTGACTCTGTAGCCTGGCTGTCATGACTGGCACTGCAGTGACAGATGTTCAGGTGTCTCTCATCTGCTCCTTGGCTCCTGTGGGTGTACCTGGGAGTGGTGTAGCTGGACCAGGGGGTGGATACAGTTTGTTCCCTGCAGATGCTCCACACCGATTCCTGTGCTGGCTGCACTGGTTTGACTCCCACTGCAGTGAGTTCTCTCCAGCTTTTGATGTTGTTTTGGTGACTGCACTTCTGACAGGTGCATTTCTGTAATGACTATGGGCATTTCTTCGTGTATTTATTGGCTGGTTATACTTGACTTTCTTGAGCCTATTCACTTCACTTGGCCTTTGTTGAATTATTCAAGGTTTTTGTATCTCAGTTCATTTTTCCGTTCTGTATATACACCCCCAGATGTCTGGCCGAAGATGGCCTCCTGTTTAGTCATTATTTTTCTTTGCTGTACAGAAGCTTTTAAAATGTGATGTAACCCCACTTGTCTGTTCTTGTTCTTATTTCTGAGTTATCCAGTCCTATTCAGAAAATCCTTTCCTGCCTGGATCCTGAAGCCTCTTCTAGTAGCTTTAAAATTTCAGGTCTTACCCCCGTTTTGAGCTAATTTTGGTTCAGTGTGAGAGGTGATCTAGTTTGCCCACATTTGGATATCAGCTTTCCCAGCACTTGGTTGAGGCTTTTCTTCCTTCAATTATAATTTTGGCACATTGTCAAAAGTCAGATGGCTATAGATGTATGGGCTTATTTCTGGGTCCTTCGTGGTACTTACTCTGTTGGTCTGCATGTCCATTACCGTGCTGTTTTATCACTGTGTCTCTCCAGTATAATTTGAGATCAGTTATTGTGATACCTCTGCCATTGCTTTTTCTACTCAGGATCGTCTTGACTATTCTGGATCTCTTGTGCTTATGTATGGGTTTCAGGGTTGTTATTCTGTGAAGAATATCTTTGGGGTTTTGATGATAATTACATCGACTCTGTAGATTGCTTTCAGTAGCATAGACACTTTGACTACATTGATTTTGCTGATCTTCGAGCATGGGAAGTCTTTCCACCTACTCTGTCTTCTTTCGTTTCTTTCTTCTGTGTCTTCAAGTTTTTCTTACAGAAAGCCTTCCCTCTTACTGGTTAGGTTTGTGTCTGTGTATTTTATTTGTGTGCTCATCCACTCATTCATTCTTTTGTTCATTCATTCATTTCAGAGCTATTGTCAATGGAATTGCTTTCCTGATCTCTTTCTCAGCTTGTTATTGGTGTTCGGAGAGGCTGATGATTTTTTTTTTTTTTATGCCGGTTTTGTTTCCTGCCACTTCACTTAAAGTGCGCACCAGATCAGAGAGTTCTCTGGTGGTCTTATGGTCTTTGAGGTATAAGGTCATGTCATCCCAAGTGGGGATACTGTGACTCCTCCTTTCCTACTCGTGTCCCTTCTGTTTCTTTCTCTTGCTTATTTCTCTGGCCACCAAGCTTGTGTGAGTAATCAGAGATATTAATAGTCACCTTCGTTTTGTCCTTGGTCCCTCTTTTAGTGTAGCACTGACTCTAGGTTATATGTAGCTTTTATTATGGTGGGGGAAATGTTCCTTCATTTCCAGTTTTCTGCAAGACTTTTATCATGAAGGTTAAGTGAACTCTGTGGAAAGTCTCCTTTATCTTTTGAGATTATCATGTGATTTTTCTTTTATCCTTGGACCAGGCGGTTGTAAATTTTTTCTGGCTTTTCCTTTAGTTAGATAAAAAGCAAAGTGCCCATCTCCACAGCCTGGGGACACCTAACAAGGAGGGAAGGGGCTGTGCTTTGGAATCCCAGCTTGCTGTGCTCTGGCTTGATTGCCTGTCCCGTGCCTCCTCTGTTGGCCCGTGCCTCTTCCTCTTGAGGGCTGTCTGCCCACACCGCCCTCACTCCCTTCCACACCTTGTCAGCTAGTGTGTTCATAGACCTTCAAGAGAGGAATGAGCTTACAGTCAGTGTGCGGCTTTCATTTGCAATACTGGCAATGGGTTAATTATACACACACGGTGTGCACACACCCTGAAAAATGTTTGCCTTCCCTTAGATGTTACGTGTCACGGTGGTGGCAGACACCCATGTTCTCTCGTGGAAGCAGTGAGGGCCAGTGTCAACCGTGTCCCAACAGTCCCCTTAATGTTCTCCTGGTCAAGGCACCTCCGTCCTCCAGGGGCTGTAGAACTCTGGGGACAGGCTGGTACTGTGACAGGGATGGTACTGCCCTGTGTCGCAGGCTTGTTACCGTACACTCGGCAGTATAGTTAAGGAGCTGGCTGTGAGATGGGTAGAATGAAAGTGTGTTAGCATTTGACAGGTCAACTTCCAACTGTGCTTTGAGACAGTTTGAAATATCGGCGTGCAGCACTGTGTAAAAACATGAGTGTTAAAACTCAGCTTACGTGTCTGTTTATTTATGAGCAATCTCTGAGAAGGAAGTCTGTGGGTGGCCAGTGCTGTGGGGTTCCCCTACATTTCATTATGACAGCTTTGATCAATGTACTGTAATAATACTGTTAATATACCTGTTGCCTCTATGGGAAGGGCTGTGTTCTAAGATCCCCTGTGTATGGCTAAAACAACAGGTAAATTCTGTCCACTACCTTCCCTCTAGTTACACACCTGTGATGGCATTGAATGTGGAAACCAGGTGTAGATGGACACTAACAGCAGTGTAGACTGTCCCCGGCTGCCTTAGGGCAGTAGTGTACACACGTCTCAAGTACGCTGAAGAAGAAATCATGCCCTAGGCAGGACAGGATGGAGAGGAAGATGTCACCAAGCTGTATCAGTATAAATCTATGAACTACTTCTGAGTTTCTCACTAGACTGCACACATCTTGGGGAACTGAGCCTCAGAAAGGCAAGCATTGGTGGCTCCCTGTTAGCTGTGCAGCCTGAGGGGTAGGCACAGTAAGCCAACACCGGTTTATGCTGTGGATAGTTTTTCTTTCTGGCTTGTATGGGGATTAAGGTGTTTTATGGTATATTTTGTTTTATGTTTGATTGAACTAGGGGATTGTTACTTGTCTTGCTTTTTTGTTTTTCTTGGGATATGACTCAGAGTGTGAAAAACTGACCAGTAGTTGGATGTGGTTTACGAAAATAATTTTTTTCCAGTAAGTTAGAGTTGCCTCATCTTGCTGGGCTGTGCCCAAGAGAGTACTCATCCTTTCTTAATGTAAAGCAGTTGTGGCCTAGCTTCTCTAGGAGGACTTTCCTGTGCTGGCATTGACAGAGTGCCACTGGTTTCCCCAGTGACCAGTAATCTAACTGCTGAACTCTCAAGCATCATGCTTGTTTAAATTTTGCTCATTTTTCTGTTTGTTTTTCCATCTTTAAAACCCACCCCCCCAAAAAAAAAATAGTGGGCAATTCCACTTGGGACTGATCCCAGGCACATGACCTCAGAGTTCATGGTGATGGTGTAACATTGTCCAGGCCTTAAAACCACAGGCAGTGGGAGATGTATCCATGGCAGAGTGAGTGGGAGACAGCCCACCCCCAGGAGGCACAGGTGACGCCCCTCTTCCCTCCAGTAGCTCTTGCTGGCTGAGCTGAACCCTGCTCTTCTAGCAGATCTTTCTGCCACTGTCAGTGCTGTTCTCCAGGTGACATGGTCAGTTTCATATTTTCATTATACTCATGGGGTAGGGAGTTGGGAGGCTGTGGCCCCTGCTGGTGAGGTAAGGTGGGCGAACTGGTCTACCTCCATCCAATCATGAATGTGTGGTGTGTGTGTGTGTGTGTGTGTGTGTGTGTGTGTGTGTGTGTGTGTGTGTGTGGTTTGGTCACTGCAGTTCTGTGAAGCCAGGGTTTCTAATTTGATTTAACATAATGTGGCATCCTGGGATTCTTGCAGACATAGTGTTACGCTGTGTGGTGTGTAGACAGTTCTCAGTAGATGCTAGTTGTGTATTCATGACACTCCTGCCATCCTAGAATCTTGTGGTTCTCACCGTGTGACCTACTTTTGTTAGGAAAAATAAAACTTTTCATGTCTGAGTCATTGGTTGTATTTTGGAAACATTAAATGTTTTTCCATGTCCTCCCCCCCCCTCAATAATATTTTGCTAGCCGGTGGTAATGGTGACATTTGTGAGAAGAAAGTATGTGGTCGTTGGGTTTGAGACACAGCACACATCTGCCACTAGAGGCGCTCCGCTGTGTGTGAGGCCCTTAGGCCATCACTGAATGAAAGCTCCAGCTCCAGTGCCAGCGGGGTAAGGGCTCTTGATTTGTACTCCTCACTGTCAGGGCAGGTACCGTGTGCACTCCCTGTGATGAGCTGTCCAGAGCAGCGTTTCCATGTTGCTCTCTCCCCACTACTTGGTTGTGTTTTGAAGATGAGTCATGAACCTGTTCCGTGTCCCTCTCCTCCTCAACCTGGAAAGACGGGGATGATTAGAAAGAAATGTCTGTGCTCTGATGACTTTCTAGAGAGATGTAGGAAGGGATGCAGTGTGTACTACATGGTCTGCACCATTCCTGCCCACTGGCTGCCACTGACACCCCTCGGAGAGGTCAAGACTGTGTCTTCCCTCTCCTGTCTTGTCTCTCTCGAATTGCTCCACTGAGTTATGCCATGCCAAGGGGAGCCATCTCATCTGGCTCACTGCTGCAGGACCTAGAATGTTAGCCAGAGGCAGAGGAAGCCTGCAGTGAAGGCCTTGGTCAGTGAGGCTCAGGCAGACAGTAGGCATAGGCCTCGTGGGCCCGAACCTGTGAGAGGGAGCCGTTGTTGTGATTAGTGGGGTCCTTCGCAGTGCTCACTAGCTGACTACTGCCCTGTCACCCTGTCATAGGATGGCGAAAGCTTTTCTTGGTAAAGAGCTTGGTGAAGACACTGTTACCACCAAGCTGACTTTGGAAATACTGTTGCATAATTGGTTTTCAACATGTATGATATAAGAAATGTCTCTGTGTTGTGGGGAGGCGCTGGAGAGATGGCGCAGAGGTTAAGAGCATAAGCTTGCTGTTCTTGCGGAGGACCCAGGTTCAGTTTGCAGCAGCCAGAGGGTGGCTCACAGCCACCTGTAACTCCAGGGGATTCTCTGGCCTCTGTCCACTTACACACACTTTTTTTTTTTTTTTTTTTTTTTTAAAGTAAGAAAAACAGAACAAAGTGATAAGCAGAGATCCTGGAATGTCTTGGCTGTGTGACAGCTCCTGCTAGTTGTTAGCTGACGGTCCTCACCGTCAATGTGAAAATGGTATTTCCAGCAAAGCCACTGTATCAGAGTGCCTCTCTCTGTGTCCCTCTAGCCGCACAACTACATCATGTTACACACACACAGCACCTGTTCTATTAGATAGAGGAGGTAGTCACAGAAGGAGACCCAGCTTTTGGTGTTTGTGATAATCTATTCCATGTTGTTGGTATGAATAGGGGCTGCAATGGAGGAGTGCCACACGGGAGAGTAGACGTGGTCACAGAGAGTGTGGTGGCATGGGGGTCTGAGCGTGCTCGCTGGTGCCATGCAGAGCTACAGGGCTTGTTGACGCTTTCTTCCCTGCAGCCTCTTCTCTGGGTTGCCATTGCCGTCACCATCAAGCTGACTTGGGATGGTGTGTTGATGGGTAGTCTCTGCTTACAGGAGACTTGCAGAGTCCACTTGGCCTGTGTGGGAAGCTGCTATTGGGAGCTGTCAGTCATTTCGTCTTTGGATCCTCTCAAGACCCCCTTGGAGTTCAGCCTGCAGACTGCACACAGTGCAGAGGGTGGCTGTGCTGCTGGTAGCGGCTGGAGATGGTCAGAGTGCTCTTTGGCTGTCTTCCCTTAGCTTTTTAAAAGGAAGACTGTTCATCTGCTCTGCAGTGATGTGCTTCTAAAATGTTAAGAGGCACTGGACTGATTACAGATAGGGGTGTAGCTCAGAGGCAGGGAGGGCTCTTAACCACAGTTAACAAAGTCCTGGATTAGAGCCCCAAAACCGCAGAAAGAGAAGTTAAGACATACAGTGATATCCGAACAAATACTTTTTGCTAAAGAAAAAGAGTCCATAGAAACATTGAAAAGGCATCATTTTGTTTGCAGTGGGTGAAGCTTTAGCATGTCTTTCACTAACAGTGTGTAGGGCACTAGAAGAAAAGGCTTTAGTAATTAATCCCAGAACTGAAAAAGCTGTATTAAGTGTCCTAATTTGCTGCCGGTTGCTTAATTGAGCTTGTGAAGATAATTGAGTGTCTAACCTGTGCCTTCCTGTCCAGTCCTTAAACTGTCTAGCTTCTGCTAAGTGAGGCGGCAGTGAGAGCCGGGCAGAGATCTTCCTTCCGGGTTCAGCCAGTTGATGTTTCTCCTCATATGTTCCGGTCTCGGGCTGCCCACCCCCCACTGCTTTACAGTGTACCAAAAGCGAGGGGTGGGGAGCATGGGGACACTCTGGATACCCCTGTGGCTTTTGTGGGATAGTGGCATGGCCTGTCTGCATACTGTGAAGGAGATAAAGTCAGGTGTGTGAGCACTGGACCCTGATCTGCCGAGAAGGCTGGGCCCAGAGCCTCTCACACAACTCTCAGCGTCTGTTGCCTGAAAGGGCATTTACTGCAGTGCAGAGCGCTCTGCTTAAGAGAGGGGGTTTATAAGGAGTTCCTGGGGTCACAGATAACTGCTAATCCTCTAGGTAAAATTCCTCCCTATGGCCTGTGTAGCTGTCAACCGAAAGTCTATGTGCCAGGCGTCCCCTTTTGTTCGTGCGGATTCTTTTTCCATGAAGTCAAGAGGGTGGAAAGATGAAGGACAAACAAACCAGATCAAGCTTGGTGCTTTCTGCAGTTTGCATTTTGTACAGGATGGCCCAAAATTATGTTCAGTTGTTTACATATTATGCTATAATCGATTATGAACGTCAAAGCTTTCTAAAGGGAAGTTGTGTCTGTCTGCTGTCTTCTGCCCTTAGCCTTGTATTTCTCCTGTGTCAAAAGCTGGCTCTGCCTGAATCCCTGCCTGTTTTATGTAGCTTACCGTCAGAAGGCTATTATCCAAGATCTTTTGATGCTTTCCATTAGGTTAAGTAACACAAAGTGCATACCAGGTCAGACATTCCAGTATACTTTCACCCTCTTTCTTCATTTAACACGTAAATGTGAGATGCAAGTGATGTTATTAAATCCGCTTTGCCCATTTAGTCTGTGACTGCTGATTGTCAACCCACTTCCACTCTACTAGAAACAGAGGCCCAGTTGAGTTCCTCATGCTGTGAGACACATGGCAAGGAGAGCCCATTTCTGAGCCCCTGTAGCTTTAGGAACTAACCCTAGCCAGGGAAAAGTCACAAGAAGATGTTACTGGCCAGTGCTTAATTAAGGTCACCAACGAATGGAGTACTTTTTGGCTCTTCCCCTTTCTTTCTGCCCACTCCATGGTTTGCAGTCATGGTGGTAAGGCCTCAGCAGCACGTTTGGACCCCTGAGCTAACATAGAGACTGGACGACACAGAGTGTGGATGATAGCAGAGGAGAAACATGGAGAGAGTCTGGTTTCTGCCCATATGGAAGCTGTTTGTCATCATTGTGCATCCTTGAGAAAATTAGTCCCTCAAATTTTTGTTTTTGACTTCCTGGGCTTACATGATGTAAGAAACGCTTACATCAGCATGGTGAGATGTATGCCTCACTGGCGGAGCTGCATTTAGTAAAGTGGACGTGGGAATGTTGGAGATCTGCTGAAATCACACGGAAGTACCGAATAGACAGAGCCCCCTCCTCTGGCTCATTAGTCAGTGCTCACCCTAGAGGCATAAGCCTCAACTCAATGCAGGTATTTCCAATACTCGGAGCGTGTGGCTGTCCCACATCTTCAGCGCCACAGAGCACGAGTGTGTGAGCATGGATCAGGACCTTACTAGAGCTGACAGGTTCCCACCATCCCACAGGGCCTGGCTCCAGCCTCAGGAGGAAATTCTTAGTGTTACCAAGAAACTCTGCAAGTTAGGGATGATTTTCAAGAATTAAAAAGTTGTTGGTTGGGGCTGGAGAGATGGCTCAGTGTTAAGGACTCTTACAGCTCCCTCATCACAAGATCTGCAGCTGCAGTAGCTCCAGGGAATCGGGCTCCTATCCCCAGCCTTTTCCCCAGAAGATGCTGCAGTAGATTTGTGTGTGGATGGAATGTGTTAGCCTGTGTCTGCTCTTGGAAGTGAAGAGTTGCTGAGGTACTGACAGAACTAAGAGCAAGTGTGTAGTCTGACTGCAGAGCAGTCTTCCTCAGTAGAGAATGCATCTGAATGAGGAGGGGGGTGAGTGAATGAGTGAGTGAGTGAGTGAGTGAGTGAGTGAGTGAGTGAGTGAGTGAGCGAGTGAGCAAATGAATAAGTGAGTTTGTGAATGAACAACAGTGAAGAAGTGAATTTGTGAATGAATAATTGAGAGAGTAGATGCGTGAACAAATGAGTGAATGAGTTTGTGAATGAACAACTGAGTGAAGAAGTGAGTTTGTGAATGAATAATTGAGAGAGTAGATACATGAGCAAATGAGTGAATGAGTTTGTGAATGAATAACTGAGCAAGTGAATAAGTGAGTTTGTGAATGAGCATCTTCAGTAGTGTAGAGGCTGCAGAAACAGTGAATGGTATAGGACAAAACCAATTTTCATCATAGTTACTTTCATTCCTGCTGAGTTAGAGTTAGCGTACAGTTCACACACCATCAAGGATTCTCACAAGTTGCTTGTTAGAATTTGTTAGAACTTGTTAGAATTTGGTAAATTTTCCTAGACTGGAATGGAAGCTCAGTGGAACTGTTTCTGGTAGGTGGATTCCTGGTAGTCCTGCTGTCTGCTGCTGTCTCCTGGCATGGTATTGACTTTTGCCAGTGACTGGCCTGTCCTTGTAGACCTGCCTTGGCCTGAAGAATATGCCAGCTGTGTCCAGGTGCCCAAGCCACTCCATGACATGACATTCTTAGGTCTTCAGTGTTATTGGTTATGTAACTTAGAACACTGGAGTCTTTCTTGAAGTACACAGATGTCTCTGGCCCTGGTTTATTTTTAGGAGGGAATTATTTCAGATCATCACATGCTGTTCCTCTCCCTTCCAACTTTCAGGAGGGACGCAGAGATTACCACGTGCCATCGGGATGTCCCTGGCCAAGGAACTCATCTTCTCTGCACGAGTTCTTGATGGTCAAGAAGCCAAAGCTGTGGGCTTGATCAGCCACGTGTTAGAGCAGAACCAAGAAGGGGACGCTGCCTATAGGAAGGCACTGGACCTGGCCAGAGAGTTTCTACCTCAGGTACCTGTGAAGCACCTGTGTCCATCTGAGACCACTCCATGACACTAGCATAGAGCGTCACCCATCTCACAAGCTGAGGTGGCCCTGTCCTGCCTCTTGAGTGTAGCAGTTAAAATAAGATTTGAAGGTAATCTGAGGGTTGCACTGGAGACAGACATACTGCTACACACCTACACACACACACACACACACACACACACAGAGAGTAACTTCCCAGCATGTTGTTTTAGCTTGTTTACCAACTTATACTCTAATAATCTCTGTAGAGACAGTGATAGATGGGCTACCACCTCATATGAAAGTGTGTAGAATGACCCGGTATCCCACTGAGTCAGGAGACCGCATGTGCACACTCGGGTGAGGGCCAGGGCTTGCTATTGGTATCTTGCTGTTGGTATCTTCCTCCAATATTCTCCACCTTATATGTTGAAGAGGGATCTTTCTTGGGCCCCAAGCTTTGTAGTTCAGCTCTTCTGCCCAGCTTTTTAGCTGTTTCTGCCACCTCAAGTTCTGGGATTACAGGCCGGCTGCCATACCGACCTGCCATTTGTGTGTGTTGGAGACCTGAACTCACAGGAAGCACATTACCCACTCACTGAGCCCCCTCCTCAGCCCCACTGTGTTGTGTGTTAATCTAAAAAGACTATTTAATTCGAAATACAGCATCAAATTGACACTTACATCCTATAGACAGATGTAAGCCATGATCAAAGAACTCAGTGTGTCTGCAGAGTCTGGCCATCGCTAGTGTGGTGATGCCAGCTGAGTTTCCACAGCATGTGAATGTCGCCGTTGTTCACAGAGAGGGAAGACATCTAGTCCTTCCCTCCAGATACACCTGAGAAGCTGTGTCAGCCCACCATCGCTGCAGTCAGCTGTCCATGCTGAGAGGACACGCCTGGCCAATCCCTGTCCCTGAGGTAGCTCTCCATGCTGCAGGAGAGAGGTAGCGAATACATAATTGATGGCACAGAGCCCCAACCTGACAGCCCCAGTTCATCTCCAGCCCAAGCTTCGGCATTGCTACTGGTTATTGTGGTGCTGAGCCAGGCAGACTTCCTGTGCTCCCCTCTGCTTCACTTGGAAGGGCAGTTACTGAGGAGTGTTGGACATTTAAAGGACACATGCCTCCTGCTGCTATCAAGATCCAGTTTGATCAGTGACAGCCTCTGTGAAGTCCAAAAAGCTCAGAAAATCAGTTTCTATCTAGCATCCCAGTTGTTGTTAGCTTATCTGAGGATGATTTATATAAGTTTAATTAAAGCTTGTTTCTTTACTTTGGATTTCAGGGGCCTGTTGCAATGAGAGTGGCCAAACTAGCAATTAATCAAGGGATGGAGGTAAGTGTTTCGGGTACTGCAGAGGAAAGAGGTCGTTCCTCAGAATCAGGCTTAGATGTCTGTGTTCTTTCCTAATGCTCCGGAATACAGCTGCTCCTGTATTGACTGAAGCTGCTAGGATTCCTTTCAGGGCCATAGCTGTAAAATTTCAGTG
This sequence comes from Phodopus roborovskii, assembly GCF_943737965.1. Lineage (NCBI taxonomy): Eukaryota > Metazoa > Chordata > Mammalia > Rodentia > Cricetidae > Phodopus > Phodopus roborovskii. The sequence continues at coordinate 10,320,952 of NW_026126482.1, forward strand.
TCCCGGCAGCCTTGTTCTCTTTGATATGGCGTTAGTGGGGTCCTTTCCTGTCCCGGGGGAAAGACTCCTTAGCCAGACCACATTCTGTTGGTAATTCAAGGAGAGCCACCCAGCACCATGCAGAGTATTGCTTTCTACCTGGAGTCTCTGGGTGTTCAAGGGGAAGCACTGAACCCAGGCTAGTGTGAGTGTGTTTGTATCACACTGGAAAGAAACATGACTGCAAAGGAGAAGAATCCTGGGCTGGGGGAACATTGGTCAGTGCAGATTCTCATAAACTTTGGAATCTAGTATGTGCATGTGTCCATGTGCAGAAGTCTTCATTTAACCTTCACTGTACCCTTACTTAGTGAGTACTGCAGCTGGCACCTTGTGAGATGTGTCTCTGAAGCAGAGAGAGGTCACATAGCTGTCCCCAGTTACATAGCTCCAGATGGTGGAGTCAGGCTGTGACTTCAGGAGCCTAGTCACAAGTTTCAGGTTGCACATACTTCTGAGCAGTTGTGCTGTGTGGAAGGGTTCTGTTATTTCAGGTTGGGGCTATCTGGTTTGAGTTTACGTCGAATCTTCCTTATTCTGCTAAAATACTTTTTTATCCTCAGGTCGACTTAGTAACGGGGTTAGCAATAGAAGAAGCCTGTTATGCTCAGGTATGTAACATGGTCACAAGTTCAGTGAATGTGCACATTCCAACTTACATTCATGCCAAGGCATTCTGTGTCTGTGTGCATTCCCATCCCCAGCGGGCTACACCCTGGTTGGAAGAAGTTGCTCCTGAGATTTTGCAGGGTGCCCTGCCACATACTGATGGTATTTGTGGCTCATTGACTATTCCTGGGATTCTGAACCTTCTGTCTTCATTGAAAAAGAAAACTATATGATCATATTCATGCCCCCACCCCCAAAGCAAAAGTCTTTTTCAATCTGTGAGCAGAGCAAGCCCTGTGCTGACATGGTCCATACCCATCAGGGTCAAGGTGGCACCCTCTCACTGTCCCTTGAGCATTGGGTTAGGAGCCATGCTAATGCAGAAAGACGACATTGAAAAGGTAAGAACGAAACTACCCGGCAATGGAAACCCTCCTCATAAGTTACAGCAAGGTCACACTAATCCTGACTTCAGCAACAAGGGAAATGTATGGCTATTATCTTAGTAGCCAAAACATCTAAAAAGTATACACAAGCTCTAGAAAACTAGTAAACACGGTGGCAGAAACTACAGTCTGTATCATTGGATGTCTGTGTTCGAGGGCCAGCGACTCAGTGTCATTGAGAAGTGAGCCCTGCAGGGTGTAGAGGTGCACACCTCTATGTCAGTACTCCAGAGACAGAGGCTTGTGTGAATTCCAGGTCAGCCAAGCCTACAGAGTGGGGCCCTTGTTCCCTATCAAAGACAAGATATGCATTTAATTCAATCACAGCAAGCATCTTGACTCCTTACTTAATGGATAAAAAGTTGATTCTGAGTTCAAAGATATCAAACCGATAGCTCAGTGTGGCCAGCAGATAGATCCAGGAGACCAAGAGTCACCTGTGTCCAGTCTTTGTGATGATGCTGGAGGAAGAACAGGAGTCCAGGGGCTGACTTGGGAGCCCCACAAAGTCGAGCCATGGACACTTTGACAAGAGGACAGCAGCTGCTCAGTGGAGAGCAGATGAGTGTGAAGACAACAGCACAGAGCACATGGGCATCCATGCACATGCAACCTTACCCATTGCACAAAATGTGGTGAGCTGTGAGAAATGAGCAACCATAGCATGTATAGGTGGTGCAGGAGGAAGTTCGGCCTTGGTTTTGGCAAGCCTGCAAGAGAGAAGATGGGTGGATTTTTGACACTGCTAAAAGGATGGAAAGGGGTAAGCTGGAAGTCAGTCTTTTCAAAACCTGAGTCTGATGAAGGACTCACATCCAAGATACTTCAGAACTGTGGACTGCACAGTAAGGTAGTGAAAACCCACTTAAGAGTGGACAAGAGGGGCTGGAGAGATGATGGTTCAGTGGTTAAGAGCACTGGTTGCTCTTCCAGAGGTCATGAGTTCAATTCCCAGCAACCACATGATGCCTCACAACCATCTGTAATGAGATTTGATGCCCTCTTCTGGCATGCGGGCATACATGCAGACAGAACACTCACACCTAAAACAAACAAGCAAATAAAAAAGAATGGACAAGAGATCCCAATAGGCACCTTGCCGCAGTAGATGGGCAGATGGCAAACAGCCATGAGTCCATGCTGGAAGTACCTGTCATCTAGAAACTGAAGACTATGCAGTGTGTGTTGAGTGATCAAATCTCAGAACAGTGAACACCAGCACTCACCATGACTGCCGGGGCGTTAGTAGCTCTTTGGCTCCAAGAGAGACAACAGTTTGAGGTGAGCGTGAGTGCTCTCTACCATGATGGCCAGCAGCTGTGTCCTTTGATGTTTACCCAGATAAGGTGAAAGCATGTCTGCCCAAAAATCTGCAGCTAAGATTTATTCACAGTTACTAATTTAGAAGCAGGCATAGTGTCTGTCCTTCCTAGTCAGGCCTAGTGGCACTGACTAGTCTTCTGTACCTTGGGACTTTGAAGCTGACCTCCACTACATACTGAGGCCTTTTCTCAAGAATAAGTAAATAAAAAGATGTTCTTCAGTAGTGAGTGGCCACTTTCATGAAGTGGAATATTACACAGTGATCAGAAGATAGGACCTTTCAAGCAAGAAAATGGGGTCAAGGAACCTTGAATCCGTGGTGCTCAGTCTGAAAGTACTGAGTGATCCCAGACAGTCCGGTGACATTCTGGAAGAGGTGTTTGACAGATTGGAGATGATTGTGTGGAGAACAAGGAATACTTGGGGCAGCTAAGCCATCCTGTGTGTACTCTGGTGATGAGCAGATGATGTTGTGCCTCTGTCAAAACTCAACGGACACACAAGTGCACTGACTCTTTGCAGCTGTTGAAACTGGTGGACTAGAGGGAGCACCGGGGTCTCCCCATGCTGAGCTTTTCCTTTGTTTAACCTCTGAAAATAAAGTGTCTCACTTTTTAAGCGTATTCGAAATGGAAAAAAAAATGTTTGTCTAAAAATAGTTTGGCCACATACTTAGGAAATTTGTTCAAAGGACAAGTGGCCTTGCCAGCACCTGCTGGTGGCTTTCGTAGTTAATGCTTGATGTACTGTTGTGTTTGTAGGTTTTAGTGTTTCGTGTTTTGTCTTTCCTAGACCATCTCAACAAAAGACAGACTGGAAGGTCTTCTTGCTTTTAAAGAGAAAAGGCCCCCTCGCTATAAAGGAGAGTAGGAGGAGGCAAAGCCAGAGACGCCCTGTAGTGCTGGAAAAGCCCGAGATGCCGTGTGGTGATGGAAGCTCTTCGGATCAGATCCGTGTCTGGCACGGGGAATCTCAGTGACCAAAGTGGAGAGTGTGGGTTCTCACTACGCCTGGAGCAGGCCCATCTGTGCTCAAGCCACTGCGCCATGTCGTATTTATTCAGATTTATAAAGCTAGCAGTGTCTGTGGTCAATACATTCAAATTAGGTGTATGTTTTTAATATTTCCCGCATATCAGGCTTTCTGTCATTAATTTTTTAATGTGAATAATTTATATTGCACACTCTAGGGAATAATTGATTGTACATCTACTTGCTGCATTAAGAAAATAAAACTATTTCTGTATACCAAAAATGTGAAATTATACCAAATACAGTTGCTGAGTAACTATGTACATCCTAGAGACATATGTCTATAACCCCTGAGGACCGGGGTGGACATTCTGAGTGGAACTCCCCATTGTCAATAAAGTCAGTGGAAGGTCATTTGAGAATCTGCCTCTTGCCCATTGCCCAACTCTTCAGAATGGATTGCTGTGTGTTGAATTTCAGAGGAAAGTTTCTATGCTGATTTAGTCAAGGAACCATGTGACATGGTCCCAGAACAGGAGGTGAAGGGTCAACCCATTAGGGGGGCTTTGCTTGGCTTAGCCACAGTCAGTGTCTTCTGCAGGCGTATCCAGGGTTGAGCCTTGGTATGCTCAGATAGAACCTGATGCTTGCTGAAGACCTCAGTGGACCTCTTGTTCTGTAACCTGCATGCAGCCTGCATGCCCCTGCCTCTTCTCTTGAGTTTGCATCCTCATCTTGTGGCTGCTCTGCTGTTTGAGAGTGTACAGATATGATTCCTAAATTCTCATGAGAGACACAGTGCACTGACCACCACCCGGCCTACAGTTGCCGCCTGCCCCGTTAGTGTGGCAGCCGAGATCTTCGATGCTGCCTGTGGGCCAGCTACTCCCTGACTACCTCAGCCACTGAGGCTGCAGACCCACATACCTACCTGGTAGCTCAGCTAGCCAGCTGAGGAGCTTAGCTTTCCAGGGCTCTTGTCTGCTGTGCACACCTGACCCTCGTGGGGTCCTGTTTGGCGTCCATACATGTTTACTGAGAAAGCTGCTGAGCTCTTCGTCTCCAGCCTGAAACCTTGGCCAGTGGAGTGAGTGACCTTGCTTGGTTTCTTAGCCCTTTAGAGATACTGTGTCCTGTCCATAGCATGCTAAAAACGTCTCTTGTATGCTAGCTAGGCTGGAAATGGCACTGTTAATGGGAAAGGGTGGGGATTTGTAGGCCAGGCTGTACTTGCTTGTTGGTCACCATTTGATTTCCTAGTAAGTTTCAAGGCTGAAAGCAAAGTCCTATAGCAGCTCCAGATGGGGAAGGAGCAGGAGTGGGGTGCTGGCTCTTGGTGGTTTTGCCTCGCCTGGGTTGTCTTGCTGACACTCCCGAGGCCAGCCATTGTGGGGGACTAGCTTACACTCATAACCCTTGCTGCTCAACTCCGAGTGTCTGTGTATGTTAATGGTCACATCCATTCTGTTTGTTATAGTCTCTGTTTTGACATAGCCTCAAGTAGCCCAGCCTGGCTTCCAACTTGGCCAGGGTAGCCAAGGGTGGCCTTAAAACCTGTGATCATGCTGCCAAATGCTGGGAGTGCAAACGTGCTTCGCCCACTACATCCAGTTGTCTGCAGTGTCCCTGGGCGCCATGTATACCAGGCAAGCATGCCACCATCCCAGCTACAGCCCCAGCACCTGGAGCAGCTGAACCATTGATATGTCTCTGTGTGTGGGTTAAAGAAGGCATAGAAAGGGACTAACGGGATCCAGCCCAGTTGTCCTCCAAGAAACAGAAGCAAACGAGCATTTCACTTAATCTCAGTGTAAGATCTGCTGGTTCTGAGGGACTAAACCAGTAGAACACAGGTCACCTAGAGACTGTTCACGAGTGTAGAAACATGCTTGAATGCCTAGTACTTGAGAAGTGGAGGCAGGAGAATCATGCTTTTGAGGCCAGCCTGTTCTCCACCATGAGACTGCTGCAAAAGCAAACAAAAAGGTGTTAGAGAGATAGCAAGCAGAACATTTAGTGTTCTTTCAGAAGATCTGAGTTTGGTTCCCAGCACCAACAGTAGGTAGCTCACAACTGCCTTTAATTCCTGCTCCAAGGGTACCAGTGCCCTCTTCTGGCCACTGTGAGTACCTGCACATACATGCACACAGACATACATAATTTTTTTGACAGGGTGTCACTGTGTAGCTCAGCTGTCCTAAATCCCCTACTCGAGAGATTTGCCTGCCTCTGCCTCCCAAGTAATGTGATTAAAGGCATGTATTATCATGTCAGGTCCAAGATTTATTATTTCTTAGTGTGTGTGTGTGTGTGTGTGTGTGTGTGTGCTTGCTCATGCACATGCATGGTAAGGATTATGTACAAGTGTCAGTGCCTGTAGAGACATTGGATTCCCCTGAAGCTGGATTAGCAGGTTGATTGTGCACCACCCAGGTACAAGTGTTTAATCCCAGCACTCAGGAGGCAGAGGCAGGCAGATTTTTGTGAGTTCGAGGCCAGCCTGGTCTACTGAATCAGATCCATCACTGCCAGGGCTACACAGAGAAACCCTATCTTGAAAAACAAAGCAAATGCTAGGAGCTCTGATTTTCTCTCGTTATCTCCTTGACTTCAAGGATCATCTCGGATTTTTGTTTTCTACAATGATAGGTCTGTTTTCTCTACCAGTCAAGACTTACCCTTTTTATCTATCAAATACACCTTAACAGGCAAGGCTATTTTCCCAGCAGCACTGAGGATAGTGCTTTCCAGTGATGGGGTGTCTACTCTTGGGTAAAGGACTTTGAGAAAATGTACCTTTTGGATGGCTGTCTGTGGTCCTATCTCATCTCTCAGTTTGACCTTCATGTCTACTTTGGTGACCTGCCCTCCTCTGGCTCTTATTTGGAGTTCAAAGATCCTGACAAGCTGACATTTTTAAATAGTAAGCTCACTGTTTGTCTGTTGATCTAGTTAAAAGTTAACTGACAAGTATGCCTGTGTTTATTGGGCTTTATGAAAAAAAAATTCAGATTATTTTCTTTTAGTATATTAAAAATAACTGTGTGGTAGACGTGTCATGACACAAAATACTTGAAAGTTATTAATTATAATCTGGAAACTTAAGAGATATTTAACGTGAATAAAACACAGGTTGTGACTGAGGGGCAAGGAGGGTCATTTAAGCCCTTTGCTCAAAGTATTTGTGCTGCAAGCCCTAAAATTCTAACAGATGCATACCTTGGTGTTGTTACAGCCCCTCCCTCCTGGAAAGTTCAGAACTTGCCCCCACCCCTCCCAAGCTGGAGGACAGCACTTGAACCTTAGATAGCTGGTGTTTGTTTTCTAGATTTTCAGGGCAACAGGAAAACATCATGGACCTGACAGGGAAGGAAGATGGGGTGATCCAAAGACAGTGCACAAGGATGCCATGGAGGGGCCACCCCGTCTCTTTCTTGTCCACATTTAGAAGAGGTGGGTGGTAAGAGGGACTGCCCTTGGTAAGTGACAGATCTCTTGAGGACAACTGCTCACAGAAACCAGGATGGGTATTTGTGAAATCCTACCATACAAACAGCATTGGCCAGACAGTGTGACTAAGTGGTGGAGTGCACACTTTAACAGCTCCCAGGACCACAAAAGACAGGTAGGAATATTGACATATTGTCATGGTAATGACTGAATTAGGAACCTACCCAGTGCTTTCCAGGCACTGTGTGACATTCCTTCAAGGACTCACACTGTGGGCCTCCTGTGGTGCCTAGAGGGGCAGGCGCATTGAATCAACCCAGAGCTGATGACTCAGCACTTTTGCATTTGCAGACAGCCGGATAACAGAACCACACTAAGGCTGCGGTAGGTGGCCTGTCTACACAGGGACATGTGTCCTTTGCCCTGCTTGTTCAGTCATCTCATGACTTGGAGAGATAAAAGAGGTGTGTTTATCAAATGGTGGCCTGGCCCGGGCAGGCAGGTGGCAGAGTTGACACTTCTTGGCATTTCCCTGCCCCAGGTGCTTTACATACTCTAGTGTTCCCCAAGACCTCGGAAATGCACATTATCCAGTTTAATGAGCAGGGTCGGGGGTGGAAGCTCTTCTGGGTGGGTGTGTCCTGACGCATAATGTGGTAGATGATAATGTTCACTTGGCCTCTGCTGTAAAGCCTGGTGACATGGCCTTACATCTGTCTCATTGTGCTTCTGGTCCACCTCAGGACAGGTGTCAGGGCCCGAGAGCCACCCTGGGCACGTTTTATCAAGGCTGACATGCCTCAGTCCTCCACCCTGGTCGTGCTGGATGCTTTGCCCACTTACCTCTCTCCTTCCTTCCTTCCTTCCTTCCTTCCTTCCTTCCTTCCTTCCTTCCTTTCTTCCTCTTTCTTCTTCTCTCTCTCTCTCTCTCTCTCTCTCTCTCTCTTTTTATAGCTCTGTTGGGCTTTGAACTGTCAGAGATCAGCTCACTTCTCCTCAAATGTGTGAATCACCATGCCCAATCCTGTGTCCAGTTTAATGCACTAGCTTTGGGGTGATCCTGGAGTCACTGATTTTCTGAGGGCACCCAGAAACTCTGGCAAGCTTTGGTGTACAGATACCAACAGTGAAGCCATAGGCTAAGCACCTCCTTTTGTATGTGCACGTGTGGGGGGGGCGTGGGGGAGCGGGCAGAGGTCAGTAGTTGCTGCTCTTTGTAGAATCCCAGTCACATTGTACCAGTCTTTATAGTTACTACAGCCTCAAGCAGCTCTGTTGATGGTACTTGTATTTCATATTTCAGAGGTGACCAGCTGGGCGGGGAGGTGGACTTCACCGCCATAGCCAGTGTAAGGATATGTCTAAGAACAATGGCCCTGGCAGCAATCACCACACCTCAGTGTATTTCTGCTTCCCAGGGCCCAGCAGGTGACAGGATTGGGGGTAGTCAAGTCTTAGAAGTAAGAAAAATATTCATGGTCCAGGAGGGGTCTGATTGGCCACTATGCTCTGTGGGGTAATCCATAGTGCAGGGAGTTTTAGTGTAAGAATTGGCATCATTGTGGGTGCAACAGTCCAGTGGGTAAAGAGGGCCTGAGTTCAAGTCCTGGAACCAATGTAAAGAAAAACAGGATGTGGTGGCATGCTTCTAGCCCCAGTGTTGGGGAGTCAGGGATGGGGGAAGCCTTTGGGCTCTTTGGCAAGCTAGCCTGGCATTTTTGATGAGCTCTAGGCCAGCTAGCAACCCTGTCTTACAAAACAAGATGGACAGACAGTGCCCGTGGAACAATGGTCAAGATTATCTTCGGGCCTCCACATGCATAGATACATCTGAACACAGACCTGCATACTCATGCATACTCCTGTACACACATGTACCTGAATGCCATGTTTACAGTGTCAGTTTGGGGGCCTGGGCATATGGATTGCCTTGGAGAAAGCACTGAATTTCTCATCAGCGGCTAGCTTTCATATGGCTGTCCTGCAGTTTCTGTTGTCTGGTGGGCCACCAGAGCAAGAGTTGAGCTGGGCTCCGAGCAGGCCGGTCTCCTTCCTGCCTAGGGCTCTGTCCGTTCGTGGATCTTGCTGCCAAGATGGGTTCAAATGCTTCAGCCTCTGAAATATCTGAACATCTCACGGCTCTGCCTGCAACAGTGGGAACCCTTTCAGAGCAGGCTCCTGCACCTCCCACAAAAAGCTCCTGTGTCGTCAGGTGGCGGCTGACGACCGAAGGCGTCCGGTTGGTGGTGATGTTCACCAAGAAGGTTCTAGAGACAGTTGAAAGTTGGCAGCTGCACCCTCTTGACCCTTTTCAGAAGTAATGAGTCACTTTCACTTTCAACCTCGGAATGGGTTGAATGAATCTCTTGTGCAGTGTGCAGAAAGAAATGTGTTTGGGCAAGCAAGCTAAGTCCAGTTCTGAGCAGCCTCTCCCTCTTTGAGTAATATTTCTTTTAAGTCGTCTGATAAAAGTGCTTATTAAGAGGGCCATCGTTTGAATGCATGAAAACGTAACTACAAAATTTATGTGACATATTGTAAGAGACAGGCAATGGCGGTGACATTTAACTTGACAGGAGGAAATTCTGGTGATGGACAGCTATGACATGGTGCTATAATCTTGTTTGGGGGACAGGATCACTTGTAGCCTGCACTGTCCTTGAACATACTGTGTATCAGAGGATAACCTTGAACTTCTGATCCTTCTGCCTTCATCTCCCCAGTGCTGGAATTAGCAATCTTTCACCAGCACTTTTGGTTTATGAGGTGCTGGGGCTCAAATCCAGGGCTGTGTGAATGCAAGGCAAGCACTACACCAACTAAACCCGTTTCCAGCCCAGCATGCTCATCCCTAGCACCCCACACTGACTGGCTCTGTTTGTTTAACATGGAATTCCTTCTTTTCCTCTCCAGTCCTTTTAGAGATGTGGAGTGTGTGCCCTGGGATGTCAATCTGCTGTTGAGAAATGATGAATGCAGGATGTTTATCCTGGCCCATCAGTGACATCAGTGTTCCCAAGAGCAGTTGTGATGTGACCACACACACCCCCTTGCTCACATTACTCCCCATGACTGAGGTTTCTGTATGCCCAAGTGAGCATCCTGTACACAGACAGATGTGTCTCTTGAATTTCCTAAAAAAGCCGAACAAGTTTAGAACTTTAAATTGTGTTTGAAATGCTCCAGGCATCAGGGCCGAGGAGCTAAGAAAAAGAAGCCGTCTTGGCCCTTCTCCAGCCCTGCTTGGCCAACTCTGTGGTCTACTGCAGATGGAAGGTGGGTGCCACTTGTGTGCAGCATGGTTCTGTGTGTCTGCTCATCAGACCTATCACAGGGTACCCAGGCCTGAGCCTGCTGGACTTGCATCCTCCACGCTCTAACCCCACCTACCATACCCTGAGTTCAAGGTAGAGGAATACCCATCTCAGTTGGAGTTTCTCTTTTGACCAACTCATATTTGACAAAAGTCACTACCTAAGTGTACAACTGAGTGTTTGTTTTAAATAGATTCAGGGTTTTGTAACTGTGGTCACGACCCAATTCCAGGATGTTTTCTTTGTGCCCCAAACAGGCTCTGGCTAAGACTCCAGACATTGTATTGAGTAATAGTAGAGATAGTGGGGTGTGCTTGTCTTGTTCCTGATTTGAAAAGAATGTTCCAGTCACCTTGACTTTTGAGTTGAACTGTGAGCCAGAGTAAACCTCCCCCCCCCCCTTAGCTGCTTTTTATCACAGTGACAGGGAAAGGAACCAAGACAGCTCAGAAAATAGCAAGCGTAGACAACTAAGATTGCGTGGGATTAAAATCCTCCAGACAGACAGGGAAGCCCTGCCAGGTGTGTGATAGACAGGAGAGTGGAGACCATTGCTGCACACCTGATGGATTAACAGGTGGGGCATGAAAGGAACCAGATGATCCAGTCAGTGAAGGCCAGTTGAAATGAGCAGGTACTTCTCAAAAGGCAGAGTACACTGGTCAGTAAATACCCGAGAAACGCTCAACATCCACAGCCCTTAGAGAAATGCAAACCAAAAGCACACTGGGATCCTGGCACCCCCTGTGATGGCTGTCCTTAAACAGCAGTGCTAGCAGGAGTCTGGGACAAAGGGGACCGCACTGCTCATGAGAATGTAGGTAGGAACTAGTATGGAAGGATGTCCAAAAACTCAAAGTAGAGCTACCTTATCTAACTGTAGCAGTCCCAGGTAAGCCCGTGTACAACAGAGCTGCTGCTCGCCCGTGTTTACTGTAGCACTTCTCGGCAGCCACGCTATGGAGTCCACCTTTGTCTGTCAACCCAGGAAGGGGTACAGAAAGTGTGCTAGCTATCCAAGACCGTTCACACAAACAAAATGACATTAGTCATTTTAAGGCTATGGATTGAATGGGAGATCACTGTACTAATCTAAGCAAGCCAGATTTGGAAAGGCAAATGTTGTGTGTTTCCCTTCATATTCTTCAGATTTTACACACACACACACACCACCACCACCACCAGCAGCAGCAGCAGCAGCAGCAGGAGGAGGAGGAAGGGGAATTGCTTGGGAAAGGGAAGGGTACTAGTAGGAAGAAGGAGAAAGACAGGGTGAGGTAATAGATAATACCAAAGTACATGATGTATTTAAACAGAATATTGTGAGACCTGCTGCTTTATACAACAAATGCACATGATTATTTTTTAAAAATACATATTTACTTTTTACATATGAATGTTTTACCTACATGTTTGTTTGTGTACCACATGTGTGGCCTGGTGCCCACAGAGGACAAAATACTGCATTGGGTCCCCTGGAAGTGGAGTTACAGAAGGCTGTGAATTGAACCTGGATCCCCTGGAAGAGCAGCCAGTGCTCTTAACTCCTGAGCCATCTCTCCAGCACTTAAACTATTTTTAAAGAATCAAAAATCAAGGAAAATTTCAAGTATTCAAAACAAAACAACAAACACCAGTTGTCAGAAGCGGGCTCCTCTATTGACATAAACTCGAGTGAGTTCTTTGGGGTGCAATGAGGAGACTCTAGAGACTAACTCACACTTACATGAAAGAAACTAGCACCAGTAAAGGTGCACAATGCACAAAAGACAGTGTGAGCAGTCTTCGTGTGTGGCTTCCTTTCCTCTAATCGGAATAAAGGATGATGTCATGAAGCAGGCTCTGTGCTGCTGTTCTGATGGCCTCGCAATCTGTGTAACCGGGAAGCACAGAGGAAAGGGAGGGGAGGGCTACAAAGCTGCCTACAAGCACAACTTTGATGGATGGTTGAAATTTAGTAGGCATCAATCCAAAGCAGATTGTTATAACCTGAAATGGTAATTGTAATTCCCAGAAAGCTCATTCACAAGTCAAGTATGTATAGTAAAAGAAATGATAGAGAAATCAAATGCTATATTAGGAAAACACAGACTGCAGAAATGGGGATGAGAAGGGAGAGGAGACAAAAGGAATAATGAGGGGGGGGGAGAGAAGAAAAGAAGGAGAAGGGAGAAGAGGAGGAGAGAACAGTAGTCACGGCTGTGACATTTAGGTATACAACAGCGAATGAGTGACACAGACTGTCAGCAGAGTGTGTGGAGGGATGGGAACACGTAGACATCTAAAAGCAAAGATCTAACACATGTGGAAAGATGGCTGACTGATGGGGAGGGCATTGGCAACTATTTATTGTTGAGTTGTAAACTAATAAGAAGACTTCACTAGCTCACTTTCAAAGGCTGCTGGACCTGGGCAGATTGACAAGGAAAAGATGAAACAGTAGATGCCTGCTGAGCAGTCCATCCAGTAACAACAGGACAGGGCCTGCAGCCTCCTCCAGGACAGAGCATGCATCAGCCAGCAAATGAGAGTCCTTGAGAAAGACCGGAGCCCACCCAAAGGATGCTTGTCAGCTCTAATGAGGTGAAATCTGAAAGTTTTGAGGAAAAGAAAATTGGAAATTCACAAATACAGGATAAATTTAATCCTTACAATTTGAGAATAATAGAAACAAAGCTACCTGAATTGGAGGCCCCAAGATCGCCTTCAGCTCTGGTCATCTTCTGAAGTTGCAACATGTACTCACACTCATGGCGGTGACCCATTACCGATGAACACGTTGCCCAGCAGCACTGAAGGAGGCACAGGACAAAGGTTAGGGGAGAAAGGCTGCATCCAAGGCTTCTCTGGGGAGGTCACATGGGTTTGTATAAATCTGTGTGAAGCACTGCCAGCCTCTTTGCTGGATGTTGAGAGCCCAGGAGTCTTGGTGGGAGCATTATACACACAATCTATGGAAGGAACACCACAGTCCAGCTTCCTAAAAAGAGAGGGTGGTATTAAATACATTATTTGTACAGTTAAACATAGATCCTCTTAGAATTTTGAATTTTTTTTTCTGGTATCTCAGTTACTTCCTGATCTATGGTTTCAGTTAACAAGAAACTATGGCTGGACTTAGAACATTTTTTCTGTTTTGGTATCTGTGTCATACATGATCTGTGTATCTGTTGGGCTGAATGCATCCTTATTTTTCCATTTTCTTTCCCCTTTCTTTGTATGGGTCTTCTTAGCTGGTAGTCTCCACTTGGGATTATGATCCCCATAGACAACTGTATCGGGAACACTGATTAGACAACGATCCTGGTACTAAAATGCAGAATGAGGCAATTGGGAACTTTAATGATATTACCATTAGTATTAGGAAGCAAAGGAACTCAGATTCTCATAGGATAAATGGAGTTGAAAGATTATTAAGGCTAATGTTAGGTATAATTAAGTAAAAAGATGGGCTGGGGAGCTAGCATGGGGTTGAAGAGTGATTAGTGCTCTTGCAGAGGACCTGAGTTTGGTCCCAGCACCCACACAGCAGCAGCTCACAAACACCTGTTACTCCAGTTCAGGGGATCTGATACCCTCTTCTGGCCTCTGAGGATACTGCATGAAAATGATGCACATTCTCTCTCTCTCTCTCTCTCTCTCTCTCTCTCTCTCTCTCTCTCTCTCTCTCTCTCTCTCTCTAAATGAATGGATAAATGGATGGATTTTTGTTTGTTTTTTGAGACAAGGTTTCTCTGTGTAGCTTTGGTTGTCCTGAACTTACTCTGTAGACCAGGCTGGCCTCAAACTCTGCCTCCCAAGCGCTGGGATTAAAGGTGTGTGCCACCACCACCTGGCAATGGATGGATTTTTTTTTAAAAGGAAGAAACAAGAAATGAGAAGAGAAAAATATAGGTTAAAGGTAAGACAGATAATGGAGGTAACACTCATAAAACCTTATCAAGGACGATCAAACTAAAAGCAATAAAAAACACAGCTGTAAATTTAAAATGAAAATGAAAACTAACTAGAAATAAAATTACTAATGAAAATAACCTTACTAATTCCTTGTGCTGGGATGAATGTAGGGAACCCCATCCTCTCGGTTGCCTTTTACAGCCAGCTCCAGGAGAGCAATCCACGTCTCCAGGTTCAAGCTCATCAGATCCAGTGGGCTGTGTGTGAGTTGTCTTCTCCTTGTTTTGCTGAGGTAGGTTCCCGCCCAGGGATTGGCCTTCTACAGGCTCCCAGCCCTCGCATGGAAACTTGTGCAGGGAAGAATTTCATTCTTCATTTCCTGCTGAGCACAGTGCCCACCCCGACAGCTCTGATCCCCTCTGTGCTCTGTGTTCACACTTTCACCAGTGGGCTTCAGGGTTCTTGTTCCCATTTTACACCAGTGGGCTTCAGGGCTCCAGGCTCTTGGGAACTGAATCTGCACTGATTTGCTGGTCTTGTCTTAACAGGGTTCAGGCTGCTGTTCTGGTGGTGTCCCAGAAAGTGCCTGGGGATATTTCACTAATTTGTTTGTGTCAGGGTGAGCTTTCCTCTGGTGTCTGTGCTGTGGTTCCCAGGATTGTCACTGTGCTCCACAGATGATGATTTGGGCTCTCTGTCTTAATTTCTTTCTCTCTCTCTCTCTCTCTCTCTCTCTCTCTCTCTCTCTCTGTGTGTGTGTGTGTCTATATTTCTCTCTCAAACAGATGGAAGGAGGGAAAGAAGGAGGAGGGAGGGAGGAAGAGAGGGAGGGAGGGAGGGGAGGAGGGAGGGAGGGAGGAAGAGAGGAAGGGAGGGAGGGAGGGTATAGCTCAGAGCCGGAACTCAAAGCCTCACAAGGACAGGCAGTACTCTACCACTGAGCTATGTGTCCAGCCCTCTTTTCACTTGGTGATAAAATCTCAATAACTTGCTCACGACCTTGAACTCGCTCTGTAGTCCAGGCACAGTCTTCCTTCTTTAGCCACCTCCCAAGTAGCTTAGAATACAGGCCTGCCTGCATCCCGTAGGCATGCATGCCCCAGTTTCTCCCATCTGAGCTGAGTGTGCCAGTCCACTGCCTTCAGGCTAGCGGGTTTCCTTAGGAGAGGGACAGTCACTGTCTCTGGAACCCCTTGGGGATCACCCTGTTGCTCTGAAGACCTCTCTAATTTCTGCCACCTGCACTATATATAGGGCATCTCAGCGTGCCTTTCTGACTGGAGCCTGCTTTTCAAGCTTCTTGGGTGTGTGGTTTTAAATCTGTTGTTGAACTTGGGGACCACTTGGCCGTTATCTTTTCAAATGTGTTCCTAAACCACCCCCTAGGACTCCCATGACCCATGCTGGCATAGTCAGGGAAAGCCCTCGGTTCCCCGAGGTGTTTGTGTTCCTTTGATTTGATTGTCTTTAGATTTGCTTGCTTCTCCTGCAGTCTCCAGGCTTTACCGCCCTTTCCTGTGCTGTCATCACAGAGCTGCCGAGGCCTCTTAGTGAGCTTTCCACTGCAGCGCTGTAGTTTTGATTTTAGGAACCTACTTTGCTTCTTCCTCTCCTCTGTTTCTCTGTCTTCCTGTTCCTTGTTTGATTGGACACCATTCACACACTTTTTGCCCAGCTTCTTGCTCATATACTTAAAAACGTTTTTTTAAAGCTATGTGTGTGCACACACAGCACCCATGAGTGCAGGTGCCCACAGAAGAGGGGGTATCCGATCGCCTGGAGCTGGAGTTATAGGTAGCTGTGAGCCACCCAACATGGGTCCTGGGAGCAAAACTCAGGTCCTGTAAGAGCAGCAAGCCTTAACCATGAGCTGCCCCTCCAGCCTCTATGCACACACCGGAAGTAGCTGATTTGAAATGCTTGTGGTATATGTAGTTGTAACTTCAACTCTCAGGCTTTCTCTGGTGTGGTTTCTTCTCAGCATTAACAATTCTACACCGATCGTTCTTTCCATAGTGTGTGTGTGTCTGTGTGTGTGTCTGTGTGTGTGTGTGTGTGTGTGTTTGAATAAAGGATTTTAAAATAATGCAATGTAGCAACTGTGAAATCGGGATTCTGTGCCCCCTCCCCCCCAGCCAGCCAAGGCTGGCAGTTCCCTTGCCTTTTGCTTACTAACTTCCCCATCTGTATTTGTCTCTTGATGGTTAGTGATGGGCCATATATGCGCATGTGTGTAGAGTGTATGGGGGGGTCAGAGGTCAATCTTGGTGTCATTTATCAGGGGCTGTCTGTCTTGTTTTTTGAGACAGAGCCTCTCACCAGGCTGGAGCTCACCAAGTAGGCCAGGATGGCCTATCAGTGAGCCCCCTATCAGTGAACCTCCTGCCAGTGAGCCCCGGGTCATCCGCGTCTGCTCCTCCAGCACTGGGATTACCGTGTGCGCCACCATGCCTGTCCTTTTATATCAGTGCTGGGGTTGAACTTGGGTTCATGCTTGCACAGCCAGCACTGTATTGACTGAGCTGTATCCCAGCTCCTGAGATGTCCTCAAATCCCTTAACTAGCAAGAACCCAGCTCTTCTGGGGGTGGAGTGTGTGTGTGTGGGGGCGGGGGTACTCTGTGGCATACTGAGACACTCTTTCAACCCTTGGGCTGACAAAGACAGCTCTGCATTTGCCTCCATTTCTTCCCCAGTAGAACCTCCAGGACAGTGGGAGCCAAGAGCTGTAGCCTCCTGTGTCCTTTAAGAGCCTGTCCATGGTCCTCACATCCACAAGGAGGCCTTGCCTCCTGAAACTGTCTGAGCTGTCCACAGCCACTGATTTTCCAGTATCTTCTCTGAACATTCTGTCAGTCTCTTGTTGGCCTCAACTATTCTTATGGCCTCAGACAGCTGATTACAGTACTCTTTAAAAATATTTATTATTATTATTATTGTTGTTGTTGTTGTTATTGTTATTATTGTTGTTATTATTATTATTATTATTATTATTATTATTATTATGAGTGCAGGTTCACTGCAAGGCTAGAGGCATCAGAGCCCCCTGGATCTGGACTTACAGGGGGTTGAGAGCCACCTGATATGGGTACTGGGAATTGAACTGGTCCACTGGAATATCAAGATATGCTCTTAACCAGGGCCTTGTCACCAGCCCCATATCATGAGCTCTTACTGATCAACTTAGGTGCAGAGTAACTTTCTGATGGAAAAACATGGCATTTACTGAATCATTGTTTCAGCTGAAATGTGAACATGTCCTCCCTCCCTCCCTCAACATGAAAGGTTGAGTTGTGGTCAAAGGATGGGACTTGCTATGTATTTTCTTTCAGTGACTGAAGATGGGTACAGGAACAGCACAGTGCCCACCCAAGAGCTCTGCTTTGTAAGTTCCCATGGCTATGAGGTGTGCATTTGTATTTGACCCTAGCGGCTCAGCATACTGCCAGGGAGAGAGCAGAGTGAGCTGAAGCAGAGCGTGGGTCAGTGAAAATGAAATGCTGGTTGAAATCTCTGCCTTTGTTATGCTTTGCCTTTCTGGAAGCAGTTCGTTTAGGCTATTGACTTCATGCTCCACACTTGGTGCTTCAGACCTTGACAGGACCAGTCTCTGATGTGACCTGAGTAGACTTTGGGTAGGGTTCCCAGGCAGAGGTTTTGATGTGGTAAAATCCAAGGGTCCTTTTGGCAAAAGAAGGGGGTGGGTGGGAAAGGTAGGGAGAAGAGGGCAGGGAGGGAAGGAGAGGAAAGAGGAAGGAAGGAGGGAGGGAGGAGAAGGGAGGGGGAAGAGGAAGGACGGAGGATGAGGAAGGAAGAGGGAGGGAAGGGGAGGAGAAAGGGCAAAGAAGGAAGGGTAGAAGGAAGGAGAGGTTTGGTGCCATTTGAGGGCCCCTTCTTTCTGATGTGTTAGAGAGTTAGAGCACACTTGCTGCTTGGCTCTGAAGAATTTTCAGGCAGAAGTATCATGGAGAACATGGCCTGTAGAGGCCTTGAGCACCGCCCCTGCTGCTCCCACACACACGGGGCTGCTCGCGCTTGCACACACACACACACACACACACACACACACACACACACACACACACACACACACGGTGCATTGTTGGTGCTAATTACGGTCCACTCCAGTGGAGCAGGAGACTGTTGATGTTACACTCACAGTTTATGCTTGACAAGCTCCCTGTGCATGTAATAATTACAGCATATTTGTCTTCGGTATTTCGCAAGCGTTCTTTCTGGAGAATACTGGCAGGATTAAGTAACAGCTTCTCGGCCAGGGCCAGCATGGTTGCTCAACAGCACCAAACAGGGACCAAGGGTTATGACGCGCACAGCCCTGGCTCCCCCTCCCCCATCTCTGACCTTTTGCTTTTCTTACGTATAAAATAATCTATTGTGAGGCTGTGCCTATTGTTCCCAACACAGATGCCAGGAAGAACTTCAGCAAAACATTTTGCTTTGGTGTTAAAGGACAGCATTTACAGTGGTTTGGAGTTTGACGGGCCGGGCTGGCAAGCCACCAGGCTGCCAGCAACCAGGGACTTGAAAGTCTTCCTTTGGGAACTGTGGGGTAACTGACATTTCTGCTTTCCTGTTCTCATCCAGCTTCATTATTGGCACGGGCTCCTTGGGGGTGGGGGCGTGGTTGTGATTCTGTCTTGGAAAGGTCAGCAGGAGATGTGACACTGGCTGCATTGTGTAGCCCCACACTCGGATCCCAGACTCGTGCGTGTGCGCAGGAGCCCGTTATGCAACACAGCCCACGGCCTCAAGGCCATTTGCACAAGTTTCTTCTTCCCCAAGTTTGCAGTCTCCTGAGATGATTAACTCATGACATAATTCTCGCCCACAAACACAGGGCTGCTCGAACAGAGCAGAAATTCCAAAATAAAGCACTTCAGAAATAGCTAAGCATTTTTGGACTTTTTACCCTGCCTGCACGATTCACAAATGTTTTTAAACCTCTGAGTGAAACAGAGAGACCGACTCAGGGCTTTCTTGTTTAAACGTGGGAGTTGTATGTGAGAGGGTTCCTGTGGGAACTCTCTCTTCTACAGTGTTTTGATTTTACCTTTCTGTGCCCCAGCTTGCTGCTGAAAAGCCAGGCCTCCCTCGTCTGATGAGCGAAAGACTGATGTATAGTGGCTTTGATGAGTATTTTCAGAGTCATGAGGTAAGGCTGGTCTTGTTTCCACATACAGTGGAAAGTTACTGTCGTGGCTGTTACGGAGCCCATGGAACCAAAAAACTAAAAAAGTAAATGGCACACTGTGGCAGGTGTTTAATCTTATCAAGGGAGTTTGCTCTGTGGAACCGATGTGTCAGGATCTTTGTTGTGAGTGGCACAAGTTCAAAGTGGCCTGGATCAAAGAAAATGTCATTGACCAACAGCCCTCAGCAGGAAAGGACAATAGGGCCAGGCTCTCCGGGCTGGAGGGACAGCCTGTGTTTCCTGTCATGCCTGGTGTTCATACGATGGCAATTGGAGATTGGAACTCAGGTCCTCGGGCATGCAAGCATTTTATCTGTTGAACAGTAACCCCAGACTCACTATCTTCCTCCATTTTGTCTGTGGAGTACTAAGGGTGGCCTTGTCTGACAGCAGAACCCGGAAGCCAGAGGGGAGTAGAAAGAGGCCTGGAAGTATAAAGTCCTTTGGTCCAGCAAGAACCGAGCTGAGCCAGGATCTCCAGCCACTGTTGGAGCAGTGGGCCAGTCACGGGGACAGAACTGGAGTCAAAACATTGGTGGGTGGGGATGTGCACAGACATGGTTTAAATAGACTGTCTGGAGAAAGGGAGTACCAAAACCCAGCACCCATGGTCCAGTTTTCCCTACCTGCTGGAGAGGATGCTCCTGCCCGTTCCCAGCCTCCGCAACAGAGGGAGTGCTATTATGACTTCTGTGGAGATAACTGAAAAGGACATGAACTGGTGGGGTGGGGGCATGCTGTTATGGGCAACCCTAGTCAGGCCTCTGACCTAGATCAGGAGGACAGTGTGGGAGACACCCACCATCCTTAACTTCAGGAGGACAGTGTGGGAGACACCCACCATCCTTAGCTTCAGGAGGACAGAGTGGGAGACACCCACCATCCTTAACTTCAGGAGGACAGAGTGGGAGACACCCACCATCCTTAGCTTCAGGAGGACAGAGTGGGAGACACCCACCATCCTTAACTTCAGGAGGACAGAGTGGGAGACACCCACCATCCTTAGCTTCAGGAGGACAGAGTGGGAGACACCCACCATCCTTAGCTTCAGGAGGACAGAGTGGGAGACACCCACCATCCTTAGCTTCAGGAGGACAGTGTGGGAGACACCCACCATCCTTAACTTCAGGAGGACAGTGTGGGAGACACCCACCTTCCTTAGCTTCAGGAGGACAGTGTGGGAGACACCCACCATCCTTAGCTTCAGGAGGACAGTGTGGGAGACACCCACCATCCTTAGCTGTGGTTCTGTCAGCAGCCCAGTGTGTCCAGATCTCCCTCTGGGCAGGAAAGTACTTGACCATTGTCTGCTGTCATCTCTGTTGCTACCAAGACAACAATTCCCCGGGCACACCCTTACTGTTTACCAGTGTTTGGGGAGCTGTCAACTTTTGCACAGTTCTGATTTACCCGACTCTAGGTAGTTTTATGTGTTTTCTCTGATACCAATGTTATTTATTCTCATTATGATCTCTTTGGGGGAAATAGGAGCCTGGTTTTTAGGGTTGGGGAGAAGTTCTGGGACTTTCTGGGGCAAGATAATCTGACCCCATGAGTGAACTTCTGCTAATACCGTGGCCTGTTTCCTAAATAAACTTCTGAGGAAGAGAATTCAGGGCTCCCTTTCTTCTGAACAGTTTGCATACCCTAAAACTGTTTGAAGTAGGAAGTGCCCATCTCCCCTTTCCAGAGACCCTGGCCTCCGTTCTTTGCTTCTTAGAACAGGCCTCCTGGTGTTCTGATTGGTTTCTCAGTCTTGGGGTGTGCAGGTAGAGAACAGGCTCTGCAGTGTAAGGGCCAGAAGGCCCTAGCTGCTTCCTGTCCCCTCCCTGCACATGTATCTCCGCTTCACAGCAAGTGAACACTGAGGGCTCCCACCTGCCTGGGCTCAACTTCCACATGCCGGCCCCACTGAAGGCCAGTACCGTTGTCACACATTGACGTTCGAACCACCCTCGAGAGACCTACATTCCCGCTCCCCATAGCTGAGATGTTTGGCTGTAGAGTAAGAAGAGCAAACCCCCTTAGCTGAGGCTGTGTGTGTACGACCCTGATAGCCGAGGCTAGCCCATGGACCGGCTGCTCTGAAAGGCCAGTGACAGATGCCAAGCTGCTTCCAGGAACACACGTCCATGAGAAGTCGTGAGCCCATGAGCTCTTGGCCAAGACTGAGACCCACAAGGCTCTCGTACTTTCACTGGAGAATGATTCTTGTCTTGACTTCCCCAAGAAGGAAGTTTGTAGTGTGTGTGTGTGTGTGTGTGTGGTATGCTTGCACATACATATGATGTATGTTTTGTGTGATGTAGTGTGTGATGGTGTTTGCATGCTCATGTATGTGTGCATGTATTTGCATATGTGCGTGTTCGTGTGTGTGTGCATGTATGAATTGTGTATTGTAGAGTGTGCGTGGTTTCCTTTCCCAAGCACAACAGCTAGAGGCTCCAGATGGGTGGTCTTGGAGCCTCCTGGCACTCAGGGAGGGTCTGTGCTGAGGAGGCACTAGGGCACTCACTATGTGGTGGCAGGGGTTTTGAGAAACTCCTGCCGTGTCCTTGCTGCCTGAGGAGCCGCTCACAGGAACAGTTTATTATCTGGGTTGTAAAACAATAAATGTCCATCATTAGCAATTTCATATGCAATCTGTGTGTATTAGCATCCTCACCCAGAGGAGAAACATGGCGTTTCAGATGCAGGTTATTCAGGAAGGCAGACAGAGCTAAATTTAGAAGAAGCTAAAAGTGACCTAGACCTGTGGCTAGGGGGGCAGGCTTGGCTGGCACCAAGAACTCCCGCCCTGCCCTCCCAGCCCCATGCTGTCTGCCCCTAGCGTGAAGAGCCCCTACCTTTCGGGGACAGAGTGAGTCTTCTACTGTTACTCATATGTCAGACTGCTGCCCTCCTGCTGTATTTCAGGCCCTCCTGCCTTCCACAGAAGAACATGAATCACTGCGGAGGCCAGAGGGAGGGGGAGGGGCCCCGGTCACCGGAAAGAAGAGTGAAGCAAAGGCCTTTTCATAGCTTTCTGAGTAGGCCTTCTTTTCCATGGGTTAATTCTTATCTGAACAACCCAGATAAGGTTGGATGGCCTTTTTACAAGAAAACTATTTAAATACAAGGGATTGTTTGAACAGCTTTTTAAAAGGTCAAGGGCGTGTGTGTGTGTGTGTGTGTGTGTGTCTTTCAGTTTATAAATACCATATATCAATAGTTAATGACAGTTCTCAATAGTGTGTTTCAGTGCATTCTCTCAACATCAATTTTGGAGCCCCCCAAACACCTTCTTGTTCTTGTCCCAGGGGACTGACGCCTTGTGAAGGTCAGGTATGCTAGCCCATACCCTCTGAGACCCTGTCCTGTGCTCCAAACAGATGGTGATTTTTCAAACCGAATGCTATTCTGGTGTACTGACTTAGGAAAATTATCTTAAAATAGACTTAAACGAGCAGAGCCTGCAAAAATAAGCTGTCAGCTTCTTTTTTACTCCTGTGGGGTAAAACAAAGCTGTCAGCGATTTCCACACATTGAGGAATCTGTGCGCTTTCTTATTTTAGAGAAAGCTTTTTTTAGTGGGACTGTAATTGAGTCCCCTTACGTCTTTGAGTGTCAACAAATTACCATCTGTTCTAGAGACACTCAGTTGTGGAGACCGGCCTTGCCAAATACCAAGGAGCAACTGTTTGCCACTGTGAGTGAGTAGGCTTAGCATCTGGACCAAGGGACGGTGGCCAAGGAGCTGGTCTGCTGGACTCAGGTGTGATGTGAAATCTGGGGCCTGGACTCTGCTAGCCCAGCTTTAGGGGCCTTTGGCAGGGAGGGCTTGACAGAGGCCTGGAGTATATTCAAAGAACACTAAGAAGGTGGATTTGGAGGTTCTGGGGTGAATTGAGAGGTGACCTCAGCCCAGTGCAGTGGGTGGGACCCCAAGTGAGTGAGTTGAGTACACTGAGTGGCTGTAGCTCAGTGTGTTGGGCTAGAGGGAACACAGGAAATTCTCAGTTTGCTCTGTAAGGTAGTATCTACCCTTCGGATCCTGGGATTCAGTCAATACTGGGTTGAAATCAGTTCTGTCTGTAGTAATACTGCAGACTTTTGTCCTATCCCTATCACGTCTTCCTGAGATATAGTAAAGCACCAATCTGTTCAACACTGATGCCATTTGAAGTATTACAGGCTGTCTGATGATGAGTTAAGGTCTTCAGGAGGCTCCGCACAGACTAGGCTTACAAGGAAGCAACATATAAGGATTTACATACTCACACACATGGTAAAACCACAACCCCAGCAACAGCAAGAGACACCTGAACCTGACACAGGCTTTGCGGCAGGAAGCGTGATGGCAGGAACAGAGGGCCGTGGTCCTCGGCCTGGTGTGTCAACAGTGTTTTCTATGAAATGATCTCAACATGACGAGGGGGCAGTGATCCTCAGAGAGACGCTGAGTCCTGAGCTCCTCTTGGAGAGGAGCCTCTTGAATATGGAACTCAAGGATGACACCTCCCTGCATAGAGACTGGGGACATACAGTTCCCAGACTTGGTCCCCTTTGAAGACTGAATTGACCATCCAGGCTGCCCATCCATCCCAAGCTCTTCTAACTCCCAGATGGCTCTGTGCACTCGAGTGAAAGAGGATGGCCCAAGCCTCCTTAAACTGGAAGTTTAAGTGTCATGTAGCGTGTACCTGTCCCCAGAAAATGTGTTCAGTGTACACGGAGCCAGCCCTGGCAGCTCCTGCCGGTGTCTCCTCCAAAGCAAATGCCAGATCCCCCTCCCACCCCCCGAGACTTTGACTTCTTTCCCTGATTTCTGACCCTGCCCCATGTTTTATCAAAGTCAGTGAAAGGGACAAGTGTGCTGCATGCACAGGCATGCACTCCACTCCTGGGCTGGGCAGAGTGACATCTCTGAGGACAGAAAGGAAGCAGAGGCCAGTGACTGCATGGGTCTCCAAAGGACCAGGGTCTCAGAGGTGTCCCTCAACCTGAACTTCTGTCAGCCACCAGCTTCGGAAGCCGAGTCACCCAGGACATGCTTGGTAGTGGGGGCTGCATCTGGCAGCTGCCCTGGGTGCCTTGTCTTCCACCGTAGACGGTCCTGCTATCTGAAGGGCCCAAACTGAAGCTGTCATGAGGGGTGCTGATGCAGGAGGGGGGGGGATGCGGGAGGGGAGTGGGCTTCACCAGGAGGGTTTTCCCAAGGCTGAGTGGGCACGGAATCCACTGACCGCCTCCAGCCTCACACCTTTTCCGACACAGCCCAGGAACTACCAAGAAAAGCCCCCAGGTTCCTGAAAAGCCACAGTGTGTTCTGGGCTCTTTCAGTCCCTAAGGATTTCAGTGGCCACCTCCTGCACCTGTGTGTGACCTCTGGCCTAAAGCATGTCATGGAATGTAAAGCTCTTCGGTATTCTAGAACAGTTTACAAAAGGACTCGGTCAACAAATTCAGACTGCACATATGTTGTCTTTAGAAGGAAAAACATTAAGGAATACGGATACAATACCTGTGAACTACAGTGGACAGACCAATGATGCTGTGACGAAAAGGCCCCGAAAAGGCCCACGACTTAGGTGGGCTTACCTGTGGGCCAGGCAGCTCTCCCACTCATGCCTGAGACAGGAGATGGGTGCCTGCGTCAGGAATGTGACTCTCAAGAAATAGTGTGGCAGTGGAGGGAGGCTTGGAGAGAAAAAAAAAACCACATTATTATGGTTTTTAACATTGTGACATGACATCGTCATCCACAGCACATTCTTGGGGTGCATTCACAGCTGTTCTAGGATGCCTGTGGACCATAGGCTGTGGGTCAGATATGCTGCTTTAGATGGTCTGACTGCTTCCTAAGAGTTCGTGTGCAGAGACCTCTGTCCCCAGATGTTGGCATGAGAAGCTGTAGCGCTTTAAGAGGTGAGACTTGGTAGGAGATGGTGTGCCACTGGGAGCATTGTGCTGGAGAGGGGCTAGGGACCCCAAGTTGTTCTCTCACGAGCTTGTTGTTAAAGAGGACCATACCTGGTTCCTCCCTGGTGCCCTGCCTTCCTGTATAATTCCTCCTTCGTGTACTCCTTCTGTGAAGCCATGTGACAGAGATCTATCCAGCTGGGAGACTTCCAGAGCTGCCACCATACTGTCCGGGCTCTCCATCCCCAAAACTGAACATTAAACACACCTCTTTAAAAATAACCCCAAACTTTCCAGCCTTAAGTATTTTGTTGGAGCAACAGAAGCAGCTATGCTTGGTGGCACCAGTGTACCATCACTGCTGGTGTGCTCTGTAGTGCGCTGTATGGTACCCTAAGGGTCTGCAGTGTGGGCAAGGCTCAGCTGGGATGCTCAGTGAGGCAGGAATTAAGTGGGCAGTTATTCTGCTCCGGCTCTTGTCAACAAGCTTGTCTGGCTACATTCATCCCTGACCTCTCTGGATGGGACTGTTCAAAATGGCAACCTTCCTCCATAGCCTCCCTGTTCCTCTGCAGTCCTGTCTATCCCCAGTGTGGCCTGGAGGTCCTAGAAGCATGGGGAAGAGCGTCACAGCTCTGGACTAAGGCGGTGCAGAAGTTTGTATCTCCCACACTTTGTTGGTCAAAACTGTGAGGAAGGGGATTATTCTGAAATTGTGAGGTTTAAATCGGACATGTCTGGACAAAGCGGAGTAGCTGCCTGGTGTCCTGTAAAAACACAGACGACATCTGCCTTGCTGTAAGCCAGTGGTTCTCAACCTTGCAAAGGCTGCGACCCTTCACTACAGTTTCTCGTGTTGTGGTGATCCCAACTGTAAAAGAATTTTCATTGCTACTTTGTAACTGTAGTTTTTCTACTGTTATATATCATAATGTAAACATCTGTATTTTCCCATGTTCCTTGGGAGCCACTGTTGTAATTTTTAAAAAATTTTTAAAAATTAAAAAAAATAACACCATGCAACAGAGTTTTTTATTAAGGGAAAAAGATTGTAAAAGTGGGAAAGGGGAGCGGGGGACCAGCCTCAGGGGACAGGAGTAGTGGGAAAGAGGAAAGAGAGTGGGGAAGGAAGGGAGGGAGGGAGGGAGGGAGGGGGTCAGAGAGAGGAACAGACAGAGAGGGAGAGAGGGATGGGAGGTGGGCAGGGCCCTTTTAAAAGGGGACACAGTGAACAGGCACAGGTGGTGCTCTTAGTGGCAGCAGCCGAGGGCGTGTCTCATCAGAATCCCAAAGGCAGGCCACTAAAATGCCTTAAATACTAACAGTCATGACCCACAGGTTGAGAACCTCTGCTGAGCTAATCGCCTAAGGTGCATCCACCTCAAATCTACTCTGTCCTGGGAACAGGTGTCACTACAGAGAACTGTCATTTGAGGCACTACCCGAGATCAAGGCCGAGTCAGAATTCAGCAGCTCCATCTGGAATCATGGTGACCCTTGCCCTCACAGTTCTGTGTTCCCCTCAGAGGTTCAGGGCCCAGTTGCCTGGACCAGTCAGTTTGTATGTGTGGAACTTCCCTGTCATGTATGGTATTGACTGAGAACATGAAACCCAGTTCTACCCCCGTCCCCTGCCCCATGAAGATGTAGCCTAGGACTTTGTCCAAGGCTGGAACCCTATCGTGTTATGTTCTTGGGCCCCTGAGAAGTGGAATAGGTATTTTAGGGTCCAGATGCTGTCTAGAGGTCATCAACTCATTCTGAGTTTGTTCAGGGTTTCATTCATCCTGGTTCCTCAGGGTTCTTAGGCATCAGGGCATCATCGGAGGCCAAGCCCCACCCCCATTCTTGACCAAAGGGCTTCCCTGCCCCTTGCTTGCTCCACACTCCCGCCTGGCTCTTTCTGGGAAGAGTGGGTGGTTTGTCCTTCTTTTCTTGCTTAAGACTCAATACCCTCCTCCCACCTCTCTGCCCTGGGGAGTTCCCTAAGGCACTCCATTTCGTAGAGCTTGTGTAGGCATTTCCTAAATAAATGAAGGTCTGTGGCTACTGGTGACCTCATACATTTCAACTACTTGAGCCAAATGCTGAGGTGGGGGCATCCCCAGGGACATTCGCCCAGCCAGCATCTCTCTGAAAGGAATGGATATGCACAAACCTCAGACTTGTAGAAATCAGTTTTATTATCCCTGTGACAAAATGCTGGACACAGTGCAGTTTAAGATAGGAAAATATGTTTGGGCTCATGGTATCAGAGGTGTCATTCCATCATGGAGGGCTGGGTATTGTCGAGCAGAGCTATTCACAACCTGGTGGCCAGGAAACAGAGTGGATCAGCAACAGGCAGGAACTAGGGCAAGAAAGAGCCTCGAGGGCTAGCCCCCAGTGACCTGTTTCTCCAAGCAAGCCCCACCTTCTACTCTTCACACTTCCTGATTGTTCTGTCCAATTTTGACTCCCACAGATGAATCATTGAATACCCTCAGAGATAACATGGGGGTGGTCTTTGCCAGTACCCTAAGTGTCTCTGAGCCCAATCAACTTAACCTTGTGGAGGATAGGAGGCCAGGCCTCCACTAAGCTAGGTTCCTTAGACAGAAAATTGCACACAACTAAGATTCTGGCATTGTTGTGTCTTAGCTACTCAGGCAACTGAACCGGAAGGAGCACCTTTTGCTATGACATTTGAGAGCAACCTGGACAGCACAGTGAGACCTTACCTCAAAAAATTAATTATTTAAGTTAAATCTAAAAATAAAGAAACGCAGGCTGAGGAGTTAGTTTCCTCCATGAAGTGCTTGCCGTGAAAAAGCATGGGGATCTGAGCTTTACTCCCCAGAACCCACAGAAAAAGCCAGGCATGGTAATACATGCTTGTGATCCCAGGCCTGAGAAGGCAGAGAAGGGACCTCTGAGTTTGCTGGCAGGCCAGCCTAGCATATCTGGCTAGTTCCAGGCTATCCGATGACCCTGTCTCCAAAAACGGGGGGGGGGGGGAGATGGCACCTGAGGGACCACATCTGAGTTGTCCTCTGACCTCCACACTTATGCACATGCTTGTTCGTACACTCATGTATAATACAGATGCAGACATGCAGACAGACAGACACACACACACACACACACACAGAGGAATGTGTATTTATTCACTGCTAGAAGTGGAATGTCTAATTAAACGTGCAGGGGTCAGGGAGAAGACTCCTTGGGCAAACACTTGCTCTCAAGCGTGAGGACTTGAATTTAAATTCTTAACACCTACATACAAAGTCTGGCGATGCTGTGGGATAGGGTGGCATGCAGGGGATAAGGTGGAGGCAGGAGGATTCTGTGAGCTCACTGGCCTGCCAGCCTAGCCAAGGCTTCAGATTTCCAATTCTGTGAGAGACCCTGTCTTCAAGGAACACCTGACACTCTCCCCCAGATTCTGAATGCAGCCCCCTCATGCACACGCCCCTCCCCAACACCAAATAAGAAATCTGAAACTAAAATGCTGGCCTGGACCAGCAGGTGTTCTGGTCTAACCTCTGACACTGTGGGCTGATTTAGGAGCATACGAGCCAAGAAGCTGTCTGTACTCCCTTGTGATTGAATCAGTGCCGGCCAGGAGCTACGTGGAATCCTTGGGGCTCATTCTCCAGGTGGAAAAGCTGAGATCATAAAACCAGACAGCTCTCTCTTTCTCTCCCCTAATTAATGATGGATTACAGCATCAGGGTGTGGGCTGGGTGTACCCCTCTTATTTTTTGAAGCTGTGTTTGATGGCTCTGGGATCCAGGGATTGCATCAGGAGCTCAGGTGCCCTGCTCAGGTGCACTGTTGTTCCCGAGAAGTGGGCTGATTGTGTAACTGCACAGTCACATGGGCCATGCCTGTTCATGGAGTCCACATGCACCAGCTCACCTGGATAGAAACAAGGAAGCCCAGGGTCCACCTCGGCCGCAAGGAGGAAGAGACAAGACTGGTTGTAATAGATGCGTTACGAAACTTCAGTATAAAACTGCCTTAAAAAGAAGAAAGGCAAAAGAGGAAAGCAAATGAATGCCCAGAGTCCGTTCACTTAAAGTGTCGGGCAGTGTGCTTTCCTTCCTGCCCCGAGTGTGTGCAAGCACATGTGTGGGGGCAGGAGGTCAATCCCATTGTCTTCTCTTGAGAGCCACCCACCTTGGTTTTTGAGACTAGGCCACTCACTGGCTTTGGGGCTCACCAGATAGGTAAAGCTAGCTGACTGGTGAGTCCCAGGGATCGTCCTGCCCTTTCTTCCCCAGTGCTGGGACTACAATTGCACGCCACACTACAGTGGCTTTGTATGTGGGTTCAGAGTCGGGTCTGCACGTGCTTGCAAGGCAAGCGTTTTATTGACTAAGCGACCTCTGCGGCCTCTGTGCTGCCTCTTGCAGTGTCGCATGTCTCATGACAGGCTCACTTTGTGGCCCAGTCGTGGCTAGAACTCCGTCTAGTCCAGGTTAGCTCTAGGCTCCACCTTCCACTTGCTGGGCTCACCAGTTCAAGCCACCTGCCCCGCTGACCTTCAGGACTTTAAGTCTGCCAGAGAAATAGGGTAGATAGTTCCGGTCATGGGCTGTAGGTATTGTTGTCTGGCTTTGGAGTCAAATGGGTCAGTTGGCCAACCCTGCCTCAGTTTCCTGGCCAATTCCGTGGATGTCATGAAGATTAGAAGCATCTGGTGTGCTAGCTGCTTGGTGTTCTGCCCAGATGGGTCTGTATCCGCCAGTACCCTCATCACCATGGTACTGCTGACCCCTCTCTGTGCTTACAGGAGCAGACAAATGCACATCTGTACACATACATACATACACACACACACACACACACACACACACACACACACACACACACAGGTCAGCACAGGCTGCTCTGCAAAAGCCCTGGGGTAGGGCAGGAGACCTGAGATTCCCACCAGGGTCCCCTCATAGGGCTGTGATGGAAGTCACAAAGAAGTAATTGGCAGTGAGACTATGGTAATGGCCCTCATTCCTGATGACCATGTAACCACAGGTCAGGACCAGCAGATAGTGCCTCCAAAGAACCAGAACTTTTTATCAGACAGGGAGATGGAGCCTAAGAAACATGCTCTCACATCAGTACACAGGGAGTTAGGGACAGTCAGACCCACCACACACCTGCCTGCTTCCTGGGGATTCCCAAGGTCATCCTTGCATCCAAGGATCCCCAGTGTATGATTATGTGCTAGCTGGGATAGCACAGCTGGAGGAAAGCAAGTCTTCAAGGTCTCAGGACTTCAGCCCTAATGGAATTCAGTGATACCATGTCACTGTGTCTGTAACCCCCCAGCCTGTCAGTGGTCATATGCTGAGGCTGGGATCATGCCTCAACCATCAAGGATTCAGACTCATGTGTGACACACGGACACAGGGCAAGATGTCCCATAGGAGAGCACTGCACTGGAGATAGGCATGTCCTTGGGGTGGTGATGGACAGACATGAGGTTTCCGTGCTGTGACAGGAAGGCACGAGGTTCCAGTGGCCTCTGCTCCTATTCCCCACCAGCTTCCAGCCTGCCACACTGCCATGTGTGAGTTCCCGTGTGTTCTCATCGTTAGTCCCTCACTGGGTGAGTAGCTGGCGAACACTTCCTCTCAGTCTGCAGGCTGGCTTTGCAGCCTCCATCCCTTCCTTTGTGGTACAGGAACTTCTTGGCTTGCTGTTGCCCAATCTGTCCACTTTTTACATTTTTAAAAGTTTATTTATTTGAGGTGTTGGAGAGATGGCTCACCATGGGTAAAAGCACCCACTGCTCTCCAGAAGCCCAGGGTTCGATTCCCAACACCCACATGGCAATTTATAACCGAATGTAACTCTAGTTCCAGGAAAGCCCAACGCCCTCTTCTGGCTTCCATGGGTACTGCATGTTTGTGGCTCATAGGCACAAATACAAGCAAAACAGTCATACACATAAAATCATTAAATCATTCATTCATTTATTCTGTGGCATGTGTGCATACACGTGTGTGTGTGTGCGCGCGCGCGTGTGTGTGTGAAAATTGGGCATTGGGCATGCATATGTGAAGGCAGAGGCCAACCTTGGACATTGTACCTCGAAAGCCATCACCCGTTCTATTGAGAGACGGCCTCTCAGTGGCACGGAGCTCTCAGAGCGGAAAGGACATAGCTCACCTCTAGGCTGGGCCAGGGCTGTGGCTCAGTGGTAGAGCTCGTCCTTAGCACACCCTGAGAGATGTTGTCACAGACAAATGGGCAGAAGAAGGCTTCTGTGGCTTCTCCAAGCTACCCGGCTTGTCTGATGAGACCCAGCTTGCCTAAGTTACCTCTGTCTGATGCTCTCTGCGGCAGTGGGAAACAAAGGCACCAGGCTGGTTCAGCTAGGGATCTGTGTTGGCCTCTTCACCAAGAGAAGGGAGACCCTGACCCTGTGAAGCATAGAGGCTGGGTAGGCAATATGGTGGGGGTGGGTTGTCAGTGCAAACAGGAGGAAGACAACTATCGGGGTGGATGTCACCTGGGAGGAGATGGTATGAGTGGATAGGGTACAGAGTGGAACACAGGCCAGGAGAGTGGCAGCAACCAGCGTCTTCCTGGTGACATGTAATGGTAGGATCCAGACCTAACAGCTATGTGGGCCACAGAACCCGCGGGAGCCCCTCCCCTCTCACCGATACCAACAGGCCCCCTACAGACACAAAGTAGCTAAGCGATTTCACAGGCCAGGAGTTCTCACCTGGGAAGTGAGTTCCGGTCAAAGGTGGTATTGGTGGCCACACATCCTGCTCCCCACCCCTTCCCTTGCCTCCTGCCTGGGAATCCAAGAGCCTGATTGCAGAATCTTGCAGTGAAACCACCCCCATCCTCAGAGAGCTAGCATAAGGGACCTCAGTTCTTCCAGAGACCCCCACACACACATATGTCCGTCTTTGGCACTGGGGCCTGTTATGAGTTGTTGTCCCACCAGCCTGGCCCCAGAGCCGCGCCAGCCCCAAATAACACACAGAGATGCTGTATAAGATATAAAGCTGTTGTCCTGTTACTAGTGTTTCTTATCGGCTAGCTCTGTCTTAAATATTAATCCATTTCTATCAATCTAAGTATTTCCACGTGGTCTTGACTTACTGGAGAGAGGGCCTGGAGTTCTGATCTCTTGGTCCTACATTTTGAATCTCCTCCTACCTCTTCCCGAATCCTCCTTGTCTTCTAGTCCTGCCTATCATGCTTTCCTATTGGCCAGCAGGGCTTTCTTCATTAACCAATAAGAGAAACATATTTACAGAATGACATCTCCCATCAGGGGCCTGAAGTCTTCTCAGAGTCCCCGCCATGCTGTTTATTTCCCCGTAGTGTTAAACCCCCTGAGAGACCTTTTTCCCACAACAGTCTGTCTCAGGTCTCAGGGTCCCTCTTGAACACCACATCTGAGACCTTGCATGCCGTGGTCCAGGCTTCTGATCCTCTGCGCTTGACCGATCTGAGTCACTTTAGAGAAGTAATGTTGACAGTGACTCGGGCATAGCCCTGAGTTCCTTTCAGATGACTGTCAGCCTTGGGAAGAGCCCAGAACTGCTGGGACACACACAGGTATCCATGTCGCCCACAGGGAAGGTCCTCTGTTGACTGGCTTGCTTCGGAACACCCCTATACCTTCACCAAGCACAGGCAAATGGTAGGCTTAGTGGGAAAGGAACATTGGGGGGGGTGCGGCTGGTTGCCCTTCTGGCTGCCTGTGAATGAATATCCACAGTGTGGCCAGCCAGCTGGAGGTGGCAGTGGGACAGTGTACCTCTGGGTGCCCACACGACTGGCCTGTGCACATGTGACAGCTTGCCCTGCTCTGCCTTAGGCACAAGTGGCCCAGGCCAATGAGCACAGGGCACTGTGGGCAGAATGTAATGGGATGGGTTGTGAGTTTCTAGAGCTGTCCAGATAGAACCAGCCACTGCCAACACCCTCACTGACCGTGGTTGGGCTGTGCCGGTGTATGGCTCCTCATCTTGAAGTTCAGGGCCTCTTGAGACCTAGTCAGAGGGACCTTCTCATGTCTGAGCTCAGCTAGCCCATTCCCAAATCTTTGTAGCTCAAACGTTCCCCTGAATAGCCACCAACAGGAACGGGAGGTTTTCTAGCCCAGACAGACTTGTGTCCTTCCCTGAGCTAACAGACTATTAAAACAATGTCCCCAAGGACCTGGAATCTCCCCAGGAATCTCCTGCTGGAGGAAGGCAAAGGCTGCAGCCTGGTGCCAGCCAGAGGAACTTGGCTCCTGGAAAGACAGCCCACAGTTATAACCATTATACAGGACAAGCTGAATGATGGTGGTGGTGGGCAGGACCATACTTTAACCAGGACTGTGAGGCTATGCACACCTTCTCCCGTCTATTTAAGTCTACCCCTCCTGCCAGGACCCTGAAGAGGGACTAGGGGACAGGGGAGTTGTCATGGAAATATCTTTGTTCATCTTCCCAGTGTAGTCTCATTGACTATGTCTCTTTTCCCCATTTGTCATGGTTTCTGATCTCTTGAGTTGGCACGTTGAGGACCAGTGGCGGAGCCTGTGTTAGTGCTGCCAGAGACCCAGCTCTGACCTGAACAACCCCAGTGACAACCAGACTCATATCTTAGCCAACACACCTTCAGAGATGTGCTGGGATAGCCACCGGAGGGGCTTCCTGTGAAATCGCATGGATTTTGACTTTCTTTGCCAAGGGAGGGACAGTGGCATTGTGTGGTTCAGAGGAGCTTCCCGCCCTCTGGAAAACAGAAATTAACCCATCACTGAGTACGTGACCATTGGCTGCTGGGGCTCCAGGTAGCTCTAAAGAGATCGTTTCCAGTGTGCATCTGTGGATAACCACAGAGAGGCCCAGCTCCAGGCTGACTCAGAAAAGCAAAACTGTTTCAGGAAGGCTGGCGAGATCTGAGCAGAGATAAGTCCCTTGCACTTCTGTCTGCCTCCTGAGTGCCGGGATTAAAGATGTGTACCCCACACCTGGGTTATTTGGTGCTGGGGATCCAACTCAGAGCTTCCTGCATCCTGGGCTGAGCTACAAGCCCTATTCCCAATTACACAGTGCAGTCTAGTGCTGTTTACTGTCAGGCAGCATAGTACATAGCTGGAAACCAAGCTACTTGTGACAGTTGTAGGGGCTGAGGCAGGAGGATTGCCCAAGTGCAGGAGTCTGAACAAAGTATTGAGATTCTCTAAAAGAAAAAAAGAATAAGAAAAGGTGGGGGGGGGACCCAACACAAAACAAAAACACATTCAAAGCCATCAAGCCTCGGGTACACTATGGAGCCACTGTGCTGGGACATGGTGTACAGTGACAAGGACGGGCTCTTCTTCTCTTTCTAGGCTTCTCCTTCTTCCCCTCCTCTTCCTCCTCCTCCTTTCTCACCATCTGCCTCGGACCAATGCTTTTGTACAGCACAGTCGACATGGATTCTTCAAAAATTCTGTCGCCACTTTGATGTGGCAGGGGCGTGCAGTTGCATGTATGTTCTGAGTTCTCAGTTTCTCTCAGTAACCGCATCAGGGGCTGCTTGTAGGTGTCGGGTCCACAGACCACCCTGGCGCAGGCGGGCTGTCCGAATGACATGCTCTCTAGGCCAATTCACATTTCAGACACTAACATCATTGCCTTGTTCCCTTCAACAGCCAAGGCTGTCAAACTGCCAGCCAGAAAGCTCTCACTCAGGCCGAGCCCGAGCCACCAAGGCCTGCCCATGCTGTTCTTACAGGTGTTGTGTGCCAAGAGTGAAGGGTCTTTACTAAAGTTCCTCAGGGACCCTGGGCACCAGGGAACGTTCCTGTGGTCAGGAATCTGGAATTGAGTTCTGTCCTCCACGTAACACCCTGATCTGTCCTTCCTTTCCTCCACCCACTGCCCTGGCTCTTGGGTGCTCTGAGTGGAACCCAGCACCTCCTGCCTCCTGGGAAGCTGTATTCCAGCCCAGAGCCCTGATTCTTAATCATTAAAGACACTAGGAGGGTTCCTGAGCAGTGCTTCTTCTAAATGGACAGGGCGGGACCTTCCTCAGGGTCCCTGTGCTCACTGGGGCAAGTCCCCATATTCCCCAGGGCAAGGTCCTCCCACCATACCAGGCAAGTGACTGGGGCCATTTTTCTCTGTCATCCTTCCCCAGACTCCTCTCCAACACAGTTTCTCCCAGATCTTAGTTACTATCTTTGGGTTTCTGCCAAACAAGTAGTTTGGTTTTCTATATTCCTTTTACCTCCTCCCTCCCTTTATTTTCCCCTGAAAAAGTGAACACACCAGCAAATGTGGCAGGCTCGTAAAACACATCATGGAGTGAAGTTTGACACTGCGAAGCTGGCAATCTCAGCAGTCCATTCGTGCTGGCGCGGATGAGTCTGTCCGGTGTGGTGACAGCTGGAAGGAATGCTCCAGGCTCTTGGGAGGGTGTTAACCCATTAGCTAAGGCTCCAACAAGTCCTGTTTGTCTGGCCGTGTGCTGTTCTGTTTTGGTGTGAGGTTAAGCTGATCCTATAAAACAGTGGGCTGTGTTCCATGTCTTGTTTCCCGGAACAGTTTGTGTACTGATGGCTTTACAGTTTCTTTTAACATTTGGTGGAGATTTTGTGACGTCTCCAGGGCTGGAGTTCTGTTGGCTAGAAGGGTTATGGCAACAGACTTCACTTCTGCAAAGAACAACGCGATCTTCTGATGTTCCTTTCCATCTTCTGTCATCTTTGCAAATTACACTCTGCTGGGAATTGGTTGCTTTTATTAAGTTGCCAAATTGATTAGCTTAATAAGAAATGAGCTTAACCATCCTTAATATCTGAAGTTAGAACTCTTGAGGTTTCTGTTTGTGCTGTTACTGTTTTTCTTGATCGATCAGCCACAATTTTATTCATTTTCTCACTTTTAAAGTAAGACTTACCTTTGTAATTATTTTCAAATGTTTTCTAGCTGTTGATTTCTCTGTGTGTGTTTGAGTATGTGGTGTGTGTGTGTGTGTGTGTGTGTGTGTGTGTGTGTGTGTGTGCATGCACACACTTCTGTACATCTGTAAATGGAAATCAGTAGTCATTCTGAGTTATTGTTCCTTAGATGCCATCCACCTTATTTTTGAGACAGGTCTCTACCTGAGTAGGCCCGGCTGTTGACCATCAGAATCAGAGTTCCAGAGATTCCTCTGTCCCCACCTCCCCATCCTTGGGATTATAAACATTAGGCACCATGCCTGGCTTTTTAAAAACATGAGTTCTGGGAACTGAACTCTGGTAATTATGCTTCTAAAGTGAGCACTCTGCCTACCGCTGAACTTTCTCTGTACCCTGTCATTAGTTGGAAGCAGAGCCCCTTTGTGTGACTTCAGATGTTTTAAGTCATTTAAGAGTTCTGCCATAGCATGGAGTTTGTCTCAGTGGGCTTCCAACAAGAAGCCATGAAGTGACATCTCCACAGCAGCCAGGTTCACAGCTCACACACAGTCCACTCTTGGTTGGCTGGCATTTTTCCTAATTGCCTGTCAGATTGCTGAGAGTCAACCTCACTGCGATGGTGCAATTGATTTTACAACAAAGTAAGCAAGAGCTTCTTCTATCTGACAGTGGTGTCTATGGAAATCCTAGATCAAACAGGGCACTTCCTGTTGAAATGTGTGCTGTCTGAGATCAGGAACAAGATTACCCCCACCCCACATCCCTCCCTCCTCCCCCCCCCCAGCATTGTGCTGAGAATTTATCACAACAATAGGCCAAAACAATGCAAAGGTTGTAAAAGGCTAAAAGGCAAACACACTCCAGAAAAAGGGTCAGGCTCTCTAAATATATCAGTTGTTTTATTATTTATTTACATAGAAAAATCTCAAATTTACACTAGCTTATTTTTAAGGATATAAAAATTCACTGTAGCCAGGCCATAGTGGCACACACCTTTAATCCCAACACTAAGAGGCAGAGGCAGGCAGATCTCTGTGAGTTCAAGGCCAGCCTGGTCTACAGAGTGAGTTCCAGGACAGACTCCAAAGCTACAGAGGAAACCCTGTCTTGGAAAGACAAAAACATTTACATGTGATCAGCAAATAATTAGAAAATGAAAAAAGTTCCAGTTACAATAACCCCGAGCACAGTGTTTCGAGATACTTTTAAGGGAAAGTATGAGACACCTACAGAACGATGCTATCTGTAAAAGGCATTTCAAAAGGCCTGTAGAGTTTGGAGAAATGTGTTCTGACTCTGACTTGGATGGGAGGCAAAATAGTACAGAAACATAGGCTGTTCTTCTCAGAGTAAACTTCGGATCCTGTGTGAACTTGAAGAATATTCCAGCAAGGTTTTGTGTAGAAGCTGAGACTAATTTCTCACTGTCAGAATGGGAGGGTGGGGATGTGAGCTTACTGGGCATCACGGAGAGGTGAGGCCAGCTGATGTCCCCAGATCAGCTGTTCCCCACCACTGAATAACTAAATTGGGGGGGGGGGGAGGGAGTGTCAGCCTCTCTTTACTCTGTCCAAATTCTAATTCACTCAAAATGATCACAGATGGGAAACTAGAAGAAAGATGTTTTCTGTGACCTTGAATAAGCAGACTGTGTGTGAGCTTGTGTGTGCATCTGAAGGCCAGAGGAGAAAGTAGTTTCTTTCCTACCATTCTCTGCCTTGTTCTCTTGAGATGGGGTCTCTCACCAAACCTGGAGCTAGTTGTTTCAGCTAGTCTAGCTGCCCATGAAGCTTCAGGGACCTGCCTATCTCTACCACTACCAGAGCTGAGGCCTCAGCCACCAGAGCTGGGGTTAGAAGCCAATGTGGACATGCCCAGATTTTTACGTCAGTACTGGAAGTCTGAGCTCAGGTTCTCTAGGAAGCTCTCTTATGCCAATCTGTTTCTTCAACCCACACTTTTAATTTATAACACACACACATACACACACACACACACACACACACACACACACACACACACACAAAGGATAAAGTATAAAATGGATAAAATGAAGTTTCTTAAGGTATAAACTTACAAATGATACTTTTATTTTTATTTATTTATTTATTTATTTATTTATTTATTTATTTATTTATTTGCCCTGGCTGTCTTGGAAATCACTTTATAAGACCAGGTTGGCCTCAAACTCACAGAGATCTATTTGTGTCTGCCTCCTGAGTGCTGGGATTAAAGGCATGTGCCACCACTGCCAGGCCAAATGACACTCTTAATGTTGGGCTTATGGGGGCTGGGTCAATGCTCTGGAGTTAAGAGCACTTGGGGAGCCCTGGCTCACTTCCCAGTACTGATATGATGGCTTTAAGCCACCCGAAGCTTCAGTGCCAGGGGATCTGACGCTCTCCATTAACCTCCAAGGGCACTGGGCACACATACATATAGGCAAAGCATTCATTCCCATAAAAAATAGAAGTTTTTTTTTTTTTTTAAAGTTGGGTGTGTGGTTCTGTGCAAGCTTGCAGGTTCAGCCCGCATTTGGAATAGTGAGTCTGCAGACCCCGAGTAACAGAGCTGCCTGGGTTCCAAAGGGAGATGATGTTTATAAGAGAGCAAATTAAGAAAAGGGATGAGTGACTGATAGGATGGGGGAAAATGTCAGCAGCGCTGGTGTCTGACAGGTCACTTGCAACCTCAGTAGGCAGCTAGCTCAAAATTCGGAATTCAAACTCAAAACTCACAGTGAAAAAGGCCCAAACCACCATTTGCAAGTAGACAAGCCATTGAATAGACAGTTCATCAAAGAGGATCTGTACAGGGCCATCAGAGACACAGGAGATGCTTGATGCTGTCAGCCACTGGGGCGGCAGACAGAATTACGGTGAGCTGTCATTGTACATCACTGAATTGGGAATAACACCGCCACCACCAGCAGCAGCAGCAGCAGCAACAGCAGCAGCAGCAGCAGCAGTAAGACCTCCTGCTGGGACTGTACATGTTACAGACACCAGAAAACTATTCATGGCAGCTTCTTACAGCGAGCATGCATATCTATTAGATAATCCAGTTTTTCCACTCCTTGGTCTTCGCCAAAAATAAACAGAATGTACGTTTACACTAAGACCCGTGGATGAATGCTCAGAAGTAGCTTCCTTCCCAATAGCCCAGATTGGAAACACCCTCCACACCCCCAGGAGGCAGACAGATAATTACTTCCTGACATGTTTACGTAGAGGAATATTACTCAGGAATAAACAGAAATGAAACATGTAAGTATGGTGGCATAGGCTTGTGATGCCCGCACTGGGAGGGAGAGGCAGAGACAGAGGTTCAGGCAGAGACTGAGGCCAGCCTCAGCTACATAGAGAATGTGAGGTATCTTGGGTTACACCAGAACCAAGATATGAGAATGAAAAAAATAAAAGGTATGAAAAACACTTGTATACACATGCATATACGCATATATGGAAGCAGTCACAAACAATTGTGCTGTGTGGGAACTACATAAAAAAAAAAAAAAAAAAAGAAAGAAAGAAAGAAAGAAAGAAAGAAAGAAAGGGAACTACAGTACATTCCCTTTGGTTTCCTGGCTCCCATTCCCAGCCATGGCAGGCAGTGTTCTAAGCTATCCCCTAGGACTTGTGCCTCCTGGAGTTAACTTCCTGGACTGAGAGATTTTGAAGCTAGAAAGCTGTTTACCTGGTTGGTTTCTCTTGACTTCTTGACACAGCCTAGAGTCAGATAGGAAGAGGGAAATGCAACTGAAGAACTGTCTAGATCAATGGCTGTGTTTATGGGACTTGGGTCTTGACTACTGATTGACATAGGAGAGCCCAGCACACTGTGGGCAGCGCTGTCCCCAGGCAGGTGGTAAAGCTGGCTGAGTGTGAGCCACAGAGGGAGCCAGGAAGCGGTGCTCCTCCATGGTGTCTGCTCCGGGTTCCTGCCTTGAGTTCTTGCCCTGACTTCATTCCGGGTGGGAAGTGTGAGCTGAAATAAACCCCTCCTCCCCGCCCCAGATTGCTTTGGACTGTGGTGTTCATCACAGCAACAGAAAAACAAACAAAGACACCAGTGAACCTAAACCTGGGGAGATCATCTGATGGACCCCAGATAATCAGTGGTCCCACGTGCAGCATCCCAGGGACGGAAGGCCAGCGACGTGGACAGTAAAAGAATCTCCTCCAGAACACAGCGGGCGAGGAGAGAAGATCTGTTAGTCTGGGGTGGGGGTGCAGCAGAGAGGCGTGTGTGAATGTGCCCATGCAGGCACCACACTAACGTGTGAGATCAGAGGACAACCTAGAATGTTGGTCTTCATCTTCTCCCATGTTGGATAGGGTCTCTGTATTGTTCAGTCTTGTGTGCACCAGGCTAGCTGGCCCGTGACTTTTTGAATATCTCGTCACCAACTCGACTATACTTAGCTTTACATGGGTCTGGGGGATTTGAACTCCGGCCCTCATGCATGCACAGCCAGCACTTTGCACACTGAGCCATCTCCCCAGCCCCTGCCATTAGTCTTTCAAAAGCCAAGTTTCTTCTAGCTGGTAACAGAGAGATTTGAAAGGGAACACATGTGGCTAGATTTGAGGTGGGGGTGGGACAATGACCCGACCCAGAATGACCTCAAGGGACTGACAATCAGTGAGAAAAAGATTTAAAGGCCCAAATCTGACCACCAGTGCGAAGGGGCTAGAAATGGTGGCTCCCCCTCAACCCCCCACCCCTGAGCCTCCAAATGTAAGCACTTGACTTTGACCTTGTGGCACTCTGGGCAGAGACATTAATTGACCCACTTGGACTTCTGACCCATAGCACTGTGAGATAATACATGGGTGTTGTTGAGGCAGTAGAGTTTGCTATGTGGCAATAGACGTTTTTTGTTTGTTATGGAGTGATAAGGACTGAATACACGGCTTTGAAAACATAATCCCAGCCATAAACTTCTGTTCCTTCCCATTTTTATTGCTGATTCCTAGGAAAATGAGTGTTATTTGATTTTCAGGAATCAAATGTGTGTGTGTGTGTGTGTGTGTGTGTGTGTGTGTGTATGCACGCATGCATACTCTCATGTTTGTGTGCCATGGTATGGGTGTGGGGCAGAGGACGACTTGCAGGAGTCAGTTCTTTCTACCATGTGGCTTGCAGGGATCAGTTCAGGTCTTGAAGTCATTAGGCATAGCAACAAACTCTGGTGCCCATGGAGTCACGTCATTGGGTCCTCAATCTTGTTAGCTTTACTTTTGGTTGTGAATAAGCTCCTCTGTGTGTGTGTGTGTGTGGTGTGTGTATAAGTGTGCACACACACGTATACTGTGTGCATGTGAGTAGGTACACATAGGTATAGGTGCATGTAGAAGCCAGAGAAGGTTGTTTCTCAGGACAGCCATTCACTTATTTGTTTATTTTGGGATAACATTTCATTGTGTAGGCCAGGCTGGCCCCAAGCTCACAGATACTGCCTGCCTCTGCCTCCCAGTCCTGGGGTTAGAAGTATGCACCGTCATCGACATCCTGGCTTAACTGGTTTTTTTGAGAAAAAGTCCCTTAGTGACCTGGGACTTGTTGATGCTCCTAGGCTGAATTCCTGGTGCTGTGGTGCTGGCACTAAAGCAGAGAGCCATGCCTGGCTTTTTTTTTTTTTTTTTTTTTTTTTTTTAAATATGGTTCTGGAGCTCAAACTCTGGTCCTTGGGTGATGGGAGATGTTATTCTTTAAATATGTTTCTCATTCTGGTTAATGAATAAAGCACTGTTGGCCAATAGGAAAGCAAGATAGGCGGGACTAGGAGACAAGGAGGATTCAAGGAAGCAGTAGGGAGGAGTCAGCATGGAGAGATTGGAGAGAGCAAATGCCAGCCCTACTCTCCGGTAAGATGAGACCACGTGCAAATACTTAGATTAATAGAAATGGGTTAATAATTAAGACAGAGCTAGCCGATAAGAAAGTAGTAACTGGCCAACAGCATATATCAAATACAGAGTCTCTGTGTGTTAATTGGGGCTGGCATGGTGGTGGGTCCAGGCCGGCGGGGGGAAAACCTTACTTGTAACACTCGGGCTTGCATATTGTGATGGTGGTTAATTTTGTCAGTTTGGTAGGATTTAGGATTGCCTATTACTCAGGTTGGGTTAATGGATGTGGGAAGACTCTCCCTAAATGTGAGCAGTAGTGCTCAATGGGCCGGGGTCCTGAACTGAGTAGAAGGGAGAAAGCATGGGACCCAGTTTCCATCACTTTGTGCTTCCTGAGTGTGAACCTCATGGCACCTCATGCTCCTGCCACATGGCTTCTGCCACAAGGGACTGTACTCCGGAACTGTGAGCCAAAGGAAACCATACATGGCTTTGGTCGGGTGCTTGGTTGCAGGAGTGAGACTTTAACCCATCTGCATAGCAGGGACTTCACTCACTGAGCTATGCTCCCAGGCTAAGCTCTATGTTCTAAGCCCCTTCAGGAATTCAGGTAATTCTGTCCTACCTTGTAGCTTCTTAGAGTGTGGCCTGTGGCCAGTAGCAGGACTTTCATCCAAAAGCTTGTTAGCAATGCAGAACTTGGACCACATACCCCAGACCTCCAGAGGCTGAGCATGCCTTTGACTTGCTTGATCCTCAGGTGGGAAGGGTGCACGTTAACTTCTGAAAGGTATGCATTACATCTCTCTGAAGATTCAGGGGACCTCTGTAGAGTTTGAACAACAACAACAACCATTAAACACACACTACAGCACTAAAGAAAATGTCTCTCACTCCCCAGCAACCACGCAGCGCCTCCAGAGTCTCAGGGGGCAGTAGAGCCTCTGTAACATCTCTCTTTTAGTGACTGGTGGCCTCTACATTGTAACAGGTGAAGCAGATCGCCAATATGGGTGTGGATGGTAAGTGCCTCACTGTGGAAGTGATGCCCCTGAGCACCGTGGACTTTGGCTCACACCTATGCTGGTTTCAGCACCTTTATCCCTGTTGGGGCCATGGTGGGACCAGCTAGTCAGTGTAGAAGATGGGTAGCCATGGCCACCACATGGACAGAGCAGCTGGGCTTTGCCTTCTTGTGCAGTTTTCCATTACCATTTGAAGAAAGCACATTGTTGTGCTCTCTCTCTCTCTCTCTCTCTCTCTCTCTCTCTCTCTCTCTCTCTCTCTCTCTCTTTCTCTCTCTCTCAGTTCAGGGGCACAGACCATGGAAGACACATCTCTAAAAGTAGGCTGTTTCCTACTGGTCAGCATCACAGGATATCTCCAGAAAGTCACAACATTACCAGTCCAGGCTTCCTGAATCAGAATCCACATTTTAACAAGATCCCCAAGTAATACATACACGTGTAAGCTTTGCCAGCTATCACATCTCAGTCACCATCAGCTCCGGTACATTTTGTGGTCACCCAGCAGTGCCAGATGTGGAGGTGGCAGTCCTTCTGGAGTCTGTGTGTACTCATTGTTGTTGTGTGTACTGTGTGGTATGTACTTGTTAATGTAGCTGTGTGCACACGAGTTCACATGCCTGTAGTGGCCCACAGCAGGTGCTGGATGTCTTTCTTGGATTGCTTTTCAGTTTTTTGTACTTGTTGAGGTAGTTTCTCTCCCTGCACCTGCCGTTCGCTGATTCAGCTAGAGGTCTAAGGAGTTGCAGGGACCAGCCTGTTTTTGCAATTTCTCCCAGTGTTGAGATTACAGCGGTGTGCAGCCAGGCCCAGATTTCCAAGGTGTGCATTACAGCAAGGGAAATGGTTGGTAAAGGTATGGTTTAGATGGGATATAGGTAGATTAGCCTATTTTCTTGAGAATTTGAGTAAGAATGAGATAGTATTTTACAGCTTACATTGTTGTGTATTCTTATGTGGTAAGCTATGTAAAATTAAGTTTATATTTTGTTATATTGTGTTAAATATTTCCACTTACAATGTTTTATGCACATTATTTTTTACCATATTCTATGTATGTATACTTTTCTTGTGTTCAAGACATTTTGTATATTGATACAATTTGGGATATTTATCTTGCTGCCCTTTATAGTTCTACCTCTTGTCTTGACACTTATACTCTACCTCTATTTTAGGGATTTACATGTAGGTATATGTAAATAGTTATATTGTTTAAGTATTTGTTCCTGCTTTACTCAGGAAAGTTTTAATCAGTCTTTTTAGCTAAGTTCCCGAGTATTACAGATTATCTTCACTCACATTTCCTGTACCTATGAGATTAGTCAGATATAGATGCTTAATCTTCAATCACTTCATAGACATGCAAAACATGGCATTTAAATGTTTTAATATTAGTACTCCTTTGACATGAGACACTGTTGCTCCTGACAGCACCGTGCACTTTCCCGAAAATATGTTGGACACTGTTGTTGCTCCTGCTGGAGTTCAATCTCGCCTCAGCTAATGGCCTGTTGGGCATAGAATTGCCCCCACCTTGACCACTGATTTGGACATACAGTCCTATGTGCTTACAGGAGACAAATATAGAAGACTGCTTGACCTTGCCAAGTCAGGGTAAGACAGCCATTCTATTTCCCTGCTGTTGTTGTGGTCTGTCAAGTTCTCTTGGCCTTAGCCAAATCTGGGTGTACCAACGTCGCTGTGAGACCTAGGGTGACTGTTCAGGTGGCTTGCTGTTTCTGTCCTTGCTGCACCTTTTGGAAGTTGTCCATCCGCATTTCCTGTCTACTCTAGTATTGTTAATTTC
The DNA here is from genome assembly GCF_943737965.1 of Phodopus roborovskii. Classification (NCBI taxonomy): domain Eukaryota; kingdom Metazoa; phylum Chordata; class Mammalia; order Rodentia; family Cricetidae; genus Phodopus; species Phodopus roborovskii. The sequence goes on from NW_026126482.1 coordinate 10,365,697, forward strand.
CTTGTCAGGTCTTGATGAGGTTGAAGATTAAACTATCACAACTATTATTCTCTCTTCCTAGTTAGATATATTAGGTACTAGACTTACGTTTTCCAGCTTAGGACAACTCTATTGTAAACTCCATTATGCCCTCACCCTAGGACTAGATATGTAGGTCATTTTGTTCTCGATTTTCCTTTTCTTAGAGCACACTTGTTATTCACTGTTTTGTATATAGTTTTGTATTAAGCTTAAATCTTTTCTTTAGACTAAAAGGGAAATTGTAGTGAGATAGTCCTTCTGTAGCACTGACCACGCCCATTGGGGGTGGAGCCATGGGCGGAAGTGACCTGTGGAAGGAGGTCGGAGGGGGCCAGGAAAGGGTCTCTCGTTCTGGCGTGAGTCTGACAGGCGAGGATTGGGTTGAATTTCCTGGTCATCTGTCTAGGTTGTAAGTTATTTCTCCCTGAATAAACATCTATTCGGCCTATTTGTTTATCCTGATCCTTATTTACCGCAATACCAGGGCTTTTAGCTTAGGTCCTCATGCTTACAGGGCAGGCATTTTATCTACGGAATCATCTCAGATATGGGTACTTTAGGGATTCCTGGGCTATGTGTCACAGCACAGTGTGGGCGAGAATTTCCCAGCCATGAGCCCTGTTTGCCCTGGCCCAGCCAAAGTCAGCCAGGGACTCATTATCTGGGGACTTGCACAGCTCACATGCTATTGTTCCATATAGGAGCATGGGGTACTTTCCTCTACATTCTCTGAAATTCTGAGTCGCTTCTGGAAGTTGTGACAAGGATTCTGACTCAGGCTTGCTCCGTGGCCAGGCCAGGAAAGAACATGAAGATTCTGGCCTTGCTATAGGAAGAGTGGGGCTTGTGGAAAAGGAATTTTCAGGCCCACAAGTAGCAACATGCTGTACTTAACCAGCTCTTGTGTAAGGTGTTCTCTGTGAGGGCCTTTCTCTGCTTAGACAGTTTATAGCCATGTGCTCCCAAAGTTTTTGTCACTGCCCTGCATGGAGGCTCTATCTCTGCCCATAGGAAAATAGAGGCAGTGGTGGGCCTGTCCTGGCTGGCTTTCTGTCAACTTGACACAAGCTAGAGTCATCAGAGAAGAAGGAGCCTCCATTGAGGAAATGCCTCCATAGGATTCAGCTATAAAATATTTTCTCAATCAGTGATCAATGGGGGAGGGCCAAGCCCACTGTGGGTGGTATCATCCCTGGGCTGGTGGTCCTGGGTTCTATACAAAAGCAGGCTAAGCAAGCCAAGAGGAGCAAGCCAGTAAGCTGCTCCCTGCATCAGCTCCTCCCTCCAGGACCCTGTCCTGTTTGAGTTTCTGTCCTGACCTCCTTCGGTGATGGACAGCAATGCTGATGTGTAAGCCAAATAAACCCTTTCCTCCTCAACTTGCTTTTTTTGTCGTGGTGTTTTATTTCAGCAATAGAAACCCTAACTAAGACAAATTGGTACCTGTGTAGTGGGGTATTTCTGTGACAGACCCGACCATGTTTTGGGGAGGATTGTAGAAGGACTTTGGAACTTTAGGCCAGAAGAGGCATTGAGTGTTAAGAGCCCCGTAGGATGTTTTTTAGGGGCTTCAAAGATAAGAATATTAAGAGCAATGCAGAAGATGGAGGCCTGGCTCGTGAAGTTTCAGAGGGAAGTTTAAAGACTTTATTAGGACCATCTGTTAATTTGAATTAAGATTCTGTGGTTCTGGTTAGCTGGGGCTTAAGAATCAGCTGTGATGAATAAGTTACCAAAACTACTAAAGTGAAACCTTGCTGGGATACTGGCCAGCTGGAGCTAAGAGATTAGTGGTGATTGAGAAGAGACCAGCATCACTGAGGTGAAATCTTCTGGGAAGTGTTTCCTGAGAGCGAGGAGAGGCTGTGTTCCAGAGGTGGTCAAAGTTGTACCTCATGCTGGCAGCCAGACTTGGTAACATGTGTCACCCAGTGGTACTAGTTTTGAAGGCATGAAGGGGTCATGGAGAGCAGCTGAGGCTTGTCACTGTGAGAGGCCAGGAGAGGGCGTTAGTAACAGTGCAGCCTCAGTGGCAGTTGAAGGCCCAGGACTAAAGGGGTCATGCTCAGAAGCTGAAGCTTGGCACCATGAAGTCTATAAGAGGCTGTTGGTGAAAGTGCAGCCCAGTGTTTTGGAAATTCCAGTGCCATGGGATGGCCACCAAGAACAGCAGCAGCTGTGGAGTGGAGCCAGCTCAAGCTTAGAAGACAGCTGTGTGTGCTGCAGAGGACAGAGCTGGAGAAGGGACCCAAGCCTTTGGAGGAGCCCAGAAGATGGTGAGTGGATCCCAGACATTAGATGGTTGGGATTTGGTTTTGCTTTGATTTGCTTGTGACTGTGCCCTGATTTTTCCCTCTTGAAGTAAGGAAATATTTTGCTGGAGCCCACAGTTGAGAGACTTCGATTGTTTAAAAGACTTTGGATTTTAGAAGAGAATGCCTATTTTAAAGGGACTGACATTTTAATGTGATTGAATTTGTAAAGACTATGGGAACTTTAAAGTTGTTTTATGTTTTGGGGATGAATAAGAGAGGAAGGGTTGTGGCTTAATAGGGATGTTTGTGTGTCAAGTTGACAAGAAGTCAGTTGTACTGGCTGGTTTTGTGTGTCAACTTGACACAAGCTAGAGTCATCAGAGAGGAAGGATCCTACGTTGAGGAAATACCTCCATGAGATCCAGCTGTAAGACATTTTCTCAATCAGTGGTCAGTGGGGAAGGGCCAAGCCCATTGGGGATGATGGTCCTGGGTTCTATACAAAAGCAGGCTGAGCAAGCCAGGAGGAAGCAAGCCAGTAAGCATCACTCCTCCATGGCCTCTGCATCAGCTCCTGCCCCCAGATTCCTGCCCTGTTAGAGTTCCTGTCCTGACTTCCTTCAGTGATAAACAGCAATACTAAAGTATAATTACAGCCACATTAACCCTTTCCTCCCCAACTTGCTTTTGGTTCATGGTGTTTTGTTGCAACAAAAGAAAACCTAGGTATGACAGGCCTCGTGGTGTGTGGCTTGCCTAGTGACCCAAGGGTACACACAGTGTGAGGGGCCGGTGCTCTGCTCTCTCTGTTCTCCATGGTACTGTGTCCATGTTCTTGGGGCAACAGAAAGTTGGGGAAGGAGACGCTTTGTGGAGTGAAGGCTGCTGGAGGGCAGTGAGGGTGACAGAGGCATGTAACAGGAGGTGAACGGAAGAGTAAGATCAGGGCTTGGGGAGGGTAGGAGGGATGTGACCTTCTCATGGGGTTGGACATCAACAGAGCAGACCTGAGTGAGTCTGATGTGGTCTTTGGTGGTCTAATGAACACGGTATCCAGGACATAGTCTGGACACTCAGTCTGCTTTACACTATGGCACAGCCACCCCATTGCTCGTGGAATGTTTATACTCAGGGTAACATGGGGACTCTGGAACAGAGAATGACTTGGTAAGTAGCTCACCGTGGCTGGACACATTTCAGGGCCTTACCCTGCTTGGTACACCCTGTCTAGCACTGTATTTTGTTTTCTTCTACATTATTCTTTGGAGACGACAACCTTATTAATAAACACAAGAATTAAGATGATTCCCAAATCACCATTGCAGGTTGGCCTTCCTTTGAGGGAGAGGACAACTGTAGGTTGAGATACTGTAGATTATTCCTAAGGTCTGAGAAGGACAGGGGACTTCGGCCCCACTCAGAGATTCTGAGTAAATTGTGCAGGTCTGGTTTGTATGTGTGGAAATGTCCTCAGTCCCCACCAAAGGTGGCCCTTTCCTGGTTTCTGCTTATAGCCAAGACCTGTCTTGGCTTCTCTTTGTGTTGTAAAGAGTCTTCAAACCAGTGCAGGTGGCCACATTTTCAGATTCTCTGACACTCCCCCTCCCCCACTATAGGCTGGATGTGGCTTTCTCCAACTTGCATGGGTAGGTCTCCCTCCCTCCCTCCCTCTCTCCCCCTCGCTCTCTCTCTCTCTCTCTCTCTCTCTCTCTCTCTCTCTCTCTCTCTCTGTGTGTGTGTGTGTGTGTGTGTGTGTGTGTGTGTGTGTGTTGAGGTTGCAGTGTGTCTAATATGTGGAGACCAGAGATCAATGTCAAATGTCTTCCCTAATTACTCTCTGCCTTGGTTTTTGATACAGGATTTCTCAAACTAGAGCTCATTCATTTGACCAGACTAGCTGGTAGGGAGTTCCAGGATTCTGTTTACTTCTGACTCCCTGGGGTTCCAGGATTATAGAGCCAGGCCTTAGTGCTGGGGATAAGAACTCAGGTCCTCATGCTCTTGGGGGAGGGGGGGAGTGGGTCAGGTACCCCACCTGCTGAGCCATTGTGTTCCAGTTGTGCTGAGATCTTTACCCTGGTGACTAGGAGGCCTTTGAGACATCAGGAGGTCATAATGGTGGCCCCTCATGGATGGGTTGTTTTGTTCTTCTAAACAGACCTTAGAGCGCAGCCCCTCTCCCCACCAGTGGGGACACAGCAGCAAGCACTTTTCCTGATGTGTGCTCTTCTAACTCCTTGATTTAGTCCTCAGCTTCTGAACCCTTGAGTAATAGACTGCTGTTGCTCACAAGTTTCTCCCTACTTACGTCATGGGTATGGAAGGCCAAACAGACCAGGCTCCGCCCTCTCCCGTGTTTCTTTGTGTCACCAACTGTGATAGTCTGGCATCAGGTCAGGCACACTGGCAGGTTCCCCATTACAAAGTTTTCAGTCCTGTTACACCAGCAAGGTTCTCTTTGCCATTTAACAGGTCACACTTCAGGCTCCAGGCACTAGGGCATGGGTCCCCCGTTGGAGGAACGGCTGCACCCCAGCGACTGACTGTTGCCTCTGCAGGAATGTCTAGGAACATTCACTGCACAGCCATGCTACTGTGGCTGGGGGAATGTGAACAGGATTTGTCCATATTGTGGCTGTCCCTGAGGAATGACATAGTGTGGCTTTCCAATGAGAAAAGCCACTGAACTGCTGGCCTTGAGTCACAGTGCTCCACACAACTGGACAATGGATGCTGCCCCTTCAGATCAGCAGCACCTGGCTCTGGATTCCCAGCCCATCTTTTTTTTTTTTTTTTTTTTTTTTTTTTTTTTTTGAGACAGGGTTTCTCTGTGTGGCTTTGGAGTCTATCGTGGCACTCACTCTGTAGACCAGGCTGGCCTTGAACTCGCAGAGATCCGCCTGCCTCTGCCTCCTGAGTGCTGAGATTAAAAGCGTGTGCCACCACTGCCCGGCTCCAGCCTATCTTTTTGAAGGAAAGTGCCATCATCATGAAAACAGCTCCACAAAGGCTAAGAAGTCCCCACGCTGGGGGACCATAGCATCCTCGTATGTTTTAGTGGTAAAAGTAGCTGAAAAGGCCAAACCCACAGAGCACAATGTGGTCACGGTGCTGCGGAGGGGAAGGTGACATCCAAGGTGAAGGAAACAGAAGTCTGTGGTTGACAGCAGTTTCAGGATGACTGGCAGCATTTCTCCAGAAAAACTAGCTAACTTGTTGTGCTGTGTGCAATCTGCCACTGCCAGAAACCATCGAAGCCCTTAGGGACCCCTGGCATCAGAGCTTCAGGGATGCTGAGTGTGTGTGTGTGTGAGAGAGAGAGAGAGAGAGAGAGAGAGTGTGTGTGTGTGTGTGTGTGTGTGTGTGAGAGAGAGAGTGTGTGTGTGTGTGTGTGTGTGTGTGTGTGTGTGTGTGTGTGTGAGAGAGAGAGAGTGTTGGGGAGTAGGACCCACTTATCTGCTGCTGCCTAATAAGTCACTCCCGAGTGTAGAGGCTGAGAACTGCCATTTCACTGTCCTGCTCTGTGGGTGACCTAGACCAGCCAGGCGCTCTACCAGCCTGGCCTTCAGGATCTCTTGACAGGTGAATGATGACAGGCCTCGCTGAAGCACCTGTTGTGGGAGTGAGGTGTGAATCAGGGTGCTGGTCCTTTCAGCTAGCTTCAGAGCCCCTCTAGCAGGTAGACGGATCATTTAAAACAAGCGTGTGTCAAACTTTTTTCAAAGGCCAAAGCTTTGAAGCTTTGCAAAGTGATCGGACTCCCCACACTTCCCACCTCCACCCTTGGCATGCATAGGTGGCCACAGAACAAAGACATGTGGGTGTGTTGTAAGCAAACTATTTACAAAAACAGGTAGTGGACTGGAGACAGCACAGGGCCATAATTTACCTCCTTTGTCTTTCAGGCTGGCTTCAGTTAAGAACAGTCACCCCCATGCCTATTGGGGCCAGGCCCAGATCACCTGCCACACACAGAGGCCTGTGATGTGGCAGAATGCTTGCGTAGTATGCATGAAGCCCAGAGTTCATGCCCTTCACTGCATAGGCCGGGCATGGTGGTATGTGCCCGTTGGGAAGTGGAGCCAAGATCATCCTTGGCTGTATAACAAGTTCAAGGCCAGCCTGAGCCACAGCAGACTCTGTTAAGCAAGCAAGTAAGCAAGCAAGCAAATAGTCATAGATTCAGCCCAGACAACGGTGTATAGGACGGTAAGACAGGAATTTGTTTCCTCTATTTTCCTACGTTCTATCTGTGGCCCTCCAAAATAAATTGATACAAGAGGAACCAGAGAAAAAGGAGCACAAATTTTATTTATTAATGTAAAGAATATATTAATATTTTGATTTGTTATACCATAACACAGAAGTGAAACCCCAAAGAAACAGGTCCCAGGCCTTCTGTGCCATTGTAATAGGGTCAAAAACGTGCTGGGCCTTGAGGAGGCAAAGGAAAAGGAGCTGGGCCATACACGGCAATTAGCTGTGGAGAGGGTGTGGGAGAAGCTACTGGAAGGTGAAGTTCATGGAGCAGGGTCTGTTTGTGCCTAGCGGAGCCTGCAGTATCATCTTCTAGATGGTATCACCTCCACAAAGGGACATTTATGACTTTTCTTTTCCACATGTGGGAGGGGCTGAGGGCCACTCAGCAGTTGCCAGGTGGCTTCTGCTCAAAATGAGCCTTACTCAAACTGGCATGTTCTGGAGTGGCAGAAGGGCTACTCTGAAGAGGACAGACTCATGACAATGCTGCATTTAGAGACCAAGGTTTTTCCTGGCTGGTCGGATCAAAGGAAACACTACTGCATTGCGTTTTCCTGTTTCAGCTGAGGGACACACCGAACCTTTGAGGCGTCCCTCCACAGGCCTGAGGTGTGTCTATTGACTAGGAGCTTCTAGAATACCAACACCTTCTAGAATATCACCAATGCAGTTTTTGTCTTGTCTTGTTTTTTTTTTTTTTTTTTTTTTTTTTTTTTTCCAATTTGGGTGCTGGGAATGCATCCCAGGGCAGATGTGCACCGTGCAAGTCTCCTTTGCCAAGCTGTGTTCTCACTCTGTTGCTGTGTGCTGCTCTGGGCCAACAAGGGGGTCTGGCTGGGAGCACTTGGTAGGGTGCTGTTCCCTGCTGGTCTCCTGTTACTTGTTTTGAATGTGCACACAAGAGACAGAAGCCCGTGACAGTTGCCATCAGGGTATATGGCCATTCTAGCTTGGCATCATGAGGTCAGAGGTCCTTTGAGTGTGTATGTGTGTGCCATGTATTCAGCAGCTAGAGAGTGACATTAGAGGTCTTCACCAGTAACCTACTACCTTTATTTTTTGAAGAAGGGTGTCTCCCTGAAGTAGGAGCTACCAGATTAGGCCCAATTGGCTGGTCAACGAGAACCAGGTGCCCTACTGTCTTCACCTACCTAGTGGCATTACAAGCAATGTCACCTCCCTTGGCTTTCGATGTAGACACAACTCAGGTCCTCAGGCTTGTGGGGTAAGCACTTTATGGTTGAGCTGTCTCCAGCCCCCCTTCTCCCATGTATTGTTTTACATTGTGTTTCTGTTTGGTGTCCAGAACTGCCGTTTGATTAAGCAGTGTCTCCAGGGCATAGCTTTGGGACTGAGGGGCTTCAGACATATTTAGACCTTTCCTTCGGGTAGTGTCCGTACACTTTGCTGTCCGCTATCTTTGGGGAGCCTTAGTCCATCTCTGAGCTCAGGGGGAGCACTGTGGACTCAGACCAACTGTCCCCTGTTGGTTCAGCCTCACAGGAAGGTTCTCTGTCCCCAGAGGGTCCAGAACCTTCTGTCAATAAACATCATGGCCCATGGTTTTGTACTAAAAATTCTGACTTCTGGTTGGCTGGATCCAGAATCTGATGTCATGGATAGTAACCAATCAGGGTTTTCCTTTAAAGGAAAATAACAAATAAGAATTCCACTGCTTCTTTAAATTTCCACTTTTGTTAGTCTGTGAAGTTGGCCTGCTCTGCAGACATCCAGTGCTGCTCTGGCTAGAACTGAGAATCAGAGTGAAGCCAGGAAAGAGCCCCAGGTGAACAGCATCCATTAACAGCATCTACTTCTGGTTCAGGGGGTTTCTGTCGCTCCCTCTCTGTACCCCTTTCCTCTTTCTTTCCTTCCTTTTCTCTCCCCCCCTCCCTCTCTCCTCTCCCCTCTAAGCCGGAAGTGACCTCATCACCAGAGGCCGGTTCTTCCAGAGCTCTTAGCCTGAGAGCTGGCTCCAGGCTGTCCTGTGTTCTTCCACAGAGCGGAGCGGGTTCAGTTGCTGTTTTTGCATGAACAAGGATGAACTGAACACTTGAAAAGAGGAAGGGAGAAGGAAGAAGGGAGAGAGATCAAAGGAAATGGGGAAGGAGGAAGGGAGAAAGGGGGAGAAGAAAGGAGAGGAAGGAGGAGGTGGAGGGAGGGAGGGAGGGAGGGGGGAGGAAGAAAGGCAGGAGAGTTGAGCAGGCGTATTATAATGTTATTGAGACTGAATGGATGTCTGGGGTGCTTTTGAGGTGGCCTTCTGTCTGAGCTGGTGGGGGACCTTCACCTCAGAGGAACAAGAATAATGAATGAGACAGGATTCTTGTTGGGCTTCTTATCCTGAATGAATCGTCTTTCGCCTGGTGAGAGATTCTGTACCTGGTCAAAAGGCTTCTGAACCCTGTTCCAAGCTTGTTTGCCTCATTCCTACATGGGGGTGGGGGGAATGGGTAGGGGTGGGGGAAGTGGGGGGCGGTGGGAGGGGTGAGTACTCTGTGACCTTCACTTTAAAGCTCTGTGAGTAGATGCTAGGAAGGAGCCTTTGGGCTTTGTGAGCACCTCCCCCCACCTTAGGGAGTGCTTGGTCCCTTCTCTCTCTCTCTCTCTCTCTCTCTCTCTCTCTCTCTCTCTCTCTCTCTCTCTCTCTCTCTCTCTCTCTCCTCTCTCTTGCTTCCTGCTTTAAATGTGATGACTCAAGCTGCCTCCTCTCCTACCTGGGCTGAGGCCTGCTGGGAGAAGGGCCTCCAGGATGGGAGGGGCTCTGCCCCTGGCTCTCATGGATGGTTTTGGGAGGGTAAATTTTTAGGGCATGGGATGTAGAGTTTCAGTGTGAGGAAGAGTAATTAATGGTCCCAATAAAACAGCTGCCCTCACACCTGGCCTTGCTCCTGGGCATTCTAGCCATCATTCCACCAGACTCAGTCCAGAACAGGTTCCAGTTTTAGGCTCACCTGAGCTAGGGCAGGGTTGGGGTGGGGTCATTCAGCCTGAGTGGCTGGCTAGAGTGGGCTTGGGTTGCCTGCTACAGTTGTGGTTCTCAAATTCAAGGCTTGGGAACAATGAGTGGGCCAGGAAATTGATGTAGAGGCATTGACTGGTGCTTCTAAAAATTAAATGGAGCTTGGAGCATAGCTTAGTGGCAAAGTTTGCATAGTATGCAGGAGGCCATATATTTAATCCCCAGCATTGAAAAATAAGCAGCGTTTTAAATGGAGCAGTGTTTTAAAAGTAGACTATATAAGTTATGCTCTTTTGTCTTACACATTTTTTATCTCTAGGTCTTTTGTACTTGTCCTTTTGTATCAAAATATGGTTAAATTTTTAGAAATAATTTTATGTGTATGAGTGTTTTTGCACACGTGTATGTATATGCTCCACTTGCGTGCCTGATGCCCACAGGGGCCAGAAGAGGCATCAGATCCTCGGGAACTGGAGTTACAGATGGTTGTGAGCCTTTCTGTGGGTGCTGGGAATCAAACCCAGGTCCTCTGCAAGAGCAGCCAGTGCCCTTGAACACTGAGCGTCTTTCTAGTCCTGAAGGCCCTGTCTGTCCTGTGAGGCCTGTTGTGACTGCTTGCTGTCCTTCCATTCTCCCTGCTTCTGTTTGGTTTCTCTTCCTTGCTCCTGGGATGAGGACACTGTGACTTCCTGCTCCTGAACACTAAGGCCTCAGCCTCTTTGTCCAGTTCGTCCACTCTTTAACTTAGCCAGGCTCTGTAAGGTGACTCTGGGGATAGCAACTGATGACCCCATCCTTTTCAGCACCCCGTCCTGCATTCCCAGGGGTGTCAACTCCACCCCATCTCCCCTGTCCTAGAGGCCCCTTCTGAGACTTCAAGGGTCTCAGCCCCATCATCTGCTAAGCTGGCCACACCCAGCTCGGCTCCTGTACCCTCATTAGAACAAGTTTTGCTTCCCGTTCTGGGTGCAGAATAGGAGCATGTATAGCCCTGCCCCTTCTTAGCCCCAGATCTTCAAGTTACTCTTCTCTCTGCCTTTGTTGGCAGCCCATCTGTTCATCCAGCCATCCATCCACCTGACCACCCAGCCATCCCTCCCCAAGGGTCGTGTCCTTTCCTTGTTCACTAGCCTGCGACTGGCTGTTGAGGTCAGATGCCACCTCTGAGAAAATGCTTCCTGCCCCATTGGGCAGTCTTCCACTGCCCATGGCATTGTGACCGTCTGCGCAGACTCCTACTTGGTGATCATCATGTTGTATGTTAGGTAGATGTTCTTTTCCCCCTTCTCCGCTCACTGGAGGGACCTCCCTCAGGAGCAGCGGTTCTCAGCCTTCCTGATGCTTCAGCCCTTCAGCACAGTTCCGCATGACGAGTCGATCCCCAACCATAACATTATTTTCATTGCTACTTTATAATTTTGCTACTGTTATGAATCATAATGTAAATATCTGGTGTACAGATGGTCTTAGGTAACAGCCTCTGTGAAAGGGCCATTTGATCCCCAAAGAGGTTACACCCCACAGTTTGAGAACTGCATTAGAGACCTTCCCTGCACGCCCTGTAAATCTCTCCTAGCCTCTGGTTGCTTGTACTAGTAACTGCTGTACTAATGCTGGATCTTTCATTTCCAGTGTGTTTCCCAGTGCAGAATTTCAAGTTCAAACATTGTCATGTGCTAGATTGTTAAATCAGGACATCCTGATACCGCTAAGGACACACTGATGACAAAGTCCGAGTTGCTTGAGATAATAGGTGCTTTTCGTGGTCACACCGAATTTCCATGGTGTTGCTAAGGGGACTTTGTTAATTGTGACAGTCCCCACGTCACAATGTTGATGGAACAGCCCATTGTGCCTTCCGCAGGCAGTAGGATGGAGGACTGGCGAGACCTCATTTACCTGAAAACAGCATGTATCACTGTATTCCCAGCCCCTTAGCCAGAAGGCTCAGCCAATCAGAGCAGATTCAAAAGTGTAGTCCATTAGTGCTCACAGGTCGAGGAAGAAATGTTTGGTGAAAATGAGCCCAGAATGCTGTAGTTTTGGTTCAGATGTCTCTCAGAGAACAATGGTTTCTTTTTCTTCTTTTTTTTTTTTTTATTTAATTTTATATAACAAAGTCCAATTAAATGAAAACAAATATTTATACACAATATTTGGGAATTTGGGCGTCGTTCTTTCCAAACTACTTCCTGCTGGTAAGGGGCGCTGTCATAGGGGATTCGAAGAAGATTCAGAAATCCTGGCTGTAGTCTGTAGGGCTGTTTTGTCCAGCTGTTTAGAATGTAGGATCACCTTGTACTCTGTTTCAGGCAGTCTGGCGTGATCAAACCACATTAGTCTGGAAGGAATCCACATCTTTTCATTTTCTGTGGAAACAAAAATAGAAATCCTTTTCCCCAGTAACTTGTCCTTCAACTTAAATTTTGGAGTCAAAGCATTTTTTTAAAATTTAATTTATTATTTTACATGTTGATCCCAGTTCCCTCTCCCTCCCTCCCCCATCCCTTCTTCCCTCCCTTTTATCTCTCTCCCTTTTATCTCTCTGCCCTCTCACAGGCACTCTAAACACCCTCCCCTCCCATCCCCCCACCCCAATTCCATATGTAGGGGAATGCCATCCAGTTGGGGTTATGTAGATCTGACAGGTCCTGTGAAGTAGGGACTAGGGCTTCTCTCCTGTCTCTAGATTAAGGCAGTTATCCCTCCATGGGGGATATGAGAACAATGGTTTCATCTCAGGAGTTACACTGTTGGGCACTGCTGGGAGACTTAGAAAGTGGAGCCTAGTGAAAGGTCTCCTTTGGCCACTGATGGAGAGAGTCCTTGAAGGGGATTGTGGGGCCGCCTTCTCTTTTTCATTCTCCTCCTTCTCTTCTGTATCCTCCTCCATTTTCTTCTCCTACCTCCCTGTTCTCCTCTCTCCTCTCTGCCAAGAGATGAGCAATGTCACAGCTCTGCCCTGTGACCTGGGGCTCCTGTTGCAACCCTGGAACTGCAGTTTCTTGTGTGCTTTTACTCTGTTTTTATATGATCTTACCATCATAGATTACATACAAATTGCCCATTTACAGCGATCAACTCTATACAGTTTCTGGTATACTCATAGGTTTGTGCAACCGTTGTTACCCTCTGAACAGTTTTGTCTCCCCAAAAGCAACTGTGCTCCTTTTCTCTTAGTGTTTTCTCTCCAGCCCAGTCCGAGTCCCACATAGTCACCTTTGTAGTTCTGGCCCCAGGCTTACTCTGAGAAGTTCACGAACAGGTAGGTGGTACATACCCATGTGCAGCCTCTCTCAGGGAGTGCAATGCTCACAAGATCCTCTGTACGCAGTGTGCATCGGTGTCGCGTCTAAGTAGTGTCCTGTGGGATAAAGCACGTGTGAATAAACCACTGCAAGTTGGTGTAAACTTTGTTGTTTTTACTTTTGAGCCATTGTAATTATAATTGTTGTAATTATAAATAATTCTGCTGTGTATGTTTGCTATCAGGGATCAATGTGGTTGTATGCTTTTGTTTTTCCTGAACATGTCTGCTAATGGGATTCTTGGTTGGAAGAGAACTTTAACATGTCAGGGAACTGCCATGTCATTTTCCAAGTTGGCTGTACTTTTTTTTTCCGTACATCCCTGCCAACACTTGTTACTGCCTATCTATAGAGAGCCTAGTGGTGGGTGAGGATGCTTGCTATGGTTCTCACATCTTACTGATGACTAGTGAGGTTGAGCTATTTACTTATTGGTTTTTAAAATATCTTATTTTTGTCCAGGCCTGGTGATGCACACCTTTAATCTCAGCACTTGGGAGCAGAGGTAGATGGATCTCTGAGTTCAAGATCAGCATGATCTACACAGCAAATCCAGACCATCCAGACCTGTCTTAAAAATATTCCTAAGTATCTTATTTATGGTAATGTATAGAAAAGAATGAAATTTTCACTTTTTAATCAGTGTCTAGATTTTTTTTCATGGAGTTTAGGTAAAATACCTATCAGGACAAAATCCCTAAATGAAATTAGTTTTAAAAAAGAAAAAAAATTAAATATACCTAAATAAAAATCTTTATGTAGGTTGTAAATTGATTTTTGAATAAAGGGAAATATACTCCACGTGTGGAGAGGCATATTAAATATTAGATACATAGAGGGATATTAATATTAAATACAACTTGTAGAGAAACAAATATGCAAATGCCTTGTAACTAAATTTTACTTCATGCATCACTTGAATGTTCAGCATATTGACTATAATCAATCTTATATAATCAATGTAATTCCAATAAATTTTATTAAAATAGGAATGTTATTTTAAATTTCAGGAAGCAAATGGAATATATAATAATTGCCAAGAAAACTTTAATCTTACCTTATGGCTGGACTGTCTGTATTGTCTGATATAAAGCCACTGTAACTAAATTGAATGGACCAGGAAATCATGAAACAGAACTGGCAGCAAGAGGTAAATCCAAATACATAGAAAATGTCAATGTATGCTAAAAGCAGCAGTTACAGATGTTTTACTGGCACAACAAACCCCTTATTTTGTACAATTAATATGTATTCACTGTCCTTGTTAGGGTTACAATTGCTATGATGAATGAAACACCATGACCAGAAGCCAGTTGGGGATGAAAGAGTTTATTTGCTCACACTTTCATATCATTGTGCATCACCAAAGGAAGTCAGGGAAGGAACTCAAGCAGGGCAGGATCCCTGACACAGGAGCTGATGCAGAGGCCATGGAAGGCTTGCTTATTGGCTTGCTCCCCATGGTTTGCTCAGTCTGCTTTCTTATAGAACCAAGGCCACCAGCCTAGAGGTGGTGTCACCCACAATGGACTGGGCCCTCCACCGATAGATTAAGGAAACCCTTACAGGCTTGTCTAAAGCCAGTTCTTATGAAGGCCTCCTCCTCTTTGATGACCCTAGCCTGGTCAGATTGACCCAAAGCTAGCCATTACACTAATGGAAAAGTTGACAGTAAAATTTTCATCCAGACAGTTTTACTGTGTGCTTTTGAGATTCATGGGATGGTGCTGTGGGTCACTGATAAACAGTAACATGGTCACTATAGTGACACTGGGGATACCTCAGCCCATGTGTACTTTATCTGGTGATGAACAGTTATCTACTTACTTAGTAAAGCTCATTACAACTTGATTTTATTTCAAACAATTATACATCCAAAGAAACATTTTAACTGGACACAACTGTTCATTGAAGGAGGGAAAGCTGATGAGGGTTTGAGGAAAAGGTTCTGATTTTTGTCTATTGTGGCTACATGAGTACGAAAGCAGTCACAGACGAGGGGCATGAGAGAGTTTATTAAGATGAGAGTGCATAGACTTAATTAGCCATTCCTCCTTCAGCAATCGTGGTGATAAAGATGCTGCTAATGGGTTTTCGTGGCTCACCTGGCACAGGTATGACTATACTCCATCCATGTATAGAGTGATGGACTCAGTCCCAGTGAGAGTATGTCATACAATACATAAAATGGAGAGTTAGGTAGAATCACCTGCCTGCTCCCAGAAATGCCCTGGATGAACTCTAGGTGTAAAAGCCGGTCTCAGAGCAGGACTTTGGGAGGCTGGCTCTTCTTGGTGCAGTAGGAGGGAAAGCTCAGTAGTTGGCTGCATGTGTGATGGATACAGAGCACAGGGAGGCTGCCTGGCAGGAGCCAATGTGGCTGTTCCTGGATGGGAATGGATTGTGGGAGGGTGAGTCATGCACTGTGGATCTCTTTGTGTGTGTTTGCCCTTGGCCTGTCACTGTGAGCACACGCACACACTACCCACAGCACTAAAAAGGCCCGGGACCACATTTCTCCAAGGCCTCAGAGCAAGCATAAGCCTGAATTTGTCCAGAGGTGGAGGGAAGTGGTTTTGTGCTTCTGAACTCTGGCTGGCATTGGAAGAGATCTTGATGGATGGAGCAGAGGGCTGGAGGAAATTAAAATTCAGACTTTTAGTATGAGCTTACCTGAGCATGTCTGGCCTAGATATCAAGATTTGTGTTAAATTTTCACTTTGGTAAATTTGGGGTCTCGTACAGACATTGGAAAAAAAATGGAATGACCATATTACCTTTATCTGGTGAAATAGAGAGAGAACACAATGCTGTTAGCTAAAACACAGGCTCTTCCCCATGTCCTCACCTCTGTGGTTTGGAAATTATTGAGGCTTGTCTCACAAGGCTTCAGTGTCTGAAGCTAGAGCCTTGGGTGGTGGTGTAGAGATGCTGTGGTCTTTGTTGTTGGCCAATAGTACTTTATTCATTAACCAATAAGAGAAACATATATACAGAATGACATCTCCCATAAAAATGGGGCCTAGCAGGAAGTTGTTCAGTCTCTGCAGGCTCTGCCCTTTGAGGGACTGAGGTAACTTTCAGGCTTCATTAATTCTGTGTATATGTGGTTATGAAAGAACATGATTGAGCCAGGTATGGCAGCGCATGTCAGGAGATTGAGGCAAAAGCATGAGGTTGAGACTAGCCTGGGTTACAGAGCAAGACAAAACTGAAACCAAACAGCATGTGCACGTGTGTGTCAGGGTGTGTGTGGTGGTGGGGGGAGGCTCAGTCTTTCAGGGTTCCTCTCTCTGTCACTGAATAATCTCTCTCCTTTGAATGCATGCCCTCCAGGAAGCCACCACTGCCTATCACAATGCAGTGTGGACAGAAAGAATGTTGTCACAGGCTGTGCAATGCAGTTTGACTTTTCAGCATTCCAAACTGTAAACTAAACAAACCTCACTTTACAAAGCGCCAAGCACCAGGCATTTTGTTATCACCCTAGAAGAACTAACTCCAGCACACTCTTGACCTATCTTGGGGTCCTACCTAGGATCCTCACTGCATGGAGCTCTTTAATTCCCACCTTCCCTTGTCTTCTGTGACCCCGATGCTCCAGAACAGCATAGGCAAGTTATTTTATAGACTGTCTCTCAGTGTGACATTGTTAGATGGTTTCTTAGGATGGACTGAGCAATCCTGAGTCCTTGCCAGGGGTCCCTGTCAGGCATAGGCTGGAGCATGTGATGTGTGTAGCCTTTGTCCCTTGATTGGGGTATGGCGTCTGTTGGCTTCATGGTAACTAGTTCAGAGAGGGTATTAATCAATAAGAAATATTAAAGTAACAGAGAGAACTGGTAGTGTTGTTTTCCCCTCCGTAATTAGGAAGGATCTCCGGGGAGATGCCCTGAGACTAGGCATGTGTGTTTTCACTCTCTGAGCAGCTGGTGGGTCTGACCACCAGCTCCATAGCCTAGTGAGTGTGTGACAACTCCTTGGTGAGGGTGACCTCACCTGCTCCATTTGTTTATTCTATTATTGAATCATTATTTACACATTAGTATTGTACTGGCTAGTTTCATGTCAACTTGACATAAGCTGTGCTTATCTGCGATGAGGGAACCTCAGTTAAGAAAATGTGTTCCTAAGATCAGGCTGTAGGCAAGCCCGGAGAGCATTTTCTTAATTAGTGATTGATGTGGGAAGGCTCAGACCATTGTGGATGGTGCCACCCTGGGCTGGTGGTCCTGGGTTCTATAGAAAAGCAGACTGAACAGGCCATGAGGAGCAAGCCAGTAAGCAGCACATCTCTATGGCCTCTGCATCAGCTCCTGACTCAAGGTGATTGCCCTGCTTGAGTTCTGCTCTGACTACCTGGATATGTAAGACAAATGAACCTTTTCCTTCCCACGTTCTTTTGGTCATGGTGTTTCATCACAACAGTAGTAACTAAGGCAAGTATGGACGTATAGCTTGTTCTATTCCATGTTGCAGTATCTTATTGCCACTTTAAATAATGAATCCACGGACTATCTTCACTTGTGTGTCCCTATGTGGGATGTATGTATGTGGGATGCAGAGAGATTATATAAGTGACACAATTTTTTCCCTTTTAAAATGTATTCTTTTCTCAGATACAGCTTCCCAAGTGCAGCTTCCCCTCCCAGTCCCTCACCCCCACCTTGCATCAATCCCCACTCCAACTGTTAGGATTTCCACAAGAAGCCCAAGCTACACAACCATAACACATGCACAGGGCCTAGATCAGACCCATACAGGCCCCCTGATGGTCAGTTCAGTCTCTGTGAGTCCCTGTGAACCCAGATCAGTTGATTCTGTGGGTTTTCTCTGGTGTTCTTTATCTCTCTGGCTCCTGCAACCCTCTTCTGCAGGATTCCCAGAGTTCTACCTAATGTTTGGCTGTGGGTCTCTGCATCTGCTCCCATCAGCTTCTGGATGAAGCTTCTCCGAAGATGACTATGCTAGGCTCCTATCTATAAGTATAGCAGAGTGCCATTAGGAAGCATTTCATTGTTTTTTTGGTGTTGGTGTTTTTTTTTTTTTTTTTTTTTTTTTTTTTCCCTGCTGTCATTGGTTTACTCTAGGTCTCTGAGCCCAGAACAGCCTCTGGTTTTTGGCACTCCAGGCAGTGTCAGGGTGGGTTCCCTCTCATGGCACGGGTCTTAAGCTGGACTAGTCATTGTTTGGCCACTCCCAGAAATTCACCACATTTGACCTGACACATCTTGCAGGCAGGGCAAATTATAGGTAGAAGGTTTTGCGGGTAGGTGGTATTCCAGTCCCTCCACTGAAAGCCTTACCTGGTTACAGAAGATGGCTGGCATAGGTTCCATATCCCTCATTACTAGGAATCTTAGCGAGGGTCACCCTCGTAGATTCCTGGGAGTTTCCATTGCAGTAGGTTTCTATCTCACCCTGGAAATGCCCTCCAATTAATGTTATCTTACTCAGTACATTTCCCCCCTTCTTCCCCCCATTCTGAACCCTCCTGTTCTCATTCCCACCAGCCCCAGTCCAACCTCCATATCTAGTCTCTTTCCCCTTCCCAGGGAGATTCATGTATAAGCCCTCCTTGTTACTTAGCCTCTCTGGCTCTGTGGACTTTTACAGCTAATATCCACTTATAAGTGAACACATTCAATGTTTGTCTTCCTGGGTCTGGGTTACTTAGGATGATTTTTTTTGGTAGTTCCATCCATTTGCTTGCAAATTTCATGATGTCATTTTTTAAATAGCTGAGAAATACGCCATTGTGTAAATGTACCACATTTTCTTTATCCATTCTTTAGTTGAGGGTTGTTTCCAGTGTCTGGCTATTGTGAATAAAGCTGTAATGAACATGGTTTAGTAAGTGTCCTTGTGATAGGATAGAACATCATGTATGTATGTATGTATGTATATAAGCATGCCCAGGAGTGGTATAATAGGATCTTGAGGTAGATTGATTTCCAATTTTCTGAGAAGCTGCCGTAATGATTTCCAAAATGGCTGTAGAAGTTTGTACTCTCATCAGCAATGGAGGAGTGTTCCACATCCTCACTAGTGTGAGCTGTCACTTGTGTTGCTGATTTTGACTATTCTGACAGGTGTAAGATAGATTCTCAGAGTTGTTTTGATTTGCATTTCCCTGATGGCTAAGGATGTTGAACATTTCTTTCTCAGTCACTTGAGATTCCTCTGTTGAGAATTCTCTCTTTAGATCTGTATCCCATTTTTTAAAAAAATGGATTATTTGGTTTGTTGACATGTCGTTTCTTGAGTTTTGTATTTTGGCTATTGGCCCTCTGTCAGATGTGGATTGGTGAAAAATCTTTTCCCATTCTGTAGGCTGCCACTTTGTCTCATCGACAGTGCCCTTTGCCTTACAGAAGCTTTTTAGTTTCGTGAGGTCCCATTTATTATTTGTCCATCTTAGTATCTGAGTTGTCTCCTCTGCCAGTGTGTTCAAGACAATTCCCCACTTCTATCAGGTTCATTATATCTGATTTTATGTTGAAGTATTTGATCTACTTGGACTTGAGTTTTGTGCAGGATGATAGATATGGATCTATTTGCATTTTTCTACATTCTGACATCCAGTTAGAGCAGCACCATTTGTTGAAGATGCTTTCTTTTTTCCATTGTATAAATCTTCTTTATCAAAACTCAGGTCACTACAGGTGTATGGGTTAACATCCAGATCTTTGATTTAATTCTGTTGATCTACTTGTCTATTTTTATGCCAATTCCAGGTGGTTTTTATTACTATCGCTCTGTAGTAAGGATGTTACCTCTGGAAATTCTCTTATTGTACAGGATTGTTTTAGCTATCCTGGGTTATTTTTCCATATGAGGTTAAGTATTGGTTTTTCAAGGTCTGTAAATAGTGTATTGGAATTTTGATGGGGGTTGCATTGAATCTGTAGATCGCTTTTGGTAAGATTGCCATTTTGACTATGTTAATCCTACCAACCCATGAGCATGGGAGATCTTTCCATCTTCTGATATCTTCTTGAATTTCTTTCTTCAAAGATTTGAAGTTCTTGTCATATAGGCCTTAAACTTGCTTGGCTAGAATTACCCCAAGATATTTTATATTTGTGGCTGTTGTGAAGAATGTTGTTTCCCTGATTTCTTTCTCCATGCATTTACCATTTGTATATAGGAAAGTTATTGATATTTTTAAATATTGTATCCAGCCCTTTCACTAAAGGTGTTTATCAGCTATAGAAGTTCCCTGGTAGAATTTTTGGGGTCACTTATATATATTATCATATTATATTTGAATAGTGATACTTTGACTTTTTCCTTTCCAGTTTGTTCTCCTTTGATTGTCTTACTGCTCTAGCTAAAACTTCAGTTTCTATATTGAATAGGTATGGAAAGCATTGACAGCCTTGTCTTTTTCCCAATTTTAGTGAAATCACTTTGAGTTTCTCACCATTTAGTTTGATGTTGGCTGTTGGTTTACTGTATGTTGCCTTTATTGTGTTTAGGTATGTCCCTTGTATCCCTGACCTCTCCAAGACTTTTATCATGAAAGTCTTGATGATGGAACTTGGTGTTAAATTTTGTCAAAAGTTTTTTTTTTTTTTCCTGCATCCAATGAGATGATCATATGTTGTTGTATTTTTTCTTTTAGTTTATGTGGTGGATTACATGGACAGATTTTTGTGTGTTGAACCATCTTTGCATCTGTGGGATACTACTTTGTCATGATAGATGATCTTTCTGATGTGTTCTTAGATTCAGTTTGTGAGTATTTTATTAAGTATTTTTGCATTAATGTTCTGTAATTTTCTTTGTTGACTCTGTGGTTTGGGTATTAGGGTGACTGTGGTCTCATAAAATGAATTTTTGTAGTGTTCCTTCTGTTCCTGTTTTGTGGAATAATTTGAGTAGTATTGTTACTTGCTTTTCTTTGGATATCTGGTAGAATTCTACACTAAAACCATCAAGCCATGGGTTTTTTGTTTGTTTGTTTGTTTTGTTTGTTTGGAAGACTTTTAACGACTGCTTCTATTTCCTTAGGAGTTATAGATCTATTTCAATTGTTTGTCTAATCTTGACTTAGGTAAGTGGTATCTATCAAGAAAATTGTCCATTTCTTTTAGATTTTTCAATTTTGTGGAGTATAGACTTTTGAAGTATGATCGAAAGATGCTTTGGATTTTCTCAGTCTCTATTGTTATGTCCCCCTTTTTGTTTTTGATCTTATTAATTTGGACATTCTCTTCTGTGTTTTAGTTAGTTTGGATAAGGGTTTGTCTATATTGTTAAATTTTCTCAAAGAACTGACTCTTTGTTTCATTGATTTTTTTTTTTTTTTTGTATTGTTCTCTTTGTTTATGTTTTGATTTCAGCCCATAGTTTATTTCCTGCCATCTACTCTTGGGTGTGTTTGCTTCTTTTTGTTCTAGAGTGTTGAGGTGTGCTGTCAGGTTGATGTGTGAGATTGCTCAGAATTCTTCCTGCAGGCACTTAGTGCTGTGAACTTTCCTTAGCATAGCTCTCATTGTCCCCCAAGAATGCTGTGTATTTATTTCCGTTGGACTCTAGGAAGCCTTTCATTTTTTTGCCTTGACCCAGCCAGTAGTCATTCGAAGAGAGCTGTTCAGCTCCCATGAGTTTGTGGACATTGTGTTCTTTCTATTGTTGTTGAAATCCAACTTTACTATATAGTGTTCTGATAGGACACAGGGGTCTTTTCCATTTTCTTGTATCTGTGAACAAGTATGTGGTCAGTTTTGGAGAAAGTTCTATGACATTTCAAAAAAGTTTATTTTGTTTGGGTAAAATGTTCTGTAGCTATCTGTTAGGTTCATTTGAGTCATGTTGGCTATAGTATTTTCAGTTTAGTTTTTGACTAGATGCCCTGTTTGTTGGTGAGAGTGGGATTTTGAAGTCTCTCGTTATCAATGTGTGAGGATCAATATATGATTTAAGCATTAGTAGTTTATCTTTTACAAATGTGGGAGTCCTTGTGTTTGGAGCGTAGATATTCAGGATTGAGATGTCATTTTGGATTTTTCCTTTGAGTATGAAGTGTCTTTTTCCCATCTCTTTTGATTAATTTTCATTGGAAGTCTATTTTGTTAGTTATTGGAATGGCTACACCAGCTTGTTTCTTAGGTCCATTTGCCTGAAAAATCTTTTCCAACCCTTTACTCTGAGGTAATATCTATCTTTGATGTTAAGGCATGTTTCTTGTATGCAGCAGAAGGATGGATTCTATTTTTGCATCTATCCTGTTACTTTGTGTCTTTTTATTGGAAACCAAGTCCACTGATACTGAGATACTAATGACCAATAATTGCTAATTCTTGCTATTTTGTAGTTGGTGGTGGTGGTGGTAGTGAGTGTGTGTTTTTCTTATGGTTTTGTTGGTATGAGAATATTTTCCATGTTTTCACAGGTGTATGTAGCTTCTTTAGGATGGAGTTGTTTTTTCTAATATCTTGTAGAAGGCTGGATTTGTGTGTGGGTAGATACTGTTTAAATTTGACTTTGTCATAGAATGACTTGTTTTCTCCATGTATGGTGATTGAAAGTTTTGCTGGGTGTAGTAGTCTGGGCTGGTATCTGTGGTCTCTTAAGTCTGCAGGACATCTCTCCAGGCCCTTCTGGCTTTTAGCATCTCTGTTGAGAAGTGGAGTGTAATTCTAATAGGTCTGCCTTTATATGTCACTTGCTCTTTTTCCCTTGTAGTTTTTATATTCTTCCTTTGTTCTGTATGTTTTGATCATTATGTGGCACAGAGACTTTCTTTTCTGTCTTTCCAGTCTATTTGGTGTTCTGTAAGTTTCTTGTACCTCTATAGGCATGTCCTTCTTCAGGTTGGGACATTTTACGTCTATGATTTTATTAAAAATATTTTCTGGGTCTTTGAGCTAGGATTCTCCTTCTTCTATTCCTTTTATTCTTAGGTTTGGTCTTTTCACAGTGTCATGATTTCCTGGATATTTTGTGCCAGGAATTTTTAGATTTAACATTTTCTTTGACCAATGTATTAATTTCTTCTATTATACCTTCTATGCATTCATGGAGAGTCTCTATTGTCTCTTGTTGGTGATGCTTGCATCTGTAGTTCCTGTTTGCTTACCTAGATTTTCCATCTTCAGGATTCCCACAGTTTCTGTTTTGTTTATTGTTTCTATTTTCATTTTCAGGTCTTGAACAGTTTTATTTATTTCCTTCTCCTGGTTATTTTTTTCCCCCTTGGCTTTCTTTAAGGGATTTATTTATTTATTTTTCTCCCATTTTTTGTCTTTTCCTTGATTTCTTTAAGGGATTTATTCATTCATTTGTCTGTGTTTTATGAGATTTATTTAAGGAATTTATTCATTTCCTCTATAAGGACCTCCATCATCTTCATGATGTTGGTTTCAAGATCATTTTCTTGTGTTTCAGCTGTGTTGGCATATTCAGGGTTTGCTATAGTAGGATAGCTGGTCTCTGGTGGTGACATTTTGCCCTGGCTGTTGTTGTGTTTTTACACTGGCCTCTAGATATCCGGCTTTGGGGTAATTATAGGTTTAAGTGCTGATTTCTGAGTTTATCTCTGTTGGATGGGTGTTTTCCCCTTGGTTTCTGTTTCCTCTCTGGTCTTCTGGCCTGAGTGGCCTGTGGTTCTGGTAACAGGCCAGGAGTCCTCAGGACCAGTAGGGTGCCAGCATTGGGCTTCTGGTAGCCTGCAGCCTTCGAGACCTCTGGGGGTTTGGGTAGCAGCATTGCCTCTGGAGTTTTGGGTTTCTGGTAACTGGTGTGTGTTGTAATAAAAAAAAAAAATGTGGCTCCAGAGAGAAAGACATGTGACAGAGTTCAAGCAGAGGGGTTTTGAATTAAGGGAAAATGATTGTTAAAAGGTAAATGGGGGGAGGGGAGGCCTCCAGGGATAGGAGCAGCAGGGGAGAGAAGAGGAAGGAACAGAGAGAAAGAAAGAAGAATGGGAGGTGGCAGGGCCCTTTAAAAGGGAACACAGTGAACAGGTACAGGTGTGCTCTTAGTGGCTACAGCTGAGGGCGTGTCCTGTCAGAACTCCAAAGGCAAGCCAGTCCAGATGCCTAAATACTAACAGTGTGGACTCAGGTTCTGGGTACTGATTTGGCCTCTGGGAGAGCAGGGGGCTTCTTCTGGAGCTGTAGGTCAGGATATGGAGATGAGGGGAGGGACCATGTAAAATTTTATAACAATACTTTACATTATTGTAAAAAACAAACCTTGAGTATAGTTTTTATGAAAAGTCCCTCATCTTACACCGAGGCCATCTTCCCATCTGCCGTGTCACACCAAACAGCTGAAGGTCTGTATTCGTGACTTTTCTGTTGCTGTGATGAAGCATCATGAACAAAGGCAACTTAAGGAAGAGTTTGTTTGGGCGAATGGTTTCAGAGGGCTAGATGTCCATAATGACAGTGGAGGCTTGGCCACCACAAGCAGGCAACTGAGAGATGACATCTCCAGCTCACACACAGGAAGTAGAGATAGAAACTGGCCACGGGGCTAGGCCATCAGTTCTCCAAGTCCGTCTCAACAGTTGTAAGCCTCCATCAAGGGTCTTTGTTCTATGGTTCTATAACCACCCCAAACAGTGCCACCAGCCAGGGACCAAGTGTTCGAATATGTAAACCCATGGGGGACGATGTCTCATTCAAGCCAGCATGGTATTCATTCAGGGTCACAGAAGAGAATCATGGCTGGGCTTGGTACTGAAGGGCTTAAGCAAGCCTCGGAGGGGACTATGAGATTAGAAGGCACTCTGAGCAAAAGGAAGGGAACTTTGGGAAATGACACGCAAGCTTTGCCTGCTAGCTCCCGATAGCTGTGGGACAGAGCCTGGGTCCTGAGGGCAAGTCCTGTTGCTGGTAGCTGAGGGCTGCCCTTTGTGTTGATTTCTCCAGCTGTGAGGTGGTAAGGGGTAGGAGACACTCCAAAGACGATGGGAAGATGGGTGAGAGCCTCACAGAATCCTGGCTCTAGGCACATGCCAATGAGGGGCCGCCCACGGCATGCTCTCCTGACTCAGGCTAGCATGGCTACACCCTCCTCTCTCTCCCCTCTCAGGGTTGTGGGGTCCTCCCAGGGCAGGCTTCCTTGCCTGCCTTCTCTTTGCATGCATGTGGGAGAAAGCTCCTCTAGTGACGGAAGCAGGCATTGGGGCGAGTTGGAGGGGTGGGAGAATGTCAGGTGGTGTCCTCTCTGAGCCTCCCAATCCAATGGACACTTGTCATTAGCCCTTGGGTGTCCTTGAACAGTGTAGGACAGGTGTCTCCATGATTCTAGAGACCAGAATCCCTGTGGGTGTTCCAGGATGTAGATAAGTATAGTGACATATGCTTTGACATTTTGTGGCTGGTTTAGTCCATTCATCACAGTGTCACGGAAGGACATACATGTTGGAACATATTTGGAATTGTTTTCACCTTTCCCAAGCAAGGGAGGTTCCATTGTTCTGTGCATCACATTTTATATACCCGTCTTCTGTGGACATA
The DNA here is from genome assembly GCF_943737965.1 of Phodopus roborovskii. Classification (NCBI taxonomy): domain Eukaryota; kingdom Metazoa; phylum Chordata; class Mammalia; order Rodentia; family Cricetidae; genus Phodopus; species Phodopus roborovskii. Next base: position 10,390,979 of record NW_026126482.1, read on the forward strand.
GAACTGACTTTAACAATAGATTTTAATTTCATAGATGTCCTCTATGCAATCAATGGGGACTGATAACAAGATGGCCTCCATTTTAGGGTCCGGCTGTTTTCTCCACACAGAGAAGATCACAGTTCTGACTGTCCTGACTTCAATGCCTGGTTGACACTGTGACTGATGGCCACCGAGTGGATACTGGGTTCTGCATGGACATCATCTTCTAGACGCCAATCAAGTTTTATCTCCCAGAAGTTTATTAGTGTTCTTGTGGTTAGTGGCCTGTCGCTATGACGTGCAGGGGTGGGTGACCGAGGTTGGTGGCGTTCCATCTCCACTATGTTTCCCGAAGGCTGGAGGCCAGCACCCACTCTGAGTGCACTCAAATTCAGAAGCTTCTGGCAGCATCGGGGAGGCGGGGGAGGAGGTGGCTATTGCTTTTCCTGGCTGGTGTAGAGGAGTAGGCTTTCTGTGGCAGCTTTGGTGACAGCCACTATGTCCAGGCCCTGGATGGAAGGGAGCCACCCCGTTATAGGCCTGTGTGTGAACAGCCTGTGCCCGAGAGTGGTGCCAGAGTCCTTTAACGCCTGCCACCTGCCCTGCTGAAGTGGTTTCTGTCCTTTGTAGGTGAGCATGGGCAGGTGTCATGAAAGTCCTAAGGTTTGGATTTGCACTTTGAAGTTTGACATGAACGCTCATAGCCACAGCATGGCCCGTTGTCGTCTGGCTGTGGCAGGATGGCCTCCATGTATTTGTCACTAAGACACATCCACTTTGCTGAGGAAGCCTGTGGTACCAAATTGCTTTAAAAAAAAAAAAAAAAAAAGTCAGCACATACCCTTGGCAGCACAGCTTTCCCAGTTGTGCAAAGCGCTGACAGTCAGGTCATAATTGAATTCCGTAGTAATACGAGAGGCAGGGGGAGCTTGTAACTCATGCCAACTTGGACAATTGATGAACTAAATGGGAAGAAAGTTGATTATGGTTTTAGACGGTATTCATTTTATGGCAGATGTTTAAGAGGCACTTTCATGTATAGATTATAAAGCAATTTAGGGAGCTCATTCATAAATATTTTATTTCTTCTTTAGGAAGAATGTTTTTTTATCTCGTGCTGGCTGTCAGTCAGTCACTAACAGTGAACCGGGCATGTCCTTTAAATGGAAGCCACATTTGTCAGCAGTGATGGTTTGAGGACTGCACTGGAGTCTCTGGAGAGAGAAGCCAGCCTAAGAAGCCCCACTAATGTCACACTTATGCTAAAGAAGCCCAGGAGGGCAGCAGGAGCCTCCCTAGGAACATGACTGAAGAGTTGATGGTTTTCGCGAACTGACAAACTCCGTGGCTTGCAGTGGAGGGATGCCTGGCTCTGCGTCTGTTTGAACAGAACCCTGGAACATATATGAACCATATCCATGTGTGAGGGTGACCATTGCATATTCATAGATATGCAGAGATTGGTGTTTACATGCACATGTAAACTGTACACACTTGTACCTTATACACAGACACTACTGTGCTTATTTGGGGTGGTCACAAGTCACCCCATCCTGAGTAGAAAAGCTACTGGGGTCCAAGTGGCCTTCTATACCTCACTGGCTGGCCCTCATGGCCCAGTGTTGCCTGCCCAACATATGTTCAAAACACTCATATAGCCTGCAGTTGGCTACCTGAAAAGGCTTAGTTTGTGGTAAAAATGGTAATATATTGAGGACTGTAGAGACAGTGACAATCAGATGGCTTTCCTTGTCATAAAGTTGAGATATCATGAAACCATCAAATCTGAGAAAGTACATGTGTGCGTGTACGTGTGCATGTGTGTGTGTGTGTGTACGTATAAGCAAGCATGCCTGGGATTTCCATGTTTGTAGACAGTCTCCTTGGGACACTTGTACAGAAAAGCAGACCTTGATGCTTCAGGACATGGACCTGGAGAAGCTTAGTCACCCACTTGGGACACAGGGCATGTGGCCCTGGCTCTGAGTACCTGACACACTTAGTGAGGTTGCTTTGCAGCCTTTGGATCTGCGGCTTTCCCGACAAGAATCATAACACCATTTCAGCCCCAAGTGTCCTGAGTGATGGGCACAGGCTCTTCACAGCTCCTCATTCACTAAGGGCACCTTCTGCTTGTAAAGCAAAACCTGCCTGTCCTGTCCCAGGTGGCATTTAACTGAGACATTGCGAGGATTGGGGCAGTAGTTATGGGAGTAAGGTGTCAGAGCAAATCTGAATTGAAAAGCCATCAGGCACCAAGCCAGCCCCATTCTCTGGCAGTGATGCCTGTGTGAGCTTGGTCCCTGTTTAGGCCTGGACCTGCTCAGAAGCTAGCACATTTTACATAGTGATGGAGAAGAGTCTCTGGAAGAGAGGGATGTCAAACAGCCATGGGGAGAAGAGAAACAAGGATGTGATTACTGTCAGAGCAACAGCAGAGCCCTCTAGAGCCATTGCTGCCCTGTCGTTTCTAAAGACCGGGTTACTATTTACAGAGGCAAGAATGGCTGGCGGTACTTCGGGACATTTAACTGAATGTGTGTGATGGAACATCCCCACCATTCCAGTCCTACTTTCAGCAGAATGGCAAAAGTGGCAATCCAAGAAAAAAACAAGTCCTTAGTAAGGCAGGAAGAAAGCACAGTTGCTTGCCACAGAGCAGCTAGGGAGCATAGGCAGAGACAGGAAGTAAGGGCTACCTATCCCGCCACCTCTCATGGCAACTTCTGCCAGGCCCCTTCTCTTTGCAACTTACCCCCAATGCTGCCACAGGCTGGCACCAAACCTCTGGTGCATTAATATGCAATGTTTAGGATCTAAATCACGAAACCCATGGGAGCAGAAGGTGGAATTAAATGGACAGCTAGCCTCTAGTCTCAGGAATTGCTTATGGTGGTAACTCTCCCTGCAGAAGCATGAGCTTGCAAGGAGTAAATAATCCCTAATTTATGCATATATTTTCAGTAAATGGAAAATGAGACATACATTCCATTTCATTGTTCAGAGCAAATGCAGTCTTAACACAAGCTGGGTAGTAAAAGAATAATAAAAATTACTTATCTTGTTCCCAGACTGATACCTGGGAAACCAGCATAGGACTGACCCAGACCCTCTGAATGTGGGTCTCAGTTAGGAGGACTAAAGCAGTCTATGGAACCTCTGACAGTGGAACCAGGATGTATCCATAGTGCATGAACAGACTTCGGGAGCCCATTCCCCATGGAGGGATACTCCCTTAGCCTAGAGACACAGGGGAAGGCTAGGCCCAACCCTAAATGACTTGGCAGATTTTGATGATCCCTCATGGAAGGTCTCACCCTCCCTGGGGAGTGGATGGGGGATGGTAGGGGGGCAGTGGGGGCATGGAAGGACGGGAGGGAGAGGGAACTGGGATCAATATGTAAAATAAAAAATATTAAATAATAAAAATAGCAGCACCAAATCTCATGTATACTTCACCCCCCTGAAATTACTCATCTTGTGACATAAATATGAAAATCCCAGATGTGTTATTAGCTCATTAATTTTCACAGAATGTTAAAAAAATAAAACATGGACATATGAATGGCTCAGTTTGATAAGCCATATTGACAGGATTTATCCTGTGAATGGGAAGAAAAGGGAGTCCCTGTACTCTCTCATAGGTGTAACTTTTTGCGTGTTCTAGGCTTGAACTTGTGGCCTCACCCATACTAACCAGGTACTGTCCCATCGAGTGCTAGCAAGCCCCATGAAAATACTTTGAATATTCACCTCTCCTCCCTAATGAAGGGAACAAGCCTCCTTCCCTCAGCCGAGCCTAAGAAACTGTCTGTCTTCGTATCAGAAATCAAGTCGAACCTTAAAGAACACGAGGGTTTTGAATAGTTGAGAAAAGAGGCTATCGCTTCGTCCAGGACACTGGGTTGTTACTTGAACCTTGGGCTGAAGGGTCAGTTTGCAGATTTGAACTGGGGTTGTCCCAGGCTCTGCCTCCTATCTCCTCTCTGCCCTTCAGAGCGCTGTGGTTATCTAGATGCTTCTAAAAGTCACTCCCCAAATACTTAATGATCAAACTTAGCATTCTAGCTCCACAGAAAAATAGCAATTCTGTGGTAAGTCACCACCACAAAGTAGGTAATAAAGGTGTGTGTACACAACAGTCTTCATTTCTCAGTAAACGGGGACACCCAAGGCATGTCCCCAGGGCTTCTCTCAACAGCCAGTGGACAACATTGCTGTCCCACAGTTTCCACTCTGGGATGCCCAGCCTTGTGCCTTCAGTGTGACATTCTGGAGCAGCCATGGCTCCCCTGGGACCTGGTTAATTACCTCCAACTCCCCCCCCCGTCCCTGGGGGGGGGGGAGGATCCTGCGTGTCACTCCCTCTGGAAGCATGTGAACCCTAACACGATTCAGTAAGGAGTTAATGATCATGGGCTTCATTTATTTAGATTGGCTTCACTCCCCACTTCTAATTTTAGAATGGAATGAAATTATTTTTGAATAGGCGTTTATGGATTTCTTGGCCACTTTTATAGACCTTTTAAAAGTTTAGAACATTTTTTTTTTCAGAGAACAAAAAGAACTCCAGGTCCTCGGGGAATCATGCTCCATATAACACCAGTGGGCATTTGTGCATAAAGGGCCTGGCCACTGGTTTGTAAACCTGCATTCACTGTATTCTCAAGCAGCAAGGGAGACCTGGCCCCTCTCAGCCATCATGCAAAGCTCTGCATAAGAGCCTGCTCCCTGCTGCCTGCGGTATCATATTGGCAAAGGTGGTGGCGTTGGCAGAGGTGGAGTCCTCCCCATATTCCAGCTCTGTTCTGTCCAGAGCCAGGCAGACCAAACACACTGGGAGCCGTTGCCCTGTACGAGGAAGTGAGGAGAAATGACTATGTTTGCACTGGACATTTGCTTTCTGCAGCTTTATCCACAAATCACGTTGGCCTCCGTTTGCCTTTAATCCAAAAAAAAAAAAAAAAAAAAAAAAAAAAAACGCAAAATGATTTTCACATGTGTACAAACACAGGCACACATTGTTGGGTTCAATTCCACTTTGCTTTGATGGCTTCCTCCTGGGGCGACGGTAGGGGGTAGTTAAACTCACAAACCCTGAAATCTGGGATTTGAAATGCCCTCACCACAGCTAAGATGAGAGAGAATGCAGAAACACACTATAGAGCCTCATGGGGCAATTTTGGAAAAACCATGCAAAGTATCTTTACATGGGTAGGAAGACCTTTGGAATACATGTGTTCAAGGTCAGGCTGCCATGGCGGTGCTTAAAGAGCTGGAGAGTTGAACTGACATGGCTGGTTGGCTCTCACACAGCCATTCCTTTCTCCCTCCCTTTTCTCTAGGAGGAAGGGGCCCTTCATCACTCTTACGCCTGCATTCTAAGCCACCCCCCCAAGAGACACCACCTCTGTCAGTCAGTGCTCCTGTGTTGCTGGCAGTTTCTTGTCCTGCTAGGTCCCACAGCCCTTTAGCCCCAAATAAACACACAAAGACTTGTATTAATAAACTGTTGGCCAATGGTTAGGGCTTCTTATTGGCTAGCTCTGTCTTAATTATTAACCCCTAACTATGTATTTCTACGTAGCCTTATCTTACCAGAGAATGCCTAGTGCATCCTATCCTCCAGACCTCCCTCTACATGACACCTCTTTGCCCTCTCTTCCTCTCTCAGAATTCTCCTGGTCTCCAAGTACCACCTATCTTCCTGCCTCTATTGGAAAAACTTTTATTCATCAACCAATAAGAGAAACATATGTATGGACATCCCCCATCACTCCTGTGGTGCCGAATGAGCCGTTTCTGGCTGTGTGCTGTCTGACATGTCACCCTTGGGTGCCTAACCTCATTAAAAGGCTTTCTTGGCTTTGCCTTAAAGTTGCTTGGAAGCTTCCAAGCCTCTGTTGGTAGCCTTCCTCCAGTCAGTCCAGGTCCCTGGGAGCCACTGTCACCACTCTGAGCTTCTGTTCAAAGGCACACGGTATGGTTTGCTGGGACAGGGATGCGTTCTCCATGTAGCTGCCTGCTGTAGCCCTGGGGACCATTGTGTACTCCAGGCATGTCTTGACATTCCCAAAATCCAGAGGGGATCTCAAAATAGAATAAGAAATGATTTAAATTAGAAGCAACTGTGCTGGCACCATGCCCCCAACTCCAGTCCTATGCCCCTCTCTTTGGCATTGCAAACCAGAGCCATTCATGCTGGCTGGCTATTACAGTGTCCTATAAGAGGGAAGCTGGGTCTAGCTGTGTGAGGCTGGGACAGCAGCCATGTACCTCAGAACTCCAGGGTCCCTTAGACATGGGGCTCAATAGGTAAAAGGCTACCATTTTACCCTGTATAAAGACATAGATGAGTGGAGAGGGAAAAGATGGGGTAGAGATCGCTAGTTGCCTAGTTTTTGGTTTGGGCTATCTGAGAACCCAAGATGGATGGCCCGTAGGTAGCATCACAGAGGAAACCATTGTCCCTACAAAAGCGGGAGGCAGGGCCACATCCCAAGTATGGAATGGAGGACATAGCAGGATGTATGCAGGAGGGGTGGATGTACAGGAGGAGAATCCTCCATCCGTCCTGTTGAGGCCCCTCCTCAGCCCTGATTCCAGCTTTCTGCCTGCATCTCAGGCCAGCCCACAACCGTGGCTCTTGGGAGCTGAAGTTACTTCTCATAGTGGTACCAGCTACGGCTCCATCACACCCCAGGCAGAAGTCTACACTGTACACCATTCATCCACCTCTGCAGTGCCTGGCACCCAAGGGCCTGATGATACAGTGTGGTGCAGTGGCGCCAGGTACCCAAGAGTGTGCTACTACAGATTCTTGCACATCAGAGCCTGATGCCACAAAACCTAAGGACAAAAGCCTGATATTGCAAAGCCCTAGACCTCGAAGCCTTGTATGGTGGAGCCTGGTGCTCCTGAGTCTCAGACCCCAGAGCTAGGCACTACAGATTGCTATCCTGAGCCTACTTGCTTAGAGCCGTATTCACCAAAGTGAGGAACCGAACCTGATACTCTTAAGATGTTGCTCAACATGTCCTGCTATCCCAGAGCCTGTTTGGCATGACCTTGGTATCATAGACATTCATACCCCAAAGCCTGGTACACTAGAGCCTGAGACAGAGGCCTCCTACCCACATCTTTACTACTCCCTGACCCCCCGCAGAACTTTGTGACTGAGTCTAGTACTATAGAGACTTGGTACTCCAGAGTCTAGTACTATAGGGACTTAGTACCCAACACTCAGTACCCCCGAGGCCAGCATGTTTCCTGACCTGCATATATATGTGCGGTATGTTGTTCTTGTTGTATGTCTTCATGCTTAAAACTTTACTGATAGTCTCTTATACAACTTTGTATAAAATCATACACTAAAGTGTCCCTCCTTGTAACAGCGCCTTTCATCTCATGCATTAGATGCCACTTAAATGACGTGGAGGGGCCAGAGTCCACGGCTTCCATGCTGACATTGCTTGCTCATGAGCACACTGTTAAAACTTCCTGTGAGGAGGTTACATCTTCCTGTGTTCAATATTTACAAGGAAAGCCAATGAGTGGGTGAACAAGTAACTCCTGTGTTTTCTCCCTGAGTAGAGATAGACTCCGTGGTTAAAGCCAGCACACAGTTTGTAGAGCTGATCTTGGCCTCCTGCAAATGAGGCCCATTAGTGTCTTGAGTCTTCATTTGACTGCCTGGCCCAGTAGATTGATAACAAGCATCTCCAGAAGGTTCAGTAACAGCTTTCCCTGACTTGTGTCTCCATCTGAATTCTTCCTCCCATTGGAAAGGATAGTTGCCCACCAGACCCTGGCTCAGTTCCATTGTGGGGCTCAAAGAGTTATGGCTGTAATTCTAAATATGAGTAGTGGTAAATGCACTCTTGCAGAGTGTCTATTCATGGTGACATTCATATTTGAATGTTGTGGGCGGGGGTGTAGCGCCCGCGCCACAATCTGCTCCACTAATGGAGTAAAGGCCTAGAGATTGAAATAAGAGACAAGACAGCGGATCTTTCATTCAACAGCAATGTCTGAATGTCGAATGTAGTTTATTGAGGGGAAGGAGTGGGCTTATATACTGACTCACAACACAGTGGAAAACAACAAGGTTTTTCAGGCTTAGCTCCTCCCCAGCAGATGTGTGTTAGCAAAACAGGAAGAGTACCAATAACAACTCCGGTCGGGGGGAGGGGGGGGACGACAAGATGTTCCGGACAACAGCTTCAGGCTTGCTCAAGGTGCCTCAGGGGTCCATGCAGGGCCCTACAGGGGCTGAGGGGGGGCGCACATGTGTATGCATGATTCAGAACTCTCCACTCTTCTGTATTTCTTTTTCTTTACCACATTCATTACTGGTTAGGACTCTCCAGGCTTTGTAGAGATGACTGAAGTTGGAGTGAGCCAGACCTCAGGTGTCCTCTCTCGTGGTTTTCACTACAGAGAACTGACTAAGGCATTCCTTTTGGACATTATAATTGTATGTCATTTCCCCCTTTCCTCCTTTCAAACTCTCCCAAGGTTACCTGCCGTTCCTACTTTCTTTTAAATTCATGATCTCTTTTTATTAATTGTATCTACATAAATATAATCAACAGACTCAGCAAACTCCCTGATCCTTTGGCTCTTAAACAGCCCCCACTCCCCACATTCCGTGAGCTCTAAGTGCAGAAGTTATGTTGTAGATGTATCCATTGGGACTGGCTCCACAACTGCATTTTGATTGGCTGTGGTTTTTTTTGTCAGGATTTCTGTCAGTTGCAGAGAAGTTGTTTCCATGATGAAAGGTGAAGACTACACTCATCTGTGAGTATAAAGGAACTAAGTCGTTTTTAGGCGGAGGGTTAGCAGAGAAATGACAGCACAGATGTCATTGGCTGAAGGAACATTGCATGGGAGGAGCTGAGAAGGAATGCTAGCCATCTCTGACCATGGTGGAGTGCAGGGCTCCCCACTGAAATCAGTTGCTATGCTTGTCTTCCATATTCTAGAAGCTCGGTGGCCTGTGGGGTAGGGTAGTTCTGAGAGATGGTGGCGCCTGCCAGCAGACATGGCAAGTGCATTAAGTTTGTCTCACTGGATGGCTGGATCTTTTCAGCACTTTGTCTTTTCTACCTGTTTCTACCTGCATGTGGCTAGTTCCCTTGCCTCTTCTCTTCCTTACTGTAATGAAGTCATGGGGCATTCTCCAGGACCGTGCAGCTATGTTGTTGGGGCCCTCTGGTCACTGGACTTCAGAGACAAATGAGCATCTTTTCTTCATTAGTACCCAGACTCAGGTATTTTGTCATAGTGACACAAAACAGACAAGTACACACCCAAGAATGGAAACTATTTTGTCTTGAAGGTATGGGGCGGGTCTTAACACACTCATGTCTGTGTGTCGCTATCATAGGTAGAAATGAGAAAAAATCTCCACTTGGGGTATCTCCTGGCTTTTTGGAAACCATTTCCTGCTGAGTCTCAGGAACTTTGAAATAAGAAGAAATGAACTGTATTTTGTTCACTGTTTGAACATTGTCCGGGGCGTGAATTACAGGATCACAAGTCCACATCTTGCTCCAGAAGTCCCGTGGCTGTCCAGTGCAGAGCCCTCCCTGAACAGAGCCTGGCTTCTTCTGAGAAAGAGGCCCCTGGAAGCTGAGGTTCCAACGTCACATCAACTGACTCAGTGACATTCTCATACATTGGAGTCATATCCAGGGTGCTGTGTCAGGCCCCAAACACTGTGGATCAGATAACAAAGTCTTCCAGTGTTGTATATGCCCAAGACTAGATCATTTGTAACAAACACACTTTATTGGCTCAGTTCTGAAGGCTGGAAGGCCAAGGTTTACTGCTGGATGCTGATGCATGGACTAAGATGCAAGGGACTAGGTTTAAAATAGGTCATTAATTTTATTCGGGGAGAAGTCAGTTACACAAAAAAAAACCGATGACCTGCAAGTTCCTGCTCCAAGGATCCATACCCAATCTGCTCTCAATGACACGACCAAAACCAAGAGATTGAGCTGGACTCCAGGACCCCAGACTTAAGTCTGCACCTGTGACCATGCTCAAACAGGCATGGTCAATGCCACAGGTACGGGTGGGGTGGATATCTCACTATAAAGGTTAGACTGCTGGGGATGGCATTGACTTGAACTCTAAACAGCTGTGATTATGTGCAGAAATTAATGTCCACTTGTGGAGAGGAGTGAGGGCTCATGGGGACTTTCCCCCTCCCCAAGGATATATAGACAGTTAATGGTTACTAGGGGAGGGGCTCAAGAGGACCCGCCCCTTAGAATTGTCTTACAGTTAACAGTTGCTGGGAGAGAGACTGTTTCTTCGGTGATGCAGCTGCCCACAAGCTGCCTGCATTCCTGTTTCTGTAAGAAGCTCAAGTTAAACCCGTTGGCTCATCAGGCTACAACCAAGGGCCGTTGTTTCTTTAGTTTGCCATTGCATTGTCTTTCTGGGGGTGAGTACATGTTTGCACAGAGAGCCACTCTTTGTGAGCATTTTTAATGTCTGTCTCTACTTGCATTATTATTCTCATCTCTCTTGGCTTCTGGGCCCCAGTTTTGCCCCCTCCCCTGACTTCATACCATGAATTATTTTATCTCTTGTGGACATGGCCTCTGTCCATCCTCTCCCCACCCCCTTCCTTCCTTCCTTCCTTTCTTTTCTTTTCTTTTTTTCCAGTCAGGACTGAATGTGTCTCAATCTTTCCCATCCTTACAAACCCTGCTTTGCCCCAGAGTTCCTTATAAGCCAGTCTCTCCCATCTATCAGCAGACTCATGCCATCTGCATTTGACTTGTAGCATCTGTTTATGCCGCATCCCCTATTCTTGCTGATGCCTTCTCCCATCAGGCTGCAGGGCATGTCACTGAGAAGGTGGCAAGGCCAGGGTAATTTGCAGTCAGTCCTCTGGCTGGCCACCCTCTAGATAGGACTGCACCTCACCTCCCAGGATTCCCAGCCTTTCTCCCTGTCTTTTCCTTCTTTCCTTGGATCTCTTTCAAGATCATGCTTTACTGTGACTTCTCCTGTAGCAGCCCCAAAATAGGTAGGAAAAGATGATTTTTGAGGGATAGCTCCTAAGTTCCCTGGGGTTGTGGGGAGGTGAAGGCATGGACTTGAATATTTCCTAACGAGTAAAGTGATCTCTGTTCCTTGTCCTTTTGGGTCTAGCTTCTTTCTCTTAGAATAATGACCTGCAGTTTCTTGCATAACTTTAGTGGGGAGGGTGGAAGGGAATTAAATTTTTAGGACATCTAGATACAGCCAGAGGAGGCGTTAGTTCTGGTCTCAGTGCCATAGCAGGGTAGCATGGTCACAGCAGTCTGTCCAGAAGGACTGGGAGAGTCTGGAAATTTCTCAGCACACAGTGCTGTCTCGTGTCTCAGGAGATAGAAGTGCTCAGCAGCACTGAGCGACATGGCCACACTGAGCAGCAAAGCAGTGTGTGTTTTCTCCTATCACTCATCTGACCTTCAAACCTGCTCAAAGCACTATCCAGACAGATTCTACAGTGGACAGAGGCTCAGGTGGATGAATGTGTGGATGGATGGATGGATGGATGGATGGATGGATGGATGGATGGATGGATGGATGGAGACCCCTGCATCCAGTCAGCCATTTGTCCTTCTGCTCCTCTACCATCCACCCACACATTATCCTTAAATCTCAGTTTTCTGCAGACAAGCAAGGTGTGTGCAGACAGCAAATGCTTGGGAGGTTATAAGATGACACAGCCTTTGCTCTGTCCCTTCAACTGCCACACCCCAAGCACCTTCCCTGCCGCTGGGAACCCCAGGAACTGCTTTCATCCCTCTCTGAGGTAGATTCTTTTCTATATTCCTAACACAAATGCCTCCAATCATACAGGAGCTTTATGGTGTTAGTAGATGTGTTCCTTATTTTCCTGTCATTGTGATAACATATCGAGAGAGTCAGCTTATAAAGAGGGAAGGTTTATTTGGCTCAGGGCCCCAGAGGTTGGGGCTGTGTAGCTTTGAGGACACAGAGGAAACAAGTGGCAGAGGAAATTGCTCATGTCATGGCAGCCAAGGAGCAGGGAGGGTTGGGGGAGAGGACTAGGGTTCTTTGCTGAGAATGGTCATGAACCCAATAACCTAACTTACTTTCACTAGACTCTGCCTCTTGAAGGTCTCAGCACCTCCTAGGCAAGCCATAGGTTGTCAGCCAAGCCATCCCATGGGCCTTTGAGGGGATCATCGAGACTTCACGCTGCAGCAATGGGCATTCGGAAGGAGAGCATTGACAGGCTGAGGCCTTGGTTCCATTTGACTCTAACGCCAGTGCTGAAACGTAATGTGCTGTGCGTCTATGTGGCTCGATGTTTAAGGGCTGGGTGGGGGAAACCTGAACCCGTATTTGTGGAAAAGCCAGGGGCCTGACAGTAAGAGCCCGTTTTACATATGGAGTGTTCTGAGTTGTATTAGGAGGCCATAGCTGTGATGTGTCCCATTGCAGTGGACGCTTTGGATGGCAGAGCAAGTTCCTGGATCCGTTTGGGCCCCGTGCCTTCTCTGTAGGTTTCCTAAACTGTATAATTGATTAATCTCCACTGACCGTATTTGGATATCCCTAGGAGACACAGCTCTGGGCATGTGTTTGAGGAAGTTTCTAGAGATGTTTAACTGAGAAGCCCTTCCTAGAATGTGGGTGAAGCCATCCCATGGGCTGGGGTCCTGGACTGAGTTAGAAGGGAAAGCCAGCTTTCATTATTGATTGCTCCCTGCTTCTCTGCTGTGGAAGCCGTGAGACCAGCTAGCTTCCTCAAGCTCCTGGCTGCCATGGTCTTCAGTCTATGATGGACTGGTCCTCAAGCCACCCTTCCTTAAGCTGTGTCTGCCAGGCATTTTGCCACAGCAGAGGGAAACGTGAGGGACCCCTCCCACCGTGGACTTGCTGCTGTGCCTTGAAGCACTCCCATGATTCCTGGATGCACTGGCTTCAGGTTATTCTGGATCTCTCCATTATTTGGCAGGAAGTACATAAGGCACTGTGCAGGAATGTATGAACCATCTTACATCTAGAGGGTTCCTGATGGAGCAGATGGAGGGGCCTCTTGGGGCTGCTGGCAAGGTTCTGTGTCTCAGTCAACATGCAGGTTTCATGAACATATTCTGTTTGCCAAATTCTGTCAGGCTAGGCAGTGATGTGTGTGCTTTCCTTTATCATACTACATTTCAATTATATACATTTAAAAATAACGACACTGAAAACTGGGTGACTTGGAAAACAAGGGATAGATCCCAGTATCTCAATTAAGGAACAAGCAAACACAAACCAAAGCAAGAGCAATAATGCAGTGGTGAGGACCGAATCTTCCATGATGAGAAGGTGCAACCACCTCCCAAGGATGCAGCTGAAAGAGAAGCCTCTAGAGTCAGTGAAGGACTTCTGCTGGAGGTAAGTAGTAGCCTGTTGCTGCAGCTGCAGCCCAGGTACACCTCCCAGGACCAGACCGAACAAGGTGCTTCCGACGGGAGCCCAGGCTTGGACAAGACTGCCATCTCTGGGGAATGTGGAGTGTCTTGTGGTGGGGAAGGCATTGTGGGTGAACATACAGCTCTGATGATGTCTCCTCAAGGACTATTAGCCCATCCAGCTGTGCTATGGATTGAAAAATCCCAGCGCTTTCAAGCAGAGACAGACCCCCAGACTGAAATGTTGGGCAGCTAGTGTTGTGCATCTAGCCTGCCCTTCCCTCTCAAAATTCCTCCCCTACAGTTCTCTTATGGTGAAGTGATGCCTCAGATGCAGACTACAATCAGGCAGGAAAAGGCCAGCAGGAGATGGGGAGGGGCACAGTAAAAGGCAGGTGGAGAAGATGCACTCAGTTGAGCCTGAGGCTACAGAAATTCAAGCACTTGTTTCTGTGAAATGTTGACAAGGAATTCATGGCTGATGGGAGCAATACTTCCAACAGAAAGGCCTAGAAGCAAGATATGGAGATAAGGAGGCCAGCTTATAAGGAGGAAGAAAACATAAACAGATACATGGCTTGTCACTCAGATACTGCAGGGGACCTGCAGGGCAAGCACTAAGAGGTGGCCAGAGCCAAATTGAAAGGGCCGAACATGGAAACTGGGTGGGCTGTGTAGGAGGCACCTAGGTGCAGGTGTGTGTGAAGCGGCATGCAGAGGTCACATCTCAAGTGTCATTGTGAGGGTGGCTGCAAGAGGCCTTTTATAAAATGACTGATACATAGTATAATTTATGAATGACTTGGAGAAGAGAGCTTGGAAGCCGTAAAGACAGAGAGGAGGTGGTGATGTCAGTGACTGTCAGGAAGTGTGTGTAGCGTATACACATCTTAGACATCGCCCTGAGCTCCCAAACACAGTTATCAGTGTTCATAAAGAACGCTTAGGGATACAAATGCTCATCACCCTGTCATGCCACACATATGTCCCCAGGCACCACACTTAAACCCATAAGTTCGCATGAATTAATTTGAAACTCAGCAAAAATTGCCATTGTATTTAAACATAACCTGTGTATTCTTTTTCACACTTCAGTCGTCTTTAGATGAACATTTATGAACAGAGCATAAGCCATGGACTTGTTATCTGGTATTGTTTGAATAATGAAAGGAAAGACAAGGAAAATGTCTTTGTAAAGACCATCCAGTGGCAAAGTTTTCTCTGAGTAGTTTAAGCTTGGGGTCAGTTGAGCGCAAAGACAAAGATCGAGCTGCAGCTATGTAATTACCAAGAACATGTCAGCTTGACACACTCGCGAAAGTCATCTGAGAGGAGGGAGCCGTAACTAAGAAAATGCCTCCATAAGATCAGGCTGTAGACAAGCCTGTTTTCTTAATTAGTGATTGATGTGGGAGGGGCCACCCCATTGTGGGTGGTACCACCCCCCACCCCCAGTCTGGTGATCCTGGGTTCTATAAGAAAGTGACATTCCTCCATGGCCTCTAAAACGGTCCTGTCCTGACTTCCTTCGATGATGGACAGTGATGTGGAAGTGTGAGCTGAAGGAAACCCTTCCCCAAGTTGCTTTTGGTCATCATAGCAATAGAAACTCTTATGACAGTCTCTTTCTTAGAACCAGGGCAGCACCAGCAGCTGGCTTTCATCCCAAGGTCGCCTTGGCCTCTGTTCTAACCCCAGCTCATGCCCAGTTTTCCCTATCTCCTTTACCCACCAAGGCCTTCTTTGTGTCTTGTGTAGGGTACAGATATCATGGTGCCCCTTGAGTGGGCTAGATCTCTTAACTCCAGTTTCCTTTTCTTCTAACCCCAGTTTCTTTTCTGGTGGTGCAGGTTCTCAGGTCCTGTCTGAGGGCTGTCAATGTAGACGGCCATGGGCAAGCCTTGACATCCTGTCTGTCCTCTCTCATCTTGCCTCTGTCTGGACAGCTCAAGCTGAGCCTTCAGAGCTTCTTGAAGTTGCAGAGTTGATGAAACCAGAATTGGTAAGTACTGGCCATACAGGCCAGAGCCCGAGCTCTACCACCCAAACCCATGAAGAGACAAGCTGCCCAAGGAACCACAGAGCTGTAGCAAATGGACATATGGCATGTGTGCCAGGGTGCTTAAGGCAGAGGTGGGCCAGAGTTCCAGAGGGAAAGGGAGGGAGATTATGCAAGCTGTTTTGAAATAATTGTACTTGGGGCCGGGGATTGATAACAAGTTGACAGGGAAGCTGCTAACCAACTTCCTGGAAGTGTTCCCTGTACAAAGGATAGTGGCCTGTCAAGACTGTTTGGCTCTTGGAGGCATGGTGTTGATCTTGGGTTCCTACTCTGTTCATCCAGGGACCAGTGTGTCCCTGTTTGGGAGGTGAAAAACGGTCACAAAGAAAAGGTACACCTAGGGAGGAGCACACCTGGCATGTTTGTGAGGATGACACCTGGCATGTGTGAGGAAGACACCTGGCATGTTTGTGAGGATGACACCTGGCATGTGTGAGGAACACACCTGGCATGTGTGAGGAGGACACCTGGCATGTGTGAGGAAGATACCTGGCATGTGTGAGGAGGACACCTGGCATGTGTGAGGAAGACACCTGGCATGTGTGAGGAGGACACCTGGCATGTTTGTGAGGATGACACCTGGCATGTGTGAGGAGGACACCTGGCATGTGTGAGGAGGACACCTGGCATGTGTGAGGAGGACACCTGGCATGTGTGAGGAGCATACCTGGCATGTGTGAGGAGCACACCTGGCATGTGTGAGGAGGACACCTGGCATGTGTGAGGAGCACACCTGGCATGTGTGAGGAGCACACCTGGCATGTGTGAGGAGGACACCTGGCATGTGTGAGGAGGACACCTGGCATGTGTGAGGAGGACACCTGGCATGTGTGAGGAGGACACCTGGCATGTGTGAGGAGGACACCTGGCATGTGTGAGGAAGACACCTGGCATGTGTGTGAGGAGCACACCTGGCATGTGTGAGGAGCACACCTGGCATGTGTGAGGAGGACACCTGGCATGTGTGAGGAGGACACCTGGCATGTGTGAGGAGCACACCTGGCATGTATGAGGAGCATACCTGGCATGTGTGAAGAGGACACCTGGCATATGTGAGGAGGACACCTGGCATGTGTGAGGAAGACACCTGGCATGTGTGAGGAGCACACCTGGCATGTGTGTGAGGAGGACACCTGGCATGTGTGAGGAGGACACCTGGCATATGTGTGAGGAAGACACCTGGCATGTGTGAGGAGGACACCTGGCATGTGTGAGGAGCACACCTGGCACATGTGAGGAGCACACCTGGCATGTGTGTGAGGAGGACACCTGGCATGTGTGAGGAGGACACCTGGCATATGTGTGAGGAAGACACCTGGCATGTGTGAGGAGGACACCTGGCATGTGTGAGGAAGACACCTGCCACACATGAGGAAGACACCTGGCATGTGTGAGGAGGACACCTGGCATGTGTGTGAGGAGGACACCTGGCATGTGTGAGGAAGACACCTGCCACACATGAGGAAGAGTGCATCTAAACATGAAGGACCCAGAAAAAGAAAAGAGGCCAGTAGGACACTTGATGAATTGGTTTGGCAGTTAGATGCTGTTTGTTTTAATTAAGTCGATGATGAATTTGGAAAGCCTTGAGCTGGGTCAGGATTTGGAGGCTGAACTGTTTGATGGCAGGAATGCTTGTAAAAGTGATTAAAATAGCTTTTCGGAATGTGCCTGGAGGGAGCAGAGGGTCTGGAGAGACTCTGGGTGTGGGAATGGAAGTCCGACTTCTTAGGAGTCTGTCCATCTGCCACAGCCAGCAGTGAGCCAGAGATGATTTAACACTTAATCAGACCCGGACACTTGGTTGTATACTTGCTGTGGCTACAGAAAAGGGTGTTGTCACCAGTCTTTAAATAGTGAGCCAGGGGCTAAATTTCACTCCATCAGTCAAAGGCTGCTGCTATGCAATGTCCTAATTTTAGCTGCTTTCAGTTCCCCAGTGCCTGTTGGTTGATGTAACTTTGATCCTCCAGTGCTTGGATGGCTTTTCTGCTGAATATAGCTATAATATCCTATGAATCATCTGGATGGCTGCCCAGCTGAGGGAGGGGAGAATGAAGAAGTAAAAGGGGGAGGGGTGGAGGGGAATGAGAACGTTCAGGCCCTGGAATGGATGACTATAGATGACATTAAGACAGGAGAGCATCCTTATTCATGGACCATCAGCGTCTCATCATAGGCTTGTGCGATGAATGCATTATTCTCGGAATCTTATTTTTCTTTCTAAATTGGGAGCCTTTTCTCGTGTGAACACACAGGAGGCCACTGCCAAGGTCTAATGACAGTGTCAATAATCTCAAGACATTTTAAATGGATGTTTTTCTAAGCAAATCACCGCCTCTCAAGGGCTTTTATTTCCCCTTGGGGAGCAAGCAGCCGAGATGCTCTGATGGGGCAGAGAGCATTTCTGATTGCCGGCCCTCTTTCTGGTTGTTAGGGAATTGCCCTCTGAGTTTTCTGTTGTCTGGCTTTTCTTCTCGCTGGAGATTTCTTTCTTCCTCCAGCTATGAGCACAGCCCTCTGTGCCATGCATGTGTCCTGGATGTGTGTAGCTGCCACTTCCCTCCTATTGACTTGCCTCAGCTGGTGTCACCCGGATCGTGATCTCCATTGTTGTAACTTTGTAGGAATGGTGCAGGAGGATCAGCAAGACTCACTGGGACACATCTGCTTCCCTGGCTGCATCCTCAGCTACCTCGCCTTCCTCCCCGGGTCAGGGGAGAGGATCCCTGACTTCTTCCAGCTACTCCTGCCAGGGTCTAAATACTGCTTGCTTAGCACCTCCTGCTTGCTTCCTGGATGGGGGAGGGTAGAAAAACAGAAAGGTGAAGAGGAAATGGGACCGTAGTCTTGGGAAGGGGACAGCACAGGTTCATCTTGCTTTGAGGATTTGTGGCTGTCATGAGAAGGGTGGTGTGTATACAGCCCAGTGGACAGGGTGCCATAGAATACAACACAACTTTGTCCTGAAATGTTCAGAATCAAAATAATTTAGACCAGAGAAGGACTGAAACTAGCCTATCACCAGGTCATTTGACAGATGTCAGAGCCATCCCTCTAGACTCCAACTTCTTAAACTATGAGCATAGCTCCAGAGTTTGGTCACATGGCTGAGCTCTGGGATTGCAACAAACAGTTAAGAGTGGGTCAGGGGTTGGTCACTCACTGGTCAGTGGAAACTTTGCTCCCACCCACTAGACCTGAATAAAGTGTCAAGGGGTTAGCAGGGCTCCTCACTGTGCTATGCAGTGGTGAAAGTGGTAGCTGTTCAGCCAGGCAGACCCCTTTGGAGGAGAACCTCGCTAACAGCTCAAAGGGAACACTCCTATACTTTGAATTAGTGTTACAGTGCACACTGAGCATGCTCAGAGGCACTGCTCTGCTCCAACCTTCCAATTCTAGAGCCTAGTGTCCTAAAGAATATCTTCTGATTTTCCTTCTTAAATAAAGGGATGATTGGGCACTACAGCTGCCGGCCTTGTGAGGACCAGGCCCTGGGGACAGTGTAACTATTCCTAGAGACAAAGCTAGCTAGGCACATATGTGTGGGGTCTTATGAATGTGAAATGGCTAAGGCCATTTTTATATTAAAACCTAGGGAAGGAAAACAAAGTGACATTAAATCTACGTTGGCTCTAGTCAGAAGGAACAGAGAGTGCAGTTGGGAACATTTTGGGGTAGGAGCACAGTCCCTAGAAATGCTTGTGTCTGGAAGGCTTGTCTGGGAAAGTCTTCCAAAGCAGAGTGCAATGGCCTCTGGTGGCTGCCGGCTATCTGGGCTTTAGGGTTTCAACACACACACATTCAGGCACGGGGAACAGTCCCTTATTGGTTGGCTCTTTAGCTATTAATGACGAGCCCCCTGTTTTGATTTCATTTCTGTTGCTGTAGTAAAACACCCCAACCAAAATAACCTTAAAGGAGAAAAGCATTTGTTTGGCTTACACGTCCAGGTCACAGTCTATCACCGAGGGACAACAAGGCAGGAACTCAAGCTACTATATGCATAGATGGGAGTGGAGAGGCATGAGTGGATCCTTGCTGGCTGCTTGCTTGTTTGTAAGGAGTATGGTTTTTCTGCCCGCTGCCTAGTCTTGTCCCACCACTGCACCAGCCCCAAATAACACACTGAGACTCTGTATTAGATATAATTCTGTTGGCCAGGTACTTGTTTCTTACCGGCTAGCTCTGTCTTAATTATTAACCCATTTCTGCTGATCTATGTATTTCTCTTACTGGGGAGCCGGCCGGCATACTGCTTTCTCCCGACTCTCCATCTTGGCTCTCCTTACTACTTCCTCTTTCCTCCTTGTCTCCTAGTCTCTCCTATCTTCCTTTCCTATTGGCCAACAGTGCTTCATTCATTAACCGGTATGAGAAACATATATACGGAATGACATCTCCCATCACTTGTTCTCAGCTAGCTTTTTCTAATCTTATACTATTCAGAGCCCCAAGCCAGGAAATGGTGTCACTCACAATGGACATATCTTCCTACCTCAATAGTCAAGACAGCCGCCCCCCCCCCAGATATGCTTACGAGGCTAACCTTAACTAGATCATTTTCCTCAGGTGATTCAAGGTTGTGACAAGTTGACAAAAACTAATGGCATATTCCCTTCTCTATCCCTTAGCGCTTTTAATTAAATTTAGGGTATTCAGATAGGAATTCATCATCATCACTGTGGTGTGCTATTTTGAAGGCCCTAGGTTGCTCCAGAATGGAGAATGATCATTAAAAAAAAAAAAAAAAAAAAAAAAAAAAAAAAAAAACACACACACACACACAGGGCATCCTACCTCAATCCAGAGAATCCAGAGGGGCTGAAGTTTGAATTGATGAGCAGTGTTGCTAGTTTCTGGAGAGCTGCCATTGCTGCGGCCTGTTGGGTACAGCACCCAGATAAGGCACAGGAGTTCTTCTTGCCTCTCTCATCCCTTTGCCTCATGCTCACCATCAAGTCTTATAAAACACCTTTGGTGATGAGCTGTCAAACTCCAGCTAGAGTGTTATAGGTTATTGCTTTAGGATTGGTACCCGACAGAGGACAGCTTAGGAGCTGAGCCCTCAGTCTGTGTGATCTGACATGTTTGGATTAGATGTTGGCCAGCTGGCTGGGTTATAGCTGGTCCCCAGTTGCCTGTGGAGTAAGCCAAGTCTGTGTGATCAGTTCCTGCTAGTTTTAGGTTAACCTGACACAAGTTAGAGCAGTTTGGAAGAGGGAACGTCAGTTGAGAGAATGCCCCCACCATACTGGCTTGTGGGCAAACCTGTGGTGAATTTTCTTGATTGGTGATTGATACCGGATGGTCCAGCTCACTGTGGTTGGCCCTGCTCCTTTGCTGATAGCCCTGGGTACTTTAAGAAAGCAGACTGAAGCCAGGCAGGGGTGACACACGCCTTTAATCCCAGCACTGGAGAAGTAGAGGATCTCTGAGTTTGAGGCCAGCCTGGTCTACATAGCAAGTTCTAGCACAGCCAAGGCTACACAGAGGAACACTGTCTTGAAAAATAAATAAACAAAAAGAGGAAAAAGAAAATGAGAAAGAAGGAGGAAGAGGAAAGGGGAAGGAAGAGGAGGAAGGGGAAGAAAGAAGAAGGAAGTTGGAGGAGGAAGGAGGAAGAAATCAGGCTGAGCAAGCTAGTGAGCAGCATCCTTCCATGGTCTCTGCATCAGCTCCTGCCTTGAGTTCCTGCTCTGATTTTCCTGGAGGAAGGACGACAAGCTGCTCCCCAGTTGTCTTTTGTCACTGTCTTTTATCCCAGCAATAGAAACCCCAATAAATACAAGATGGAATGATGGCTGGCATTTCATGATGAGTCAGGCTTTTCCTTGTGACTGTCCTCCCAAGTCAACTTAGACTTGTAGGGGAAGTGTCCTTCCAATCCCTTTCCCTGTTAAGACCTGTAGCTGGGGGCCCATGGGAAATGCTGGGTTAATTAGGCTCCAAGATAGTAGGAAGATGGGAGCAGCAGACAGACCTCATCTCATACAGCTGCCAGGTGAGTAAAGGTCCACCACAGTCTGTGCTTACCCAAGTCAGGCTTGGTTAATGTACACTAAGGGGAGTTGGGGCTGCAGTTCCTTCAGAAAGAGCTCCAGTATAGAGGACAAACATGCATTTAAAACATTCTCACTGTGTCTCTGTCTGTGTACATATATGTGGTAGTTTGAATGAATGTAATTGGCCCTCATAATCTCATAGGTGCTGGAGTGATTGTGCCCTTGTTGGAGGAAGCAGGTCACTGTGGGGCTGGCTTCCAGGTTTCTTTTGCTCAGCTCACCACTCAGTGTGATAGTCAACTTCCTATTGCTGGCAAGATGCAAGATGCAGGACTCTCAGCTACTCCTCCAGTACCACATCTACCTGCATGCCACCATGCTCCTGTCACGAACCTCTGAAACTGTGAGTGAGTCACCCCAATTAAACATTTCCTTTATAAGAGCTGCTGTGGTCATAGTGTCTCTTCACAGGAATAAAAACCCTAAATAAGACCACACACACACACACACACACACACACACACACACACACACACAGTGATAGAGGGATGATAAATAAAGGTGTGTGGCTTATCATCTCCCTCCCTCTTGCAGCTTTGAGTACAGCCCTGAGTTACAACTTTACTTCTATCTAGTTCTGTCTCCCTGTAAAACCTGTAAGGCACAGAAACTCCCTTTTGCCCAGTTATCCGAAGGCTGTCCCTTCAAGACCCCATCATGCCTGTCTGTCCCCATGAGCCAATCCCTCTCCTAGCGAATTTCTTCTGAACAGCAAATCTGTCTCCACTTTATTAGTGTGGGCCTGCCTGTTTTTGTTTTCTCTCTTAATAGAGTACATCCTATCATATACCATGGGGGATGAAAGTTTAAGAAATGAAGGATAGGCTTTACCGGATCTGTAGCTTGCACAGCTCTACTATAAACTAAAGAAATTGTGAGTTGGGCCAGTGTTCACTTGGGAGCTGTGCATGTTACCATGTTTTATTAATGGCATGAAATGTATCCCTTTTTCTATTTCTTAATGAAAGTAACTGCAAATTAGGAGAAAGGGTCCACCTAGAACCCAATAGGAGCTGCAATCTCAGACCATGAAAGTGCTATTTCATTGTTCAGACTTGGCCTTTCAGACACTTGAAAGCAGCGTGACTATTGAGCACCCCTTATTCACCAGATCCCAGTTCCATAGTCACTGTTCATTCATTCTCATTCTCCTGCTACTTGCTGTGTGTTTACACTCATTGACCTTTGGGGCTGGAGCTTTCCCAAAGGACCTGAGTTCAGCTCCCAACATCTACATTCGGTGACTCTTAAGTGTCTGTAATTCCAGCTCCAGAGGATCTGTGCCTCTCTTGAACTCTGAGGGTACTTGCACCCATGTACACACACTCACACAAAGATACACAATTTCAAAATAATAAAAATTAATTTTAAAAGGCATTCATTCTATATGTAAGATTATATTAAAAATTCTCATTTATTTTGGGTAAGTTTTGTTCTATTTAAAGAATTAGGTGTGCATGTATTATGTGCATGAAGGAACCTGTGTACACACATTCACATTCATGTGTAGATCAGAAGTCAGTCTTGGGTATCATTCTTCAGGGACTACTTGCCAAGTAGGCTAGGTTGGTGGGCCAGTACACCATACCTGTCACTTTATAGCTGAATTCTGGGGATCAGTCGAGCCCTCCAGTTTGTGTGGAGAGTGCTGACTGGGCTGGCCGTCTCCCTAGCCCAGATGGTTTAAATAATAGATAATTACTGATCTGCTTACACTTGTAAGAAATAACACACATAGGTCTCATATAACTTCTATCCAGTTTTCTACAATGGTGAGATTTGGCTGAATTATAGTGCAACACCCCAACATCAAGGCTAGGGTACTTCCATTGTCACAAATATCTGCCTGTTGCCAACTTTATAACCAGTTCCTCTGTCCTCCCAGGCCAGACTTTAAACCTCTAATAACCACCAATCTATTCCGTGTTTTGGAATTTTGTTATTTCAGACATGCTTTATACATAGGACAGCATTATTTGGAGTCCATGGGACCATCTTTTCCCACTCAGCGGGGCTTCCTGAGATTGACCCAGCTCCTCACTGTGTCAGCACCATCCCTCTGTGCTGCTGACTTGTATATGCTGGTATGATGCACCACGCTTAACTATTTATTCACGCTTAGAAGCCATGTTGGTGTAGTCCCAGTTTTGACATTACAGGTAAAACTGCTATGAACATTGCAGTAAAGCTTTGTATGGACACGAGTTTAACTTCTGTGGAAGAAATGCCCAAGAGCTTGGCCGCTGTGTTCTTGGTAATGCCATAGCCATCACATGGTTTTCCTGTGTGTCTGCAGGTGCTGTCCATTTCCATCAGTTGTAAGTGACTTAATTTCTCTGCATCCTTGTGGTCACCCTGTATGGTCATGTTAGCACTCTTGTGGGTGTTCAATGACGTCAGAGTATGACACCGAGCATCAGATTGCTTTCATGTTCTACACCTCAGGTCTTCTGCCCATTTTCTCATTGGATCATTTCTCGCTGATTTTGAGTATTCCTTATGTATTATGGATACAGCTTTTTGCCCAATGTGTGATTTGTTAGAATTTTCTTTCTTTTCATCCCCTTATTAAGCTTTTAGCAGAGAAGTGAAGCTAAGTTCACCCACCTTCCTTCTCATGCCCTCTACTTCTGGTGTCATTTGAAAGAACCATTTTCCCAGACTGCAGATCTTGACTTGCATTTGGGAGGTGTAAAATTTACAGTGTAAAACTTCCCATGTGAGAATGTTGAAGGTATTCACACATGTGACCTTTTCCTGGGGAGACATGAGCAAGCATCTAATCACCCCAGATAAGGCGCTGACAGCAGAGCCAAGAATAACTCCCGCAAGTGAACAGTGAGCTTATGGGGGCTGCTTGCAGGATCTTGGGGACCTCAGAGGCAGCTGCACCATTGAAACGCTCACCCAGACTGGAACTCTCTCCCCAGCTGGGAGCAGAAGCCCCTGAAGGTCTCACCCGCTCCAGCAGTTTCGCACTGTTTGTGTAGTGTTATGAATCCTGTAGCTTCCTGAGCCCTAGAGCCTGCAAGGTTGCAGCAGCTTCTCTGTCCCCTCCAGGAGAGAGTGGTTCAGTTAGGAGGAGATGGCACCTCAACAACCACTGTAACACTGTTCTTCCTACAACTTAATCCCCAGTGGCAGAGGCCTCCCGTGGCTGTTAGGAGCTCCTGGCTACCTTGCCCTGTCTGTCCTGGCTTCCTTTATGGCTGGCTCTCTGCTTCCTTGGGGTTCTCTACAGGGGTCCTTTACAGGAAAGCAACCCTTCTGACTGTGGCTGAGAATTGCAGTTTTAACTTCATCAGGAGATTCACTTGCCATCACCGCACCTGACTCTGATTCTGTCCGGGTGCTCATTTCCTATTCTGTTTTTTAATGGTGGAAAATAGATCAGTGTGGAGAATCAGACATCCTGGACCATTTGCTTGTCTGTTCCTCATTCCCAAAGAAAATAATTCACAGTAACAGTTGGGAAATAGTTTTAGACTAAAATCATGCGCCATGGTTGGCTGGTGTCATAAGCAGAGTCTGAGGTACACTTACAGCAGTGAGTAATTTGTTTTTAGGTGATGTTTACCTGGAAACTCAAGTGAGTAAGACAGGAGGAATGAGAAGAAAGTCCAGGAAGGGTTAAGATTAGGTCTGTGGTGGTGGAGAAGCCCCACCCACTGGGGACTGTCTGGTGGCCTCTGTGATCCTAGCTCAGGATTAAATGTCAGAGTCAGAGAACCTAGGTCATGTGTTCTCCTGACCACCCCTCTTTGGCTGAAAGACCCCAGCATGTGATGGAACAAGCTCTGATGAGGGAGACATTCCTACGGAGCCAGCAGGGTACCAGAGGAACATGGTTGGTACCGACGATGGCATGTGGGTATGCTTCCTACCAGCAACTGTTAGTTGGGGCTTGCTTCTGCATGTAAGCACCTTCTGTTCACTCAGCAGGGGGGACCGGGATGCTCTGTTCCTTGCAGTCCATTCCACATCTCCCTGGAGCATTCCCTGTGATTGCTCATACAGGACTCTGACCTGTATGAAGCTGCCCGGTAAGGCACTGCTGCTGTCCCTGAATCTGTAACTGATTTGTAAAGTGATTATATGAGTCCATCATAAACTCGCAGAGTCCTGCTGATATTGCTGACCTGTTCCTTGTCAGCAAGCTGACCCATTTGATGGGTCAAAACAGCAGAGAGAGAGAACTTCTGGGGTCATGCTCCTCTTATCATCCCACGGGGATTCCAAAGCCCTGGGGAAGCAATGCTGTAATCCAGCTCCCAGCTCAGATTTGAATCAGGCTGCAGGGGAATAACCCCTGGCCTCCACTGGGGTGTTTGTCTCCTCTTGCAGCTGGAGGCCCACCTGCTTAGAAGTGGTCCCATCTTTCTGGGTTCCACTCCAGGTTGCCTGACTTAAGAGGCCCAGAGCTCATGTGCAGTGGACATGTGGCATGATTCTCATGTGCTCAGAATAGGAGGGCCACTCCCTAGGGATTGCAGCAGTTGACAGATGTGTTTCACTTCGTTGGCCCCCATCATCTCATAGGGAGTGGCACTATTAGGAGGTGTGGCTTTGTTGGAGTAGGCGTGGCCTTGTAGAAGGAAGTGTGTCACTGTGGGGGCAGACTTTGAGGTTTCCTATGCTCAGGACACTGTCCAGCCTCAGTCCACTTCCTGTTGCCTTCTGATTAAGATGTAGCCAGCCTCACGTCTGCCTGCAGGTTGCCATATTCCCTGACAATGATGATAATGGACTGGACTTCTGAACTGTAAAGGAACCATCTCAATTAAATGTTTTCCTTTATAAGAGTTGCTGTGGTCATGGTGTCCCTTCACAGCAATAGAAACCCTAAGACAATTATCTTCCAGTCTTTGCTGGGACATCGGTTGGAGCGTCTGTCCACTGCAAATCATGTCAGCATCTTGAGATTGTCCGTAAAGAATTCCCACCAATAAAACTATACCTGACTGTTCCTTTTGCTGCAAAAAAGGAGAGCCCCTAGAAAGGGACCCCCAGAAAGAGGCTTGCAAGATGCCATGCTGTGCGGGATCTTGCAGCAGGGGCCCCTCTTCGGGGAGTGAAGTGCATCCTCAAAGGGCCTCAGCCACTGCAATTTGAAAAGTGACATGTGTGCCACTTCTGTAAAGCTCACAAGAGCACTTGACATTTCCAGAGGCTTGGAGAACTCTCGCTGTTCTTGTTGGTCGGGTAACTGTGCCAGGAATTTAGAACATTGGTAGAGTCTCAGCTGCATGTCAGTGTGATGAGACGGCATGGCTAATGACCCCACAGAGTGATGTGTTTTTATAAAGGGCTGCTGCACAGTGAACTCGGTCCTGGGCCTTCGTTGCCAAACAGTAACATGATGTGGGCATGGAAGCCTGACACTGTTTACTCCCTTAAAACTGAAAGCTGTAACTGAGCCTGGACTAAGAAAGGGACACATGGCAGTATGCCTCCACCTCCTATGGTTTTAGCCTGGGTTATTTGTCTGCATGTGGCAGTGTACCTCCACCTCTTGCCTGCCTAGCCCCGACTGTTATCTGCAAGTAACTGTATCAAAGCTTCCATCTGGTCTGTTTAGCCCTGTCAGCCCCTGGTTAGAGCCTCTTGGCATGGGGTCATTATCTCCCAACAGAGAATCTCAGCCAATCATGTGTCCATGGAAGGACCCCTAGGGATTGGGTCTGGACTTGTCTCAGTCAGCTCAGATGGTTCTGAAGGGGGAGAAGAGATTGGTGTAAGATTCTGGGAAGGCTTATGGCAAGCCGTCTCTCAAGCTTAAAAGTCCCCTCTGGTTTTGAGGTATAGTTTATGAGAAGGTTATACAGTGTTGGGGACCCCAGTACTGCCTTTGGATTCAGGTCAGGGTTGCTGGATTGAAGTCATGGTTGTACAGGCCTCGGACTCCATCAACAAGAGTATATAGTTCACATCCCATAGCCCCCCTCTGGAGCTAAACCTCTATCCTCCAGCTCAGGGTGAGTTTTGTTTCTGTAAGCAAATAGTATCAAATCCATTCTTTTTCTGGGGCACAAGGCAGGCACACTTGTGACCCATGTGTTGTGGTTTGAATATATTGCTAAAGAGTATTGGGATCTTGATCTTCAAGATGACAGTTTGGCAGGGAGGGGCTGACCAGAGGCTGACCACCCAGGGGGGTGGGGCAAATTAGTACTGGTATGTGGAGGTGGGCCTGTGACTGTAGGACCAGCTTGGTCCCTTTTTCTTGATCTCAGTCTTTCTTTCATTACTCTGGTCCTCTGCCTCCCCCCACACTGCCCTCTCCCACGGATAATGCACTAACAGATAATGTACCACAGCCTCCAGGACAGGGGCCAAGGTGCTTCTTCTGGTCACTGTAAATTGTCCTGTCTCTGTCCATGGCACTCCGATACAGCTTCACTGAATGAACTATGTTGTCCTGCTTGGCCCTGCTGGAGGAAGTGGCAGTGGCTGCTGTAGCTAGTTGTCCTGCCAGCTTGAAATCTCTCCTCCAGATCATTCCACCCGCGTTTGGCTGGTGGCTTCTGAGCTGGCTCTTCAGGGACTCAAGACAAACCAGCCCATTTGTTAGCCTCTCTTCAGTCCCTCCTGCCTTGGCTCCCTCCGCTTTATCCTTGCAGCTTGTGCAGTCCTGGGGGCTTAGTTCTTTGACTCTTCAGGAACTAGCATCCAAGTCCTTGTCACTCCATGTCACCTGTGTGCCTGCAAACCATCCTCTCTTGTTGAGCACCCTATAATGAGTATTTATCTCCCACCACACAGATCCCAAGTAACTTAACCCATATTTTTATTAATCTACATTCTTCCATGTGGCTTTTACCTCTACCCCATTCTGTGTGTCTGACTCATTCCACACCTGGCTGGTTTCTCTGCCTCTCTTCTTCCCAGAATCTTGCCTGTGCCTGGAAGTCCTGCCTATACCTCCTGCTTGGCTATTGGCCACTTAGCTCTTTATTACACAAATCAGTAGCTACCTGGACAAAGATCCATCCTCATAGTACACAAAATAATTATTCTAAAACTTCCCCCCTTTTTGTCTAACATCGCAAAACTATATACAATATGAACAATTACTAGGTAAGAATTATATTCACAATGTCCAGTCCATTTGCATTTGGCAAATTCAGAGAAAATTTAAATTTTAAAATGAACAGCATAGGTACAATATTTTAAACAAGAGTAGAAATACATACACATAAAGTATAACAAAAACAACCTTTGTATCAATATACAAAAATATCTTAAACAAGAGTAGAAGCATATATTTTCTAACAAAATAACCTTAACTTTGTGTCAATATTAGAAACCCATACCAATGTAGAATATCTTGAGATTAATAGTTGCTTTCTGAAGTAGATTCAATACCCATCCCTTTTACCCTGTCATCCCTAGCCCCCCCACAGATGATCAGAACCTTTCATTGCACTCCATGGATGGGGACTTGATTTTGACTCTGCTCTTGGGAGTGGAGGAAATGACCCAGTTGTAGCTGTTTGTTCTTTAACAGCCCAGCTTAATCCTGGGGCTTTGTTGACTGGAATTTGTCAGGAATGCAAGGTCCTTCCTAGGGGACCATTGGGTAGATTCCCTCTTTATCTGCACCTGGAGTTTGGGGAACCTGGGTGTATCAGGCACCTTCCTAACTGGCAGTTGTGAGCATGCTGGGTTGGTCTGCACAGTGAAGGCAGGCCGGTACAGTTGTGCTGCTGCCTGACCTGGAGGAGGGCTAGCACCGCCGATCAGGATGCAGGACCAGAAAGAACTCTCAACTGAACAGATTTTGGTCACCTTTGAGTTGGAATTGTAATGTTTTGTTAACAGTTGCCTCTGTTTGGGTCATCCAGGGTTGTATGGTACCAAGTTTTGGAGCCATCATGGCAAGTGCCATTAAGAACAGCTCATGGAGTTTTAGAAGAGGCCTAGATCAGGGATGCTGGGAGAGCTAGGACATAATAGTCAGGCACCTGGAGACCAGGAGCCGTAGAACTAACGCACTGCCCAGGGAGGAACATCTGATTGCAGTGTGTGTGTGTGTGTGTGTGTGTGTGTGTATGTGTGGGGGGGTGATTTCTCTCACAGTGGGGCAGCTGGTGGGGCTGAGGTGCAGCATCAAACGGAGAAGGTGATGTTCACAAGCAGCCACTTGTTTTCTCACTAAGACTGGAGTCAAATCAGGAAAGGGGAGGCCTCAAACACAGTTTCTAATTCCTTGGCTAATGGGGAAGAACGAACTGGTGTCACGGGGCCAGTGGACCTGGTGAGGGTGTGGGTGCAGCAGAGCCGGGCTGCCATGGGCCCACAGCTCTGCAGAGAACACAAACACTTGAGAAGGCACTTGACCTTTTCAGTGCAGAGTCAAAGAATCAGAGCAGCACTTTACAAGGGACCACCAGGGCGAATCCTGCCTAGGTAGTTCCTGCCTGCATCCCACTCCAACCTGATTCTTGGAGGGGCTGGCAGCACTGTAACCCGTGACCTAAGACGCCAGTTGCCCAGTGGTCATAGACCGCCGCACTAGGGTCACCTGAGAAATGTGCTAAGAAGCCAGTGAGCATCACTATCACAAGAAGCCGGAACCACCACCGGCATGCGGTGAGCTGTGATCACTGTTGACTGCGCGAGCTGGGAAAACTTAGCTGGAGTGCTGAGAGCCTCTGCTGCCTGGAGGAGCCAAGAACATGGTTGTGAGAGCTGTGCTCCCGGGGGGGCAGTGAGCACTGCCGTTACATGTGTGAAAACCTCAGGGAAGTGAGAACAGGGGGGGGCAGTAAATCACCAGGACCTTGTGTGGTATGAGAACAGTGGGGTGTGAGGAGGTGAGACCTTTGGTACCTGGGGAGGTCAGAACACTGGTGTCTGCGTGATAGTGCTCACACCTGGAGAAGGGTGAGACTGTTGGTACCCAGGTGAGTTCAAAACAGTTACCTGGCATGTTGAGGACTCTGGTTGCCTGGGTGAGCAGAGGTAACTGTTACCTTGAGGAACTGGAAACCACTGTTACCTGGTGGAGGGAGGTGAGAATGGCGGTACTAGGGGTGCGTGTTTGTGCGCGTGCGTGTGTGTGTGTGTGTGTGTGTGTGCACGTGCATGCACACGCGCGTGTTGGGGGGTAATAACACTGGTATCTGGAGGGAGGGAAAGAACATTAGTGTCGGGGACTGGGGTGAGAACACTGGGACCTGGGAGCTGAGAACTCTGTTTCCTGGGGAGTCGGTGAGCACAGTGGTGGGGGGGGTACCTGAAGGGGGAGTCAGAATATTGGTATCTGGGCTGGGAATGGGTGAGAAAGTTGGTAGCTGGGAGGTGAGAACTGGTTCCTGGAGAAGGACGAGAACAGCAGGTACCCGAGGGAGTGGAAGAGAGCAGTGGTATTCTCTGTATGTGATAATAATACTGGCACCTAGAGGGGAGGGTAAGAACATTGGTGCCCAGGGAGGGAGTAAGGACAGTGGTACCTAGTGAGCCAGTAAAACTGTTGTCTGGTAGCTGGTGGTACCACTGTTGCCTGGGTGAGCTGATGCTACTGTTACTTGGGGAACTGATACAACTTTAATCTGTCATCTGCGAATCAGTCACCCAGGTGAGCTGAGATACTGTTACTTGGGGAGCTAAGGCCACCGTTGCCTTGGACAGTTAAGAACCACTGTTGTATTAGCGGGGGTTACCACTGTTATCCTAGTCATCTGACACCATTGTCACCGGGAGGCCTGAGGAGGATTTTTATCTGAGCAGTGGAGACCACTCCTAACAGTGCTGAGGTCACTGTTACCCAGTGAACAGAGAACAGAGTTCCATGTAGAGGTCCGTGTACCCTTAGCTGGAGGAAACCAGGCCACTGTCACCCATATGTACTGAGAACCATCATTACCTGTCTGAGAAAAGAGCCAAAGTTGACCCTCTGGGAACGGAGACTACCATTACTTGGGTAAGTTAAAAACCATTTTATTTGGGTAACAGAGAACTGTGTTGCATGAAGGGTTTGATACCATGTTACCTGGGGTGGGGGTGCTGAGACATCTGTTGTCTGGGGGAGCTGGGACTTCCGTTATCATTCCAATGGTGATCTGAAGACCATTGCCCTCAGGGGAGTTGAGCCTCCTGTTACTTGGGTGCGCTGAGGACCACTGTTAACTGGAGACCAGGAACCACTGTTGTGGATGAGGAGAGAACTGCTGTTTCCTGGAGGATCTGAGAACACCCACTCCATGGGAGAGGGGACAGGTACAAGTGGGGGGGGGGGAGGGGGGAGTGATAACACTGCCACTTGGAGGATTAGAGCTCAGTGCTGCCTGAATGAGCTGTGACCACTGTTAACCTGAGTGAGTTGAGAGCTAGTGCTAAGTGGGTGAGATGAGAAGGATATGCATAGGAGTATTGAGACCACTGCCTTTGGGAAATGTGATCATGGTTACATGGGTAAGCTGAGCCTGTGTTGCCTGGGAGGACCAATACTACCTGGTACTGTGAGAATGACTGTGGCATTGGAAAGTGGAGACTGCCTGGGAAGCCAGAGAACTACTCTTAATGGTTGGACTGAGAGACACTGTTACCCGGGAGAGGTGACATTACTGTTACTTGGGTAGATAGGATTACTGCTTCCTCAGGAAACTTACCTTGGAGATATGATAACTCCAGTCATAATGAGGTAAGTTGACAAGCGATGTTACATGAAACCCAGAGAACCTCTTAGCTGTCAGAACAGAGAACCACTGTTACTTGGGGAGCCAAGATTATTGATACTTGTGTGATCTGAGAGCATTATTATGAAGAGATTTAATACTGTTACTTGAGGGGTCTGAGGCCATTGCAAACCTGGGGGGTTAAAACCATTGTTCCCTGGCAGATAGCAAAGCATAGTTTCTTTGGGAATCTGAGATACATGTTACCTAGAGAATAGAAGAACATTGTTACTTACAGACTGGTGAGAAATATCACC
Organism: Phodopus roborovskii; assembly: GCF_943737965.1. Taxonomy (NCBI): domain Eukaryota; kingdom Metazoa; phylum Chordata; class Mammalia; order Rodentia; family Cricetidae; genus Phodopus; species Phodopus roborovskii. Next base: position 10,423,463 of record NW_026126482.1, read on the forward strand.
TGTAGGATCTAAAAGCATTGTAATCAGGAAAATCAAGACAAGTTAACCTGAGGTATCTGAGGACGTTATAACCCAGGAGAGCCAAGCCATTGTTACTTCCCTGAGCTGAGAATGCCATTACCTAAGACATATGAGAACACTCTGACACCTGGGGAATTTGAGAAAATTGTAACCTGAGGATTCTGAGACTATTGTAACCTTAGGGCATCAAGACCCTTGATACCTAGCTGATATGAGAACATTGTAACTTGTGCAGATCAAGACCATTGCACTGTAGCCTTAGGGTATCAAGACCATTGACCTGACTAATATCTGAGAGCATTGTAACAAGGAGAATCCAAGACCATTGTTACCTGACTGATCTGAGAACCTTGTAATCTGAGGGCACAAACATCATTGCTACCCTGGGTGATCTGAGAATATTGTAACCTTGGGGAATGAAGACCTTTATTAGCTGACTTACCAGAAAACATTATAATGTAGAGGATCAAAACTATTTTTGCCTGGCTCATTTGAGAACATTGTAACCAGGGATAAAAAGACTGTTGTTACCTGATTCAACAGAGAACACTGTACCCTTGTAGAATTAGTATCATTGTTAGATGACTGATGGAGAACATTGTGACTTGTGAGTTTAAAGAACATTGTTAAATGACTCATCTGAAAACATTGGAATTTGGGGGGGATAACAGCCATTTATATGTGAATTAAAACATTGTAACCTGGAGGGAATCAAGACCATTGTAACCTTGCTGATCTAAGAATTTGTACCATGGGGCACCAAGAACATTGTTAGCCATTTGATGTAGTGTAATCTGGAAGGAATCATGACCATTGTTACCTGATTTGAAAACATTGTAGCCTTTTGGGTAATGAGATCACTGTTACCTCACTGATCTGAGAACATTGTGAGTTGTGGAGATCATTGTGACCTGGTCATCTGAGAACATTGAGAGGCCTTTGTTAGCTGACTTACCAGAAAACATTGCAATCTGGGAGGATCAAAACCATTCTTACCTGGCTGATCTTGTAGCTTGGGGTACAAAGATAATTATTGTTTCCTGGGTGAACTGAGAATGTTGTAACTTTAAGGAATCAAGATATTTGTTACTTCACTGACCTGAAAACATTGTAACCTGGGGGATCAGAACCATTCTTACCTGGCTCATTTGAAAACATTGTATCTTAGGGTAAAGAGACTTGTTAGCTGGCTCAAAAGAGAATGTTGTAACCTTGTAGACTCATTATGGTTGTTACATGACTAATCTGAGAACATTGTGATTTATGGGCATCAAGACCATTGTTACCTTACTGATCTGAGAACACAGTGTACCTTAGGGAATCGAGAACATTGTTACCCTATTTGAAAACATTGTAACCTGGAAGGAATCATGACCATTGTTTCCTCATTTGGAAACATTGTAACGCAAGAGCAGTTTTACCTTACTGGTCTGAGAACATCCATGATTTGTGGAGCATTGTAAACCACTGTTACCTGAACTAAGAAAAGTGTAGCCTGCTTTATCAAGACCACTGTTACCTTGGGCATTTGAAAGCATTTTCTATGGTTTTAACAATACCACTGTTCTGAGGAATCTGAGAACATTGTAACCTGGGGAATCAAGACCTTGGTTAACTGGGTCATATGAAAATAGGAGATACAATATGAAAATATTGTAACCTGGGGGATCTGAGAGTATTGTTACTTAAGGGATCAAGGCCATTGCCTAGGGCAGCCAAGGACATTGTCACTGAGGAATATGAGTATACTATAGCTCTGAGCATTATTGTTCCTTGGCAGATATGAGGACATAGTTCCTCAGAGTGTGAGAATATCTTAGAATTCCTGGGTGATATGAAACTCTTGTTACCTGTGAACTTGAAAGCTTTGTTACCTGGGAGATAAAGACCATTGTTCCCTGGCAGACATGTGGGGTATCTGAGACTTATTACCTGGGGAATATGAGACATTGTTAACTATTAATTGGAGAGCTTGTTTGGATAATCTGACACTATTGTCATCTGAAGGATCTGAGGACACTGTAACCTGGAAGACCAGGAACATTGTTACCTGGTCCATCTGAGAACACTGTGACATGGAGGATGAAGACCATTGTTATCTGAGACACATGAGACCGTTGTAACCAGGAGGGTCTGAGAACACTGTCACCTGGGGGATGTGAGAACATTGTTATCTAGGGTATCTGAGAACATTGTTATCTTGGGGATGTAAGAACATTGTTACCTGGAGGATGTGAGAACATTGTTAAACTGGGGGCTCTGAGAACATTGTTACCTGGGGGAATCTAAGAACATTGTTGCCTGGGGGATCTAAGAACATTGTTATTTGGGGATCTGAGAACTTTGTTAACCTTGGGATATGAAAACATTGTAACTTGGGACATTTGAGAATATTTTAAACTGTGGCATCAGATACTGCTCCCTGACAGATTTTAAAGTGTTGCTGTCTGGGATAGCTGAGATAATTGTTACCTGTGAATGTAAGAGCATTGTAACATGAGTGATCTGAGAGCAGTTACCTGGGATATGACAACAGTTCTATTTCCTGGAGATCTGATACCATTAGCAGATAGAGGATTATGGTAACACTATGACCTGGGGGAATCAAAATCATTCTTAACTGACAGGCCAGAGAGCATTGTAATGTGGGGTATATGACGTTGTTACCTGGTGATTACGACTATTGCTACCTGGAGAATGAGATGATTGTGAAAGACCCCAAGAGTTCAGAGTCTGTCAGGGGGAGGCCCTTGCCCCAAGAGACGAGACCAAACCACTGAATGCAATTGCAAGAGGCTGTTTAATGTTTATGCACAGGTACCTGTGGACACTTCAGTCTTTCGGGAGACAGAGAGCGTGCATGGTTAAAGCATATGCAGTTTATATAGGGTTGGGGTGGCAAGAAGCAGGCTTACAGAAGCAGAAGCATGGTTACAGGGATTTCATTGTTTCATCTAAATGTAGCGATTGTAATTAACCAAGGACAGTTGTTTATTTGGGTTGGGCACAAAGAATACAAAGAATTCAGTTATGACTATCTCAGCATCCCGGATACTGTCCTGCTGACCTTGCTTTGGTCCAAGCTGCAGACCACAGATACCTGGTTGGTGTTGGATGAGAGCAGCACCTGGTTCCCTCCTGTACTTTTTCCATAACTTGACCTTGGCAAATTAGCAAGAGCAGTTCAAACAATAAGCATAGTGGGGTGTCTTTCATTCCCCCCTTTTTCTATAAAATGAATAAAACATTTTATTCGTTGTTTAATTTCTAATTGTTTTAGTCTCTGATATTGTTGGGTCAAAACTAAGGCTTGAGTTACTGACAAGCGTTCCTTCATCAACTGTATTAGTCTGTTCAGAATGCAGGACCAAAGGTGAGAATCAAAAGGAATATAATTAGCGGTCCCGTGATGGTGTATATCAGGGTTGTAAACCAAGGGGAGCGATTAAAAAGTTTTTCAAACCTTTCAAACCTGTTGGGCCTCAAATTCTTTTTGTCTCTTTTCCAACCGATCTCGTAGTTTATCTAGGGTCTCAGTCACAACTCCTGTTTTGTCCATGTAAAAACAGCATTCCTCTTTGAGGGCGGCACATATGCCCCCTTCCTTTAAAAATAGGAGGTCAAGTCCCCTCCGGTTTTGGAGAACTACCTCAGATAAGGAGACTAGGGGAGTCTTTAAGATCTCTAATGGATCTTTCTATTGCCTTTAGGTCTGCAGTCATAGCAGTATGAAGAGACTCATATTGGCTGACTCGACTCAAGGCTGCTGCTCCTGTGCCTATTCCTGCTGTTATTCCAGCCCCTAGAAGAAGGGCCAGGGTTATACTGACAGGCTCTCTCCTGTACCTATGTTTGTTTTCAAAGAATTCATAAACAGTTTCAGAAGTATGATAGCTTATACGAGGGTATAATTCAACCAGAACACAATAATCAGAAGCCTTATTCAGGATTTGTGCTGAGATGCAAGGAGTCAGTCCAGTGCTACATGCCCAGTAGGTTCCATTGGAAGCTGAAAGAAAATAATTACCGGGGGTAATTGGCAGTGTCTGATTACATAGCTCCTGGTGGGTCTTGGGTATGGTGCCTAGGCAGAACCCCTGCCCTGTGACTTCAGGGAGAGTCAGACTAAGACCTGGTGAGTCTAAGCATTGCTGAGGGGGACTGGTATGGTTTAAAAAGTTTTCATTAATATCTATACCTTCATAGTAGGGGGGGCTCGGAAGGAGACAGAGCCAACAGTCTTTGGCCTGGTCAGGGAGCATAGCGTTGAGGGCCGTGTAAGCCCCTTTAATTAATCTTAATAGTCTATTCCTGGTACCTGGGATTGGGAATAAGTGGGTGATATTAGGGGGAGTTGGCTATGGCCTGGAGGGAAGTTTTTGGTCTGTAAGCACGGAATTTGGCCCTATGGCTTTCGGGGCAGGATCCCTAATTTCTAAGTGAATTTTAAAGACAACTCCTTTGTCCAGGCCTGGCAGATACCATCTTAGCCCCCAAGTCTTGCCCTGTATCCAAACTGCATAGTCTTTTCCCATGGATGGTAAAGTCAATTTTTAAAGGGAGACAATGGGCTGACTCACAGACCCAAGCCCCCCCCCATTGATGGGAGGGTGGCAGCTTTCCCTGCCCGGGGGGGGGGGGCGAGTGTAATTTTGGCGCACTGTTATTAGATCCCAGGATGAGCTGGGCTTCCAATAGGCACTCCCGGTGGCCTCACATCCCCAATTTTTGCAAAAGTATCCCTGATGTCCCCCGCATCCCGACCCCTCTGGATTGACTCGGCTGAGGACAGGCATAGAAGTCTGATTGGGCTAGAAAACATTGAGTTGCTACAACCTATCCACCCGTCTTCTGTTCTAGGCATGTCCTTTTCAAGGGAGTCTGCACCATAAGTGGAGATGTCCCAAGTGTCCAATCCAGCAGCTAGTTGGCAAAAATCAGGGGTGAGACTAGGCTACCAGGTGCCAGGTAGATAAAGCCCAGAGGTTGACCGGACAACCTCACCTGTTTGGGAAATCGCTTGCCAGGTCAAGAGCGGGGGGGGGGGGGGCGGGGGGGGCACGGGACAACACATGGGGAGATCCCTCTTCAGGAGCATTCAAACCTATGTACAAAAGCATGCTTGCTAATGTTGGGAATGTAAAGGGGTTTTGAGAGCATTGGACGTTCTATGTTGGTTCAGATGGGGCCTGGGCCTGGGTGGGTCCGATGTTCTGGTTGTGCGGCCTTCATGTGGGATGCATGGATCCAGGCAGCAATCCTGTCTACTTTTAGGGTGGTGGGAGTTGTCAGGAGCACAGTGTAGGGGCCCTTCCAGCGGGGCTCTAAGTTCTTAGTCTGATGTCTTCGAACCCAGACAGAATCACCAATCTGGAAAGAGTGGGGCTGACAAGAGGTTCTTTGTTCCTCCCGGGATGCGGCCGCCAGAGGTTTCCAGACCTCTTCTTGGACTATCTGTAAGGCTCGTAGATGTGACTGCATGGAGGGGGTGTTTGCAAAATCAGAAATGTCAGCATCAAAGAATGATACAGCTGGCGGTGGACTGCCATATAGGATTTTAAAGGGAGTTAGGCCATGAGGGCCTTGAGTGTTTCTGGCCTGATAGAGGGCCAGAGGTAGGAGCTGTACCCACCCAGTCCTTAGAGCCAGTTTCAAGCGTTAATTTGGATAAAGCCTCCGTAATGGTTTTATTTATTTATTTTTTTACCTGTCCTGAACTCTGGGGTCTATAAGCACAGTGCAATTTCCAATTTATCCCCAGTAACCTGGCCACCAACTGACTTACCTAGGAGACGAAGGCAGGCCCATTGTCTGATCCTATTACCTGTGGCATCCCATATCTGGGAAAGATTTCTTCCAAGAGTTTCTTGGTAACCATTTTTGCAGTCTCAGTTTGGTAGGGAATGCTTCCATCCATCCTGAAAAGGTATCTATAAAAACTAGTAAATATTTATAACCATACATGTCAGGTTTGACTTCAGAAAAGTCTATTTCCCAATGAACATCAGGCCAATGGCCACGAAGCCGGGTCCCAGGATCCAGTTTGGTTTTTCCTTGGTTGGTCTGGCACAAGCCAGACAGCTGGCAGTTACTTGTTCCAGTAATAAATCCCGATTGGGAAGGTAAATTTTAATTTCTTGTCTGTCCAACAAAGTTTTATCTTTTTAACGCTCAGATGAGTCAGTTTATGGAGGTGGTCTATTAATATTCTTGCCATTTTTGTAGGCAAGACCCAGCACTGTCGATTGGGGTCATAATCTGCACCTAGTTTCTGAACAATGTCCAAATCCGTTTCATCATAGTCTCAATCTGGAGTCTTAGCTGTCTCCTTTTCAATCAATATGGTTATAGTCAATATTTGGGGGCCTAACACTGCTTGTTTGACTGCTTTATCAGCCAGGCAATTTCCTTTTGCCTCCAGGCTTTCCCCCCATTTGATGTCCAGGGAAATGCATTATGCTCAGTTTTTTGGGAAGAAACAGGGCCTTTAATAATGTCAAGATTTTATTTTTATTTTTAATTTTTTTTTGTCTTTTGATGTTAAAAGGCCCCTTTTCCGATAAATCTCCCCATGGACATGGGCAGTGGCAAAGGCATATCGGCTATCAGTGTATACATTAAGCTTCTTACCTGCTGTCATCTGGAGAGCCTGAGTCAGAGCAATGAGTTCGGCTCGCTGAGCAGAGGTACCTCCGGGGAGTGCAGTGGCCCATATGACCTTTGTGGCATCCATCACGGCAGCCCCTGCCCATCTTTCATCATTTAGTAAGTAGCTACTGCCATCCGTGAACCAGGTGTAGTCTGCATCCTTCAAGGGCTGATCGGTCAGATCAGGCCGCGTTCCATGCATCTCTGCAAGGATCTGCTGACAGTCATGGGATGCTGGTCCCTCCAGCAGCGTAACAAGGTGGCTGGGTTCAGGGTTATTATTAGGGGTGGCTGTTGTATGGCCAGCCCCATGCCCCCGTTTCTGCCCAGGCCAGGGGGTATTGTTTTAACCATAAGTCCATTTCTTCCTGCTGCTCAGGAGGCTTTTTAAAAAGCCTATATTTATTTTCCAATTGTAAAGTCAATATTTGAAGTGGAGCCCCTTGTGGGCCAGAGACTTTGGCTCCTGATCTTTTAAAAAGGATCTGGGCCTTTAATTTAGTCAGTAAATCTTGACCCAGTAATGGATATGGACAGTCTGATACATGCAAAAAGGAATGTGAGACTTTACCTGATATGAGGTGAACTTTTTCTCCGTGGTCCATCGGTATTGTTTTCCTCCAGTGGCTCCTTATACCCAAGCTGTTTTGGTACTCAGTGGCCCGTTTGTTTTGGTGAGAACTGAATGTTGGGCTCCAATGTCCACCAGGAAGGTGACTGGTTGCCCCCCAACGCTTAAGGTTAGCCTGGGCTTGGGGTGGGGGGGCTCCTGGTCCCAACCGCCCTAGTCTTTATCTAGGGCTAGAAGCTGAGTTGGTCTTCGGGGTCTGTCCCCATGCCTCTGATTTTTAGGTCTCTTAGACCCAATGGCCTTTTTCTTTGCAGTAGGCACATTGGTCTCGATCTACCCGGGGCCTTTTTTTTTTTTTTTTCTCTGACTTTCTGCATTATGATTATTCTGAGCTACAGTGGCCAGGATTTTGCTTAATTTTTTTCCGGTTCCTATGATCCCTTTTTTTTTCTTTCTCCTCTAGTTTCTTTTTTTAAAACTTGTCCTCTCTTTTCTCCTGTAACTTTTTAAGTCTTTTTTCTTTTTTTCTTTTTTTTTTTTAGGTGTCTTTTTCTTATTAAAGATTTTTTTTTTTCTGTTTCCTTTATGAGATCCTGCAGGCTATAATCTTGTAAATTATTTAGTCTCTGTAACTTAGTCCTAATATCTGGAGCCAACTGCCAAATGAAAGCCATAGAAATATTGCCCCTTTGTTCGTTACTATCAGGATTAAAGGGTGTATATATACAGTAGGCTTTCTTTAGCCTCTCCAAAAATGCAGTCGGAGTTTCCTCCAGTCCCTGGGTTATCTGTCTTACCTGAGCCAAATTCGTGGGCCGGCGTCCGTCCCACGCTGCGGAGGCCCGCTATGAGTAATTGGCGAAAAAGACATAGGTGTTCCCTACCTGCGGTGGTGTTAAAGTTCCAGTAGGGATGATTTAGGGGGAAAACTTCCTCGATTTCATTAGGCAACTGAGCGGGCCTCCCATCATTCTTTAAGACATTTTTCTGGGCTTCCAGGAAGAGCAGTTGATTTTCTTCCGAGGTTAGGAGGACCTGCAAAAGCTGTATTCAATTAGGTTAGAGAGAGCTACAGGGTCTTTGGAGAAGGAGGGGTTGTTAGATTTCCAATTATAAAGGTTGGACGCAGAGAAAGGCCAGTATTGAAATTGGCCTCCTAATCCGGCAGCCTGGCGCAGGGGAAAGGCTGGGGAGGTTCCTTCTCCTTTGACCACAGAGTCAGCCGGCTACCGGGGAGTCCAATGTAGTTTTTTTTTTTTTTCTTTCCCATACCAACCGACTGATTGTGAGAGCGGCTCTGTACCTCATTTCAATGATCTAAAATTAAAATTAAGGGGGTGGTTAAAGATTGTCCCATATTTTCTTCGAAATAAAGAATCAGACAGATAAACAGAACAGACAAAACACATAGACAGCCGGCACAAAGATGCGCTGCACGTTTTTTGGTGTAAAACCGAAACCAGATACTGAGATGGAGGCAGGGAGGGTTTTAAGCCCCCTGTCCCCCAACAAAATGATTCGTTGCGAGCCCCGAAAAATCGGGCTCCCCAAGTCCCTGGGATGTCTCCCAGGGTGGCGGGGGAGAAGTCCGAGCCCGTCAGCTCCTTCTCAAACTGCCTACAGACACGACTAGCCGATTACCGATCGCTGCACAACAAGTAAGATGTACGAGACAACAAAGAACAGAAATTAAGCGCTGGCCAGCTTACCTCCCAGTGGGTGTCAGTCTCCTGGGGAAGGGCCTCCGATCTCGGTGGGACCTCCAATGAAAGACCCCAAGAGTTTGGAGCCTGTCAGGGGGAGGCCCTTGCCCCAAGAGACGAGACCAGACCACTGGATGTAAGTGCAAGAGGCTGTTTAATGTTTATGCACAGGTACCTGTGGACACTTCAGTCTTTCGGGATACTGAGAGAGCGTGCATGGTTAAAGCATATGCAGTTTATATAGGGTTGGGGTGGCAAGAAGAAGGCTTACAGAAGCAGAAGCATGGTTACAGGGATTTCATTGTTTCATCTAAATGTAGCGATTGTAATTAACCAAGGACAGTTGGTTATTTGGGTTGGGCACAAAGAATACAAAGAATTCAGTTATGACTATCTCAGCATCCCGGATACTGTCCTGCTGACCTTGCTTTGGTCCAAGCTGCAGACCACAGATATCTGGTTGGTGTCGGATGAGAGCAGCACCTGGTTCCCTCCTGTACTTTTCTCATAACTTGACCTTGGCAAATTGGCAAGAGCAGTTCAAACAGGCAATATGCATAGTGGGGGGTCTTTCAATTGTAACCTAGGGGATCAAGGCCATCATATCTGGGGATCTGGGAACACTGTTACCCTTGGGATATGAGACCATTGTTATCTTAGGATTTGAGAGTATTGTAATCTGAGTCTCTTAGAACATTATTACCTGGGATGTAAAGACAATGGTTACTTGGAAGGTCTGAGACCATTGCTACCTTGAAGATCTAAACATTGTAACTTGGGGGAATTGAAAGCTGTATAAGCTGGAGGATGTAAAACTATTCTCTCTTAGGTGATCCAAGACCATTGCTTTCATAGTCCTGAGACTGTTTTACCTTGGGATTTGAGACCATTGTTAACCTGGGGGAACTGTAATTATTGCAATCTGGAGGATCAATACTGTTGTTACTTGGCATATCCATGGATTGTTACCTGAGGAATGAGAGCATTGTTATCTTGGTTATGAAGATATCACCTACATGATCTGAGACCATTGTTACTTGGGGATTTGAGACCAATGATACCTGGGGATCTGAGATCATTATTGTGTAGTGTTTGTTATATTACTTAGGACTTACTAAAGCTTGCCTGAGGATTCAGAAAGCAAAGTCAGCCACAAGCTATAGAAGCCAGACACACACCTTTAATCCCAGCAGTCAGAAGCTAGAAGGTGGTAGTACACACCTTCAATCCTAAAACTCAGGATTAAGAGGTCGACAAATCTCTGAGTCCAAGGCCATCCAGATCTTACACAAGATTGATCTAATCCTAAGGAGAAACAGCTCACACAAAGATGATCACACCTGGGATCACACACCTTTAATTCCAGCATGGGGAGATATATAAGACAGGAGCAAGGTCTCAGAGTCATTCTTCAGCCATGCTGAGGAGAGGCAGTGGTCTGAGGCTTGGTGAAGAGCTTGTGGATCAGCCTTTTCACCCTGAGCTAGAGGTGAGGGCTAGTGGCTGGCTGCTTTGCTTTTCTTCAGCTTGAAGCTTAAACCCCAATATCAGTCTCTGGGTATTTTAAATTTTTTTGCGTGTGTTACATTATTACCTCTGTGATTTGAGACCACTGGAACATGGGGCTACAATACCACTAACCTGGTATCTGAAATCATGGTAAATTGGGAGTGTCTTAGAATATTGCTATATTACCTGCAGGATCTAAGAGCACTACTACATGGGGATCAATAACATTGTTACCTTGCTGTTTTGAGACTACTGTTGTTACCTGGGGGATCTGAGAGAGAGCACTGTAACCTGGGATGCTGAGACCATTATTACATGGACATTTCACAACACTCTAACCTGGGCAACATGAGGCCATTGTTACCTGGTCATCTGAGAACATTGTTTCCAGAGGGGTCTGAGACCACTGTCACCTGGGGATTTGAGGACACTGTAGTCTAGGGCATGTGTGGCAGTTACCTGAGAGATAGCCTTGATACCTTTGTGATCTGGGACTCACTTAAATGAGCTATCCTGAGATCATTTTTGCTGAGAGCTGTTGATGACGGTTACCTAGAAGAACTGAGAAGGTCTCTTAACTGGATGAGTTGAGACCAATGTTTCCTTAGGGAGCTAAAAACTGCTTTTGCTCAAAAGAACAGAGACTACCATTTCCTATCTGTGCAGAGAAGGTTTCCTGAATGGCAAGTCTCTTGTTACCTGGGCAACAGATACTTCATGAGATGGTCTGCAGTGAGGACACAGCAAGTCTTGGTTTGGTTCTTTGCTGTCTAACCTATTTCCCCTGTATCAGAGGGGATTTTATCATCCACTGGACCTTGGCCAACTCCAGCACATTCTGTCAGCATCCTTTGGAGAACTTCAGGAGCTGACAGTGCTCCCTGTGTTGGAGGTCTCTGTCCCCAACACTTTCCTTTTTGGAGATTGCAGAGAGGCCTACTCTCCTTGTGGTCCTCATCTCTCTGCTATACCTTCCCAACTTTCAGGAGAGCTGGCCATACCCCCCCCCCCGATGAGCTAGATCCACACACTCATGGAGTCATGTGCAGCCAAGTGGCCACAGGCCCTTTGTGAAGGGTTTCCTATGCACAGTCCCTATGCTTTACAGATGGTTTTCAGAACATTTTAATACAAAAATGCCATCTGGAATCTTGCCAACTAACAAATGTCATGAGTGGAGAGGGTGAAATATAACCTCTCAACAGAGCTCACAATGCCAGTGTCCATGTACTGCTGGGACCCACCTCTCTCCACCACCCTTACCGTGTCATTGCTGATCTTGGGAGAAGGGAGTGGGCTGCCCGAAATGCATTACTGGCTCCTGGGTCATGGCAAGAAGTTAGGCAGCTCATGTCCACTTCAGGAGTGATACAGAAACAGAAGAGACATTATGCTAACTCTGGGGCATCACCGTTGCTCAAAAGGAACCACTCCACACTTACCCAAGCTGTTTGATATACTACTTACTCCTTATGGCTAGCTAGCATGTCATGGGATGCACACGTCATTGTTTGCTGAACAGTGAAGCCATGGTTTCCAGCCTTTCTCCATGACTGCTGGAAGCTGCTGTAACACCCACGTGCAAGGCCTTGTCTTTGTGCAGGTTTTTAGCTATCCAGAGAATGCCCAGCACACCCGTGCTGGACCACATGGTGATGCACATCTTGTTTTATGGGAAACATCCTAACTCTCCCCTGGGGCAGAGCTGTCTTATACTCCTGTCTGTATCTCTTCCTTTGGGAGCAATAATGGTGCATATGGTTACAAAATAGAAAGGCACGTGAGAGGTTTGAAATGTTCAGACTCTTGGCTTCTGTGAGGATGGATATACCAAGGTTCACGTGTGAGCCAACAAGAGCATCATGCCCCAGATGAGCATCAGAGGACCATGTCAGTGGCATGTCTCTGCTGGGAACATATTCTGTCAAGATGACAATGTTGGAGAAACACAGTCAAGTATTAAGTCTATCATCAGCTACAAGTAAACATCAACTGAAGGGAAATAGAGGGGCTATTTAAAACAAGGTCACACCGAACAATATTGTAGCCGTTTCTTTTCCAATTTTGGTGTTTTGGTTGCTAAGATTGCAGCCATCTCCTGAAGGACTTCTTACCCAAACCCCACATGAGGGGAAAGGAAGGCTTTTCTGTGTAGACCCTAAGTTGGGCTTCCTCTGGCCCCACATCAAAGAATAGATCACTCAGGGAAGTATGCCTCAGACTTCAGGATGGCTGAGGGGCAGCCCCTGCCAAGACAAGCAGCAGGAGTAGCTGGTGTATAGAGCACAAGATGATGGGCTTGGCATCTTCTGACTGAGGACTTTGAGATAGGATACTTAGCTCACATTGTGTATGTACATATGTGTGCATGTTCATGTATGAGGGGTATGTGTGCACATGTGTCCTGTGTAGTGGGTGCACATGGTCCTCAGGCATTGTCCACCTTGACAATTTCTTTTGTCTGTTTTTGTTCTTTTTTTTTTGTTTTTTTGTTTTTTTGACATAGGATCTCTCTGGCCTGAAACTCTACAAGCAGGACAGCTAGCTGGCTAGCCAGCGAGCCCTAGGGATCTGCCTGTCTCTGCCTCCCCCTGCCCCTCCCTGCTCCTTTGCCCCTCTCTGCCTCTGCCCTCACCATCCCTGGTATTGCAAGTGTGCAGCACCAAGTCTGGCTACTTCAGAAGGTTGGACTCATGGAAGTCCTTTCCCACCTGTGCTATCTGCCAAGCTCAGCTCACCAAATTTTAAAAGCCACATGTGAGATCGATCAGCCTTGCAGTTCCGAAAGATGGGACTGCCGCCATGCATCCGCAGAGGAAAGTGACATGGAGGACAGCGGGGCTGAAGAGAGAAGAGTATGGGCTGAGGGTGCCAGGTCTGAGCCATGGGCCAGCTGACAGAGCGTGCTGGTTAGAAGAAGCAGATCTGTTAAAGTGCTTGTCAAGTACTGCCTGTGCTTGTGTGGGTCCCTGCAACGCCATTCCTTCAGAGAAACACTGGCCTCTTGACAGACTCTCCTATGACCAAGAGCTTTGTCACATTAAAATGCGATCAATCCCATTAAGCTGTCATATGAAGCCTATAAATAACTCCAGAAATGAGGTCCCAAGACAGCCTTCCACTGTTACCATTTAAAAACAAATATTGGTGATTTACAGCCAGGTTGCTGAGGTGGCCACTATGCCCCAGACCTCGTCGTTTCCCTCAGTATGACTCAGGAAAGGAATGGGGCCTGACAGTAACCCCAAAGTGGAGAGAGATCCTGCCTGGTGACCTCCCTTTCTTGGAGCTCAGCCTCCCTAAGGACAGACTCTTCCATCCCCTTTATGGCTCCATTACGCTATAAAAAGACTCTCCTTTGGCCTCCAGGATCCTCCACCGATAAACTCCATGGAGCTAATGCTCCTTAAGCAATGGCACAGCTGGTGAGATGGCTCAGCAAATAAAGAGGCTTGCTGCCAAGACTGACAACCCGAGTTCGATTCCTGGGACCAACATAGTGATAGGAGAGAACTGACTCAGAAATTGTCCCCTGACTTCCACATGTGTGCTGTGTGGCATGTTTGTGAACATGTGTACACGCACACATACACACACACACACACACACACACACACAGTGACTTTTTAAAACAACTGTGTAGTACTTTTATAGAACTTGTGTAATTTCATAGGCTTAAAAATCATCTCTTAATTGCTTATAATGCCCAATAACACTTTAAACTCTATGCAAATAGTTGTTACTGTCTGCAGTACTGAGGGAATAGTACTGGAAATTCTGTGCCTGTTCAGTACAGATGTCACTATCATATGCCTAGTTTTGATCTACAGTCAGCTGGACCTGCCAACCTGTAATAATGGAAGGCTGATTTCATCCGGTGTTCACCCTTCCAAGAATTCTGATTTAATGGGACCTGAGATTCTTACTCTGCTTGCAAGCTAGAGAAACTTTCAATGGTTTCTGGGTGCGGGTTTGTATGCCACTTATAAATAGGCAGAAAGCGAGACTCCTGGCTCAGAAACAAAGGAAGAGGGTTTCTTGGGTCTCATGTCTCATGGGGTTTACAGAGAGGGTCACGTGACACCAGCACACATGGGGCTGCTTTGCAGGGAGGAAGCCTGAAACATGCATCCGTGCCTCCTGTTCAGAAAGGGGTGATCCTGGTGATGCAGCACCTTAGCTCCCATGGTAGTGGGGGCCTCTCCTCCAAAACATCAGTGCAATTATAGTCTAGAACACAGGCTAAGTCCCCCTCTTACTCGATGCCTGCCAAGCTGCCAAACGCCTTTAGAGATCTGTCTCCACAGGGACTGTAGATGAAATTCTTATTACAGAGATCTTTCTGAATCTGTTCCTCCCCCAAATTTTGCAAGCAACAACAACGTCCACCTTGATGGCAAATAAAGTGGGCCCTGTACTGTAGCCACAGAGTCACAATGCTTGGCTCTTTGCTGGGGCAAGCCAGGCAGCCATAAATAGTGTAGTTGGTATGTTCCTCTGCAACAATCCAGCTGAGTCTGTATCCTTTTCAGATAGGGGCCAGCTCGGCCTCTCCAGACACCACTGGCAATGGAGTCTGGTGGTCTCCACCCAGATGTGTGTCTGCACCAGGCTTCCTGCTGAGCTATGAGGACTTTTTCCTGCCGCACCTGATGAGGCATCGCACTTCACTCTCCCCGAGACTCCCTGCTCTGAGTACCTTGTCTCCTATCATCTCATCCCAAGTGGTCCTTGGGCTCTTTTGCATTTCAAACCCTGTCTTGGCATCTGTTTCTGCAAGTACTAAATTGATGATGTGATTAGACCAAGGAGCCTACTGCTTGATGAAGGATAGTCTGATAAATGGAAACAGCAAGCTTTTTCAGGTATCTCTCTAGGCAGAGAACTGGGAACTCCTGTGATGAACAATGTCTTTAGAGCCAGCACCCCGCATCAGCACATAGTGTGGGGAGCCAGTCCAGCGTGTTTCATTACCACTTCCCCTGCCCCCAGGAACCTCTTCACAACAAGAGGCAGCCAGGTGCAAATTGCATTCAACCTATAGTCCTGGTTGAACAGCACCTAATTTCTTGTCTTTGAGGGCTCAGCTTGAGGTCACTGCCCTGCTCAGGTCCCCATGGCCTTATTACTATACTTTGCAGATCTATTCCCAGGCACCTCTGGATGCCTGCTATTCCCAGGGACTAACATAGTCCATCTAGTATGTGCTGAGTAGAAATTTACCATATGATCCACAAGTGGGAAATTACTGATTTATGATTAGCTTAATATGATTTCCAACTGATGCTTACTCCTGTTACTCTTATATGTCCACCTTGTCTTAAATATGGTTGATTCCTTTGCTTTCCTCCCTTTAAAAGAGCTATTTAATTATATGCATGTGTAAATGTAGATATCTGTGTATTGGTATGTGTGTGCACATGAGTGTTGTGCCTGCAGCAGCCAGAAGAGGGTGTCAGGTACACAGGAGTTGAATTACAGGCAATTTTGAGCTGTTTGTTTTGGCTCCTAAGAACTGAACTTCAGTCCTCTGCAGACCAGCAAGTGCTCTTAAGGACTGATTTCTTTGCCTTACACTACTCAATGTATTCAGTGAACTCTGACAGCATTAATAACTGGTAGTTGGTATGGCTGTGAGAGGCCCCTGATGGCCTCTGTAGTCTCTTAACCGGTCTTTGAACACCTCTGTGGGAGTTCAGCAATGCAGATGCTCCCTTCTGTGTCTCTGGAAACCCCACAAAGGTAAAGGAAGAGCCTTGTAGCTGTAGGGACTTCCCCAGACAGCAAATGATGGAATCCCTGGAACGTATCACAGTGACAGATAACATAGAGTGCTTTGATGAACCTGATGGCCACTTCTGAAAATGTCACACTCTACCCCACCTCCACTCTCCAGCCTTTTCCTGGAACAGGCCCTGATCATTTAGAAAATGTCCTGTTTGTCTGGAGGCCAACACCCTCCCTCGGCACACCATGTTCCTGAACAACCACATTCTGGCAGGGTTTTTAAACGGGGAGTGGGGATGTACAAGTTCTCCGTGCAGTTTTATGGCATGTCTCATAACCCACACCTAAGATCCACTCAAGTGGAGCCAAGAGAGAGGGCTTTTGGACATCCACCCGAGAGGTTAGTGCCACTCCTCTGTTTATCCATCTTAAACCGTGGCCAGCAAGGCTGCAACCTGAGACATTGCTGTTGGTGCAAACAGGGGAAGAAGGGTTGTGCTGGCGTGATGCCCACACAGTGATTCACCCGGTCGACCTCTTGCTCAGCAGGGTCTGCCCGAAGCCAGCCATTGCTTATTTCCACTGCTGCTCCCAGAGCTTTAGGAAACACTCTTCCCTTCTCTGTGCTGCATGAAATAGCATCTCAGCACTCCGCAGCCACACCTCGCACTTCCTTCCCTGGTCTTCCCATCACTCACCTTGTGCCTTTTCCCTTCCGCAACTCTGGCTCTCACCACTGCGGCTTTCTAAGGACTTGCCAGTTTTCAGCAAAAAACCAATGCGATTACACCGTGTGCCTCACTCCCTCAATATTTTATTGGAAAAAAAATTCCCCAACTGCTACTAAAGATCTTCAATATATCATACCTCTTTGTTGTAAAGTATTTATTACAGCATTCCGTCGTGGGCCATAATTTGCTTCACTAGCTCCTGGTTTTTGACATTTAGGGTGTTGTAAAAATTATACCATCATAGTAATGCTACAGTGAGCTTCATTTGATGAAAACCTTGGCATTTCACCAAGCTCATCTTGGCATGAGTTGATCAACACCCTCCCAAATAAGAAGCAAGCCTGTGTCCTGGTAAGCCACAAATTGGGGGCTGGGTGTCACCAGCTCTGTTTCATTGTTGGCTAACGATGAGCTTGATGAAGCTCCAACTTGGAAACCCACATACCAGCATTTCAGCGAGATCAATGCCCGGGTCTGCACCCACTCTTCTGTGTGTTTCTGTGTTTCCGTTTCACAGCCCATTGGTCCAGGCCAGTGATATGGCCCCACCCACCTGCACATGAATTTGGTCCTTGTACCTATGGAAAGGGGTAAATACATAGGTTGGTGATGACACTGTCCCTTGTGGGTGAGGGTTTCCCTCATGATGGATGTCACAGAATTTTGGTAACGTCTTAAAAAGTGAGTTTATAACACACAGCTCTGCCCCACTGAGAAGCACCAAATGTCATCAATTTACCCTCGCTGATCTTAGGTCAATGCTGTTTCCTTCATGTTTGCTTGAACTGAATCTTAATTTGAAATTTCGTATTTTTTTTATTATTGTTGAGAGTAAGATTTCTTTCCAAGGATGTCTTCATTGGCATTTGTTATTGTGTGTAGATATGTGTACACTCGTGCCTATGTGGAGGCCAGAGGTCACCCTGGGGTATTACTCCTCAGGAACCATCTGTTATTTTCCGCCCTGGCAGCAGCCTGCCTCTGTCACATGTGGGCATGTGTGTTCGTCTGGCTCCTGCAGCCTGCTGACCCATGTTTACACCTCTCTTCTCTCCTGCTTCTTCCTGGCTTCCTCTCCCCTTGCAGCTAGCCTGCAGACCCACTGTTATCTCCGTTTCTGCCTGCTGTTCTGCAGCCCGCTTTCCCCTCAGCTCTCCCTTGGAGCTTACAGGAGCGCATGCAGCGCATGCGCAGTGTTCCACTTTGCCCCCCTCTCTCTCCCTTTCCCTCTGCAGACTCCGGCTGGGTTGCCGCAGCCTGGCCTCAGTACAAATCAATGGCCAAAATTGGAGAACTTGATTTCCAAAATCTCACAAATGGTGAACAACTGCCACTGCCACAAAGGGTCCCCAAATGTCTTCTACCCAAACGCACTCTGCTACACTTCCACAGTTCCTTACTCCTAAGGCCTCCTTCCCCACTCCTAAAAATCCCCACTCCTAAAAATCTTTTATCCTGTGACTTCTTTGTACTTTGCTCTCATAAAAAATAATGATATCTTAAGATGATGCTGTAAACACCTATCTCAGGGTTTGTAAATTGCTCGGTGGGTATGGTTTAAAATATGGCCAGGTGGTGCTGAAGGCACACTCCATTAATCCCAGTACTCAGGAGGCAGAGGCAGGTGGATCTCTGTGAGTTCCAGGGCAGCCTGGTGTACAAAGCTACACACAGAAACCCTGTCTCAAAATAAATAAATAAATAAATAAAAATCTGTGTAATTTGTAACAAAAATTGGCTTTAAACTTACAACAAAAGACTTATAATTAAATTTGTGTGTGTGTGTGTGTGTGTGTGTGTGTGTGTGTGTGAGTGAGAGACTTGGATTTAACTATACGTGTGAATGTAAGCTGGATTTAACTTCGTGAATATATTACTTGGATTCAATTCTGTGCATATATGCATATATGTGCATATAACTTAGTTATTGTTTAGGAAAGCATGTTTTTAACAGCAGCAGCCATGCGGCTCTCCTCCATCTCATCAGGATGTAAATGGCCACATGGCTGGCAGACATCTTTACTAAGGTTAAAGAGTACCATATCACACACGAATGATCTCTCTGTTCATTTACTTCCTTTTAGATTAAGAAAGCAACAAGTCTCAATTATTTTGGATTGGTATGGACTTTTGTATGATGATAGGAATGTAAGGTAATATTATAACACACTGTGTATGTGATTCAACTTTGATTTAGAATATATTCTATGTTGCTAAACAATTTTAAGGTTATAAAGTTCTATTCAGACTAGCAAAAACTGACTTAGAGATCTACACCTAAGTACTTATGTCTTTGCCAGATGTTCAATACAAAACTTCTAGAGAATTTAGATAAGTGGCAAAATATATTTGATAAATAAGGTATTTGATAAATAAGCTATACATTCTATAATGGAATGCCTGGTCCCCCTAGAGGGTCCTTTTCCCAGAGTTGGGCATTTGGGCAGAGGCTCCTATACTTGGGAAGGGCAGCGTTGTTTGAAACTGTAAGGCTGGCTCTTGAGAAGGTAAGGAAATGTGTCTGGGGAAAGATCCCCAGGGCCAAATGGGAAGTGAAGAGGAAAAGGGGTCCTGTGGGCTGGGACTGAGGGGCCCCAGAACCCATCATTGCCCTGTCTTCTCTGTTCTCTTTGTGTGCAAAATTCAGGCCTCAGGCCTCTCTCTCCTAGAGCTACTACTAGGTCTAGACTGTTTACCTTGTTATCAGACTCAGAAAAGAGATAAACTCACAGAAGGGATTTCAGTGTAACATTTTACTATTCCTTTATTAAAGGAACTCACTCTACAATGCCTGCCCTCATTAATCAGCCACCTGTGTTCCCTGCTGAATTAGATAGAAAGAAGGTATGTGAAGGTGTAAAGCTTCTGTGAGGATAGGAAAACCTAAGATGTGGGATCTAAGAAAAGCTGTAGGGTCTGAGGTGTTTTAAGGTGGGTAAATGCAAGTTATAAGGGCTGGAGTACTGAAAGCTTAAATGATACTTTGTTTTTGTCTTTTTTTAAAAAGTGATATAAGGTATATAAAAGAATGAAATGTGTTTCAGATTTGTTTCCCTCACTATTCTACTGTTATATTAAGATGCTAAAAGTTCATAGTTTAACATTAATCAGTGGAACTCTGATGAGCTATTACTCTAGCTCTGCCAGACCTCTACTGCTGTTATCAGAGTCATAAGCTCAGGGTTAAGTTCTCTTTGGTTGTTTTTTAGGTATAGACTTAAAAGTGCATCTCATGGTGCTGAAAGCACCTGTCTAACGTAAATATACTCACTCTTCTGGACAGAGGAAAAAGTGCTAATGCTTTTTTAACCAGGATCGTTTTGGGGTTGGTCCCCTGTGACTCAAAGGCATGAGTCTACTGCCTCTCTAGGATGTGGATTTCAGTACAGATTACAATGGGAATGCTAATGTGTCTAAAGTTAATCTCCTTTTGTAAATGCAGAAAACTTCTTGTAAGCTCTAGGGAGTTGAGCACAGGTCAGATGGACTCCAGATAAGTACTGTCAATCAACAAGCTCAGTTTCCCCACATACCGCCAGTGCTTGAGGGTGGGGTCTCCCTGCCTTTCCCTGGTCTTGCCACTCCCCTCCCTCAATTACCAGGACCTAAGAAAAAAATTTCCCCCTAAACTTCTTAACTTTATCTTCTGTTCTGTCAGCATCCTGCCAGGTCTCCTCGAAATCTGCATCCCAGGCAGCTTGAATATGGCCCTGCCCAAGTGGTCCAAGCTCACAGACTGCTGCAACTAGGTCTGCACTTCCCTAGCTCCGAGCACCAGATGGTCCCACAGAGCCAGGACAGTGAGTGAAGCAGCCAGCTATCCCAGGACTTGGCCAGCATCCCAGCTTTCTCCGATCCTCACAGATGCCAATGCCCCCAGACAACAGGAAGCCATCTAGAGGACACAGTGCCCCCATTCCTCCCTCACCTGCTACCCCTTCCTATTTCCTCACCTTTTTATAATAAACAGAAGGATGAGGTGTTAGTCTGTGCCATGGCAGCAGCCTGCCTCTGCCCCCAAAGCAGTTATCATCTGTTGCCAGCGGCCTTCCACCATAAGCAGTGCCTCATGTGCACCCCTTATAGTGCCCGCCAGGCAGAGCTCACTCTCCTGCCTCTCTTCTTGTCTCTTCCCTGTTCTCTGTCTCTCTGCCTGCCCGCCGATGAACCTCTTGCACTAACTCTGTTGCATTGTGGGTGGTATGATTGCTTTGTGGCATGCCTTGGCAGGGCCAGGGAAAGGTACCCACTTTGCCTTTCTTTCTCCCCTCTCCCCGGGGTGGTCCTTGTTCTGGAGTATGCAACAGAGATGTTGCTCATGACAGATCTCACTTCCCTTTCCTTGTTGAGGTCAGAGCAAGCAAACCTCCAGCAAAAATCCCACTCCCTGCAGTTCAGGCCCTGTGAGAGGAACAGGAAGTTTGGAATACCCAGGACATTTCCACAAACACTCTGGCATCCATGGTCAGGGAAGATGAAATGCCTCAAGCGAGCTCAGTGGGAAATATAAAATACAAGGCACTTTCACAGAATCACGTGGGTGGGTGTGGAATGCAGCATCTTCTCATGCTTGGGGACTGCAATGCTCACAAGAAGACCTGAGGAGGCAGAGCTCCAGAGAGGTTAGCTGCTGTTGAAGAGCTCCATGCATGGATGAGGAAATCCAGAGTAAATGCAGACAGGTCTCAAGGCTGATGAAGGCTAGAGAGATGGCTCAGTTGGTAAGAGTGCTTTCCACTCAAGCATGAGGTTCTGAGTGTAAGTCCACGGCAGTCATGTCAAAGCCAGGCTTGCTGCATACACCTTAACTCCAGAGCTGTGAAGGGTGGAGACGGGAGGATCTCTGGGGCTGGCTGGATGCAGCCTGGCTCCAGGTGTAGTTGAAGGAGATAAGGTAGAGAGCAATGGAGTAGGACACCGGGCCTCTTTTGGCCTCTGTGTGTCGAGCGCTATCGCCTTGCCTGCAAGAACGACGCTCAACAACAGGATTCTTCTGCAGCTATGTTTATTGCGCGGCTCATTACAGCAAGTTGAGGGAAGACCCCGAGGAGGAAAAAGGGCTCTGCTTATATAGAGGAGCTGTGTCCGTTACTGACAGTTGCAGAGGAGCTGTGTCCGTTACTGACAGTTGCAGCCTGCAGCGGTCGTAACGGTCACCCCATGACGTGGATCGCACATCCGCGCCTTGTTGGCTTATGGACAGGAAACCGGCACCATCTTCGGGAATGGCACCGGTGGCTCTCTACATCTGTGTACACATGCACAAACACACACCTTAAAGAACTAATGCATGGTTTTTAAGTCCATGCAGAACATGACAGTGAGAAATGCTGTCCCTCCACGAAGTCATTATTTCCTCACAGAGCCAGTAATTGCAAGATGATTTTCTAAATGTCTTTCTGATTGTGCTGGAGCTGAAAAGGCAGTCAGTGTGGCGGAGGTGAAGCCATTGGCAGTTCGTCCTCTGTATGTCTGGGCTCTGCACCAGTTGTGGGTAGGAAATATGTGGGGAAGTAGTGCCCCGATTCTGTGCACACCTTTTCCCTGCAGTTTTCCCTAAGCAGCACAATGGAGCAGCCGCCAGTGTGCTTACACTTGGTTGTGTATGTGTGTGACAGAGAACCCAGACATGATTAGAAGCCACATGCATGATCTGCAACAGTAAGAGGAGGTCCTGAATACAAAACCCCAGGCTATCAAAACTAGACCTTCCAAAGCATGTATTAGAATGCAGTATCCAAAATTCTAGCTATCAGAACTTCTGGGATGCAGCTGAACCCGTTGTCTCCGAGTTTATGTTGCTCTGATAAAGTACCAAAAAGCAATTTAGGAGGAAATGGCTTATTTGTCTTGCATATCCTCAGTTATAGTCCATTGAGGGAAGCTAAGGCAAGAACCTAGAGCAGAACGGAAGTAGAGGTCCTCGAGGACACCGCTTACTGGCTTGCTCCTATGGCTTCCCAGCCTGCTTTCTTATTAAACCTGGGACCACCAGCCCAGAAGTGCCATGTCCACAGTGAGCTGGGCCCTCCCACATCCATCATTAATCAAGAAAATGCCATATAGACTTGCCTGCAAGAGGAGGCATTTTCTCAATTGAGGTTCCTCTTCATGGATAATTCTAGGTTTTGTGTCAAGTTTTCAATTAAACCAACCATCACCCCAGTGTTTAGAGGAAAATAAATTCTGGGGTTGGAGAAGAAATGTCCAAACTTAATGAGCAGAGCAGCAAACATGGAAACTACTTGATTTGAGTAAAGATGCACATATGGGGCCGACAAATCTGCTAGGTTTCACGAAGCTTTAAAAAATCGTCGAACTTAGGGGCTGGAGAGAGTGCTCAGTGGTTAAGAGCACTGGGTGTTCTTTCAGAGAACCCAGCCTCACAACCATCTGTAACGTCAGTCTTCAGGCCTTCGAGGACACTGCATACATGGTGTATGCACATACATGTGGGCAAATCCCTCGCATAACTTAAAAAGAGAAGTACAAATTGGGGGCAGGAATTGGGAACAGCCAACAAGACAGGAAGCTGCCCTGAGGGTGAACCCTGAGGGCAAACAAGACACAGGTAAGCTACCCTGAAGGTGAAGACAGCACACGGCTATGAATATAGGATGGCTGCAACACAGGCCTGGTTCAGAATATAGAGGTAGGAGAATCAGGAATCTTTATAGAGAGCTGGAGGCTAGCCTGGTCTACGTGAGATTCTCTCTCAGAAAACGAAAATAGTAAAAAGTAGGGAAATACTAAGCTGGGTGTAGTGACTCATCGCTCTAATTCTAACACATAAGAGGCTGAGGAGGGATGAGTTTGAGTTTGAGGCTAGCCTGGGCTACACATTGAGATCCTGTCTTAAAATATAATGAAACAAAAAACCAGAAGAGGGGGAGGGAAGGACAGCGAAAGAGAGACAAAAACAAGGCAACTCTTAAAAACCAGATAATTACCTCTGAAAATGGAAGTTGATAAACCTTAAAGATTGAATCTAAACAGATCTCAAACTTCTGAAGAAATGTCATGGGTGACCACAAAAAAAAAAAAAAAAAAAAAAAAAAAAATGCCAGGAGCAGATGGTTTTCCAGGCATTCTATCAAACAACCAAGAACAGCCCCATACAGAATGTTCTAGAGAAGAGGTCTCTGACTCACTTTCCGGGGAACTGCTTTATAAATGCAGACCAGTCAGTACAGACATGGAAGAAAGGCATCTCCCTTCTGCCCCTCCAGAGCAGAAGGCCCATGTGCTACGAACCACAGCAGGGGGCCATGGCCAAGTGCCAAATTTAAGGGCCATAGGATTGGCTGTGCAGTGAGAGTTTATTCAGGCAGTTTCCCATAATGACCGTTTAAAACTACATCCACTGAGCATTCACCCTCCCCAGACACTGGGAACAGAAACAAGACTCGTCTCCTTGGAATGGAAAACATCTACAAACAGCCCAAGAGCCAGGCCATAAATAGTAAAATGTCAGAATCTTTTTCAAATTTTTATTTTAGATTTTATTATTTTTAATGAGTGTTTTGTCTGTATGTCTGTGTGCCCTCTACATGCTTGGTGCTTGTGGGAACCCGAAGAGGACACCAGGTCCCCTGGTTCTAGAGTTGTGAGCCCCCACATGGGTGCTGAGAATTGAACTCAGGTCCTCTGCAAAAGCAACAAGTGCCTTAACTGCTGAGCCAGCTCTTCAACCCCTATTTTATTTTCTGTCTTCAAAATAAAAACATAAATGTACTCGTGTTTATGGATTGCTGTGTTTCAATTGGATCTGTGTAGGTACTGTGCAATGGGCTAAATGCCTTGATATTGGTTTCTTGTGTGAAAATACTCAATCTTTTTTTTTTTTTTTTAATAGCTTTCAAAAAAGGAGACCAGGTATGGTTGTGTACTCCTTTAATCACAGTCCTTGAAGGGCAGGGGCAGGAGGAGCTCTGTGAGTTTGAGGCCAGCCTGGTCTACATAGCATGTTTAAGCTAGCCTGGGCTAAGTGGTGAGCCCTTGTCACCCCAGGTAGTGTGCTTCCTGTCTGCTCCTAATGTCCTGCACATGGCTTCTGCTTTGAGGAGTTGTAGAACCACCTAGAAGGTAAGAATGTTGTTGGTAGGGTCCACCAGGAAAAGAACATGTCCTTACAGATGAAAATTCTAAGCTTGAGACAGAAATAAAGAACGAGATGCAACCACAGAGGTGTAGTGAGATAGCCACCAGGTCCGCCCCCCGTCCCCACCCCCAGTAAGAACCCAGAACTTCTTGACAGTGAATAGATGCCGTGGTTGCTTTTGTTGCAACAGGGCACACAGTGCAAATCAGTGATTGTGGATTGGATCAGTCAGATGAGTCTGTGAAAATCGACATTATCTCACCTGGAGTTCGTTGGGTTCCCACGGGGGATTTGAGCTCATTTCCCAGAGAGGTCAGGTGATCTTTTGGTCAAGAATCTCAACAGAAAGAGTTGCTCCATGATTGTGAACAGTTGTTCAAAACCAACCTCGGTAGAATGCATGCAGTTCAAGGCTGGGGGGGGGGGGCGGAGGGACGGGACACAGAAAAGCCTCCTCATTAGGGACTAAGGAACAGTCTAAAGCAAACCTGTGTAGCTGGAGATGATGAACCATCTATGAATTGTGGGTAGAATAAAGAGATCAACAAGCTACAGGAAAAAATGCAGACTTTCATTTCCCTTGGAAGCTGCTGTGGAAATGCTTACATTGTTGAGCTGCATATATAAATTTAACAGATGACTATTTGCATAGCTTTCTAAGTAACGACAGCAGATTCTCCATTTCTTACCAGAGGATTTGATTTAAATCAATGAGCTTATTAAATTTCCCTCTTCATTTACACATTGGTCATTTTGTTTAAGAAAAGGTTACGTGGTTTTTCTTATTGCAATACAAAAGGGAGGCCGTCTATAATGAAAACGCTACATTTTGTTTAGGCTGAGAGAAAACCTGGACTGACTGACATCAGTTCCCACTATTGTAAATATAGGAGTAAAACCAGGACTTCTGCATAAAACTCAGATTTGTCCAAAACTCGAAAGCCACCACGGAGCCGCCATCCCTTACTACCAGCAAAAGCAACGTGCCTACGGTGCTTAGCCATCTACTACACTAACTAATCCCCAAGTGTCATCATCTCAGTTTAAATATATTTGTTTGTGACTATAAAATTTAAACGAAAAAGAAATGACAAAGCAGGCAAGCGTCTTTGTGTGGTGAGTACTGCCTGCAAACGTTGAAAATCCATCTAGCCCTATGTTCAATTAAGTTGGAGTTTTACTCTGAAAGAATAATTTATGGTACGACAAAGTTGTCTGTGCCATCCTACTTTGCAGTTGCATGTTAGAACTCTTTGGTCTAATTGCATCTTAGAACCTGCCTCTTCCCTCAGTTCAATAGAGTAACCATCTTTAATGCGGAGAAGAATCTCTCGTCACTCTTTCCTGTTACCACTGTGAGATTTTGAAGGGTAGTAGGAGGGACAGACATTCCCAAAGAGAAAGAAAAACTGAAAGATTCTGCAGCTGCTAAGATTGCTGATACAGTTCATGCCAGGGGCTCTGTACTCAGATCAGGGGAGGGTTTAGCCTGGATATATGCAAACATATGCAAAGTATATGGTAATCACCTGGTCCACAGAGGCTTAGGAACTTGTTGCATCAGTATACCAGCCAACAGCTTCAGTTTGCAGCTGTAACAAGCTGATCTTCAAAAGCTCGGGTGGAAGGAGGATGGACAAAGGACACTTAGGATTGGTACAGGTGGGGGATTAGGTTGTCAGGGATTTATAGACCTTATAGAGCTAAAGCCACAAGCAGTTCCTTCAAAGGAACAGAACAGAGAAAGAATCTAGGTACATGAGGCAGATTGGTCTGTGCTGAGGCTGGGTTTATAAGCCAGGGAGCTCCAACAGGCAGTTCAATAAGCACTGAAGGAGGGCTTGGGAAAACAGAATCTCCGTGTTATGTCACTGTTAAACAGCTCCAGCTGGATTAAAGTCCAAATGAAAAGCAAGAGTGGAGTGGGGTGGGGTGGGGGGTGGGAAGACGATGTAGAAGAAAATAGTAATATATTGCCAAGGAATTTTTTTAACATCATACAAACTAAAAACAAATATAAAAGGGATATTAAAAAGCAAACAGGCAAAATCTAGGAGATATTTGCAAACATAAGCAATCAAGGCTTAGCATGAAGAGTATATGGCAACTTTTCAGGGTCTAGAGATAGCTCAGCTCATAGTGTAAGTATATTTGGTGTTCTTGCAGACAACCCGAGTCTAATTCCCAGTATCCACATTGGCCAGTTTACAACTGTAAGCCTGTAACTCCAGCTGCAAGGAACCAATGGCCTCTTCTCGCCTCTGTGGTCACTGCATCATGCAGATAGACGCACATATATGTGTAATTATGAAATAAGACATTAAAAAATCCCTTCAGTTTCTAACGAGAAACAACCTGGTAGACACGAGAATAAGAAATGGGGCTAGAGAGATGGCTCGGCCAGTAGAAGCACCGGCTGGCTGTTCTTCCAGTGGGCCCAGGGTTGTTTCCCAGCACCCACATACTAATACACAACTCTCTGGAAACTCCTGCTCCAGGGGCTTGGATGCCGCCTGGCCTCTGCAGGCACAAGTGTTGCATAGACACACATACAGGCAAAACACTCATACACACAAAAATGACACCAAGGATGTTTTTAAAAGCCACAGGGAATTACTTTGTTTATCTAAAATTGCATATGCCGTGTGTGTGTGTGTGTGTGTGTGTGTGTGTGTGTGTGTGTGTGTGTGTGTGTGTGGTTTAAGTGAGTCTCCCTAAGGACTGGAGACTAACACCCAGGTATGAAAAACCTTTTGATTTGTTGGTTGTTGAGTTGTTTGCTCTCCAAGAGATTCTTAAAGCAATAATAAGAAGTTGTTACTGCTCTTGTCTGACCGCCCTGACTGTGTAGTCCACTCTGAGTAGTGCTGGTGTTTGTCATAGCTCTGAAGTTTCCAACCCATTTTCCCTTCATTTTTGTAAATTTGTTAGCTTTCAATGTCTTAAATAGAGTATTTTCTTATTTCCGGGGGAGGGAGGGGTAGTTCATTGTTTGGACATAAAAATGCAACTAATATTTGTATTTTATAACCTGCAAGTTTACTAGCACCATTTATCCCACCAGCCACCCCCTTCTATGGTTTTAGGGTCATTGATTTATGACAGTATGTCATCTGCATGAAGGTGTCGTTTCCTTTCTTTCTCCAATCTGTAAGGCATTTCTTTTCTTTCCTGGTTGCAATGGCTGGCACTTGGATAGGTACACCGAGAGTTTGCCTCTTTAGTTTGCATCTCTGAGCGGCACTGGCTGTATGCCCTTGTGTTAAATTCATCCTGTGGTCAGAGCTATCGAGAGTTCTTAGTGAGAACCTTATTGGGTATTTTCAGATGTCTTCTCTGTGTCTACAGGCAGTGGGATTTTCATGATTGTGGCCTGAAGGATGAATGAACTTGACCATTGTCTGCTGGTGTTTTTAAGAAGTTAACCTAAATTTTTAATTGACACATAGACCTTTTCATTTTTATGGGGTGCCATGTGATGTATTGTGCAATGTACAAAAGAAGGTGAGATTTTTCTCTCATTTTGGTAAGGGCTATTGCATCATTTTATCAGCAATAAATAAAATTACAAGGCTTGCTTCTTCTATATTCTTTATGGCTTTGGTGTCAGGGAATGATGCCTCATGAATGACAAAATGGAGGGATGTCTTTAAATCTTCCTTTCGTCTTCCTTTCGAGAGTTTTACTGATTCTTGAGGTGTTGGGGGCAGAATTCAGGGAGTAGAGATAGAGATGTGGAGATGTTCAGAGCCGTTGGCATATGTGACACTCTTTATTTGGGACAAGACCATGTGCCTATGGTCCCAAAGGCATTTCATAGAGAATCATGCAGAAGTGGCTTCTTACTAGACTGGACTTACACCGGGGTTCACATTACTGCTTCTTCGTGGTTCTGGGTTACCTGGTAGTGGCCTTTTTAACTAAGTCCTTCTGGAAGTCTACCCTGGTGCCATATTATCTACTCTTGATCGGCCCTTACAACCTTAATTCCCTTCAGGGATTAGGGGGTCTAAGAACTTGTCAGCTCATTCTGAGTTATTCAGTTTTCTGCTATGTAATTATTCCTCTCATGGCCCTTTTTATTTTTGTGGCATTATTACAGCACTGTTTTTATATTCCTGACTCTATTTGTGATTATTTTTTACTTTTTCCCATTTAAACTAGTGAAGATTTTCCAGGTTTTTTTTTCTTTAAAAACCGCCAACTCATAATTTGACTGTTATTTTTTTTTTTTCTTTCTGATTTTCTACTTCCCGTTTTGTTCACTCTGCTCTAATCGTTGTTGTTTCCTACCCCTGTCTTATTGTGGCTGCTTTCTTTTCCTTCTGGTCTTTTGGTGGCTGCACTTTGGGCAGTCGATGTGACAGGGCTGCCAGCTCCCCGGAGAATTGTTTGTACCCATCCCAAGTTTTTGTGTGTTATGTTTGCCTCTCCTTTTATCTTGGGCTATTTCCTAACCTGCCTTCAGCTTTCATTGTTTCAGTGTGGGGGGGGGAGGGCTGTCCAGTCACATATTGTTTAATTCCCGCACGTGCAAATTTCCCGTCTTCCCTCTCTCACTCCTTTCTAGTTCCCTTTCCTTAGGGGGTCTCACAAAGCAGGTGCGTGAAGGCCAGTCCCTTGAAGGCTGTTAAGTTTCTTCCTTTTTCCTGACACACGGCCTGCCAGGGGACACGTTCCATCTAAGCTGGGGAGGAAAGTGTGCCCTGCCACTGAGGGCGGAATGCCCTAACGTGCCTGCTCAGACCACGTGGCTTACTGTATTGTGTAAGTCAGCTGTTTCCCTACTGACTTTTGGCACGCATGCATTGTTTGTTACGGGGCCTGGAGGACTGAAGTCTCCCCCTAGCCCCGTACTTCTGTTTCTCCCAAGGTCTCTCCATATTTACTCTTCACCAGTTTATGTTTATGTAAATGTCTCTTACACCTTCTGGATGGATAGGCCCTCTGAGAAGTAGCAGCACTTGTCGCTTCTGCCGGTGTGGACCTGAAGCCTCTCTTGTGACATGAGTACAGGTGGCCTGCGTCCTTTGGGCTCCTGTTTGCATGCAGTGTCTTTTCTGTCCTCGGGCGTCCTGTCCCTGCATATACTTCCTTGGAAATCAAGTTTCTCCCAAAGACTGTATAGTTGGGAGTTTTTTTAAAAGTATCCATTTACTTATTCTATGGCTTTTTTTTTTGTATGCGTATATATGTGTTGTGTGCATGCATGTGTGCATGTTCACGTGTATGGGTACATGCATGTACAGTTGCACATACTTGTGGACACATATGCCCATCGATGCAACGGTGCTTACTCTCCACTTTGTAGAGTCTGGGTCTCCTGCTGAACCCAGAGCTTACCAATTCACATGACTCCAGCTTGTCCTGGGGGCCGCCTGACTCTGCTGAGGACTGGGGTAACATGACTGGTTTCTGGTGGATTCTGGAGATCCAGAACGTCTGTCCTCATACTTAGAGGGCCAAGGCTGGCTTTGTCTGCTGAGCCATCTTTACAGGCACGCGCGCGTGTGTGTGCGTGTGTGTGTGTGTGTGTGTGTGTGTGTGTGTGTGTGTGTGTGTGTGTGTTTTAAATTGGGATTTTAATCTGTTTGCACTTCAAGTAATCACAGAGATGTGAGGGGCTTATTGTGGCAATTAGTTGTTTTGTTTTCTCTCTCTCTCTCTCTCTCTCTCTCTCTCTCTCTCTCTCTTTCACCCCTTCCCTCTTTGTGACTGGATGATTTGTTTTGAAGTGTTACTCTGATTCACTCTTTTGTTTTTCCTCCTAGTCGCCCCCCCCCCCCCAAGCAAGCCTCCCAAGGATATCAACCAAACATGGCATATCAAGTTGTAATAAGACTAGCCACCTCCCCTGGCATTAAGGCTGGACAAGGCAACCCACTGTGAGGAAAGGGTCCCCGAAGCAGGCAAGGGTCAGAGACAGCCCATGCTCCCAGAGAGGCTTCATCCAACAACTAATGGAAAAAAGTGTAGAGACCCCCAGCCAAACGTTAGGCAGAGCTCTGGGAATCCTGTGTGTGTGTGTGTGGGGGGATTGTAGGAGCCAGAGGGGTCAAGGACACCACAAGAAAACCCGCAGAATCAATTTACCTCGACTCACAGGGGCTCGCAGAGACTGAACTCACAATCAGGGAGCCAGCAAGGGACAGACGTAGGCCCTCTGCATGCATGTGACACCGTGTAGCTTGTGGGACTACTCTCTTGCTTTCTTTTCTGTAACTGTTAGGGCTGTTGTCTTTGCCAGCTCCCTTCATTTGTGGTTGTAGCTCCTTGATCTGATAACAACTTCAGTCACACCCGCGGAAGTCCCTCTCCTCTACCCCCTACTACTCTTGTCACCATGTTTATCTTTTACAGTGTGGTCCCATTAGCATGTTTGTTAATCTTAGGTATAGGCATACATTTTGTGCTCTAACATGTACACTGGTGTGTCATAGGAATCACATTTTCTGTGTAGTACAATGGCAAACTATAATGTCTACCTTTGCCGGGGAGTTTTAAACTTTCATGTTGCTGTTTGTGCCATCCTCTGCTTCCGTGTGAAACCTGTTGTCAGCGTTATGTGTACAGTAGTTCTGCTCAGCTTTTGTTTCTAGCTCTGATAGATAATTTTGTGTGCTAATTTGGGTTTTTCCCTACATAAGGTCATGTGGTCAATTGATAAAGACATGTACTTTTCCATTTATTCTATTTTTATTTTTTATTTTTGCCTACTATGGCATAAGAACTGTGTGTGTACGTGTGTATGTGTGTGTGTTTGTGTGTGTGTTTGTGTATGTGTTTATGTCTGTGTGTGTGTGTCTGTGTGTATGTCTGTGTATGTGTGTGTCTGTATGTGTATGTCTGTGTGTGTGTTTGTGTGTGTGTATGTGTTTGTGTATGTCTGTGTGTGTATGTGTGTGTGTCTGTATGTGTATGTCTGTGTGTGTTTGTGTGTGTGTATGTGTTTGTGTATGTCTGTGTGTGTATGTGTGTGTCTGTATGTGTATGTCTGTGTGTGTGTATGTGTTTGTGTATGTCTGTGTGTATATCTGTGTGTGTGTGTGTCTGTGTGTGTGTGTGTGTCTGTGTTCTGTGTGTTGTTGTTGTTTAAGAAAAGTGTCCTAAATGTTCACAGCCTAGGAGGCCCCAAGCATCACTTGACTGCAAACTGAAAGGCATCTTAGGAAACATGCAGTCACTGGTTCCTTCATCTGCTAAGCCTTTCCCAGTGTTCATCCTGGGCTCACACAGCTCTGGGGTACAGCCAAGAGAAGGCCCTCCCATCATGCAGCTGTGACAGAGAGAGGGAAAGACATCAGCCGGTAAATAAAGATGACAGTCACAGCTTTGATATGATCTAGGAGGGAAATCACCCGGGCAGGGTAAAGGGTGGTGCCACCATTCAGAGAGTCAGTCAGCTCAGCCCTACATCTGATCTAGAAAACTCTATGTACCTCCCTACATGTTCCTGTTCCTGGCCTTGCCGTGCACTCTTCCTAGGACAGATAGCCTATCCTCCTGGGAACCCATGCCATTGATTTTCTTCAGGCTGTGGAGAGTAAAACAAAATCTATGACTTTGTCCTGTCCCATTTCTGGTCTTAGTTCTACCCAGTGGGGGCTTATATCTCTGTATCATCTAATTCAGCCAGGCTTCCTTTAACCCTGAACTGGATTCCAGATGCTGATCCAAGTGAGAGCAGAGCTGAGAATTAGCATATAGAGAGAGACAAATGCCTTTGGAACTTCTCAGGTGGGGTGTGTCTGCCATGCTTCCACTTAGAGATGGTGAGACCCATGTGTTAACAGCTTGGCTCCCAGAACCTGAGAGTCTTCAGGCCATTGAGAGTCTTCAGGCCATTGGGATCCCATTTCCAAAGATAATGGTAGAACTCCAGCCACTCCCTCTAAGTCTTTTTGCTCCACGGCATGAGGCCAGTGGTTTGGCCCTACTGATTTTTGTCTGCCATGAATCTGTCTGCTACTGGTCCAAAGCAGAAGGGCAAAGTGATAATGGACTGGGACCTCCTCAACCGAGGCAAATGAGCTTTTCCTCTTAATGAGTTATCCCAGCTGTGTTACACAGTGGCAGACACCTGGCATATATGGGAAATCCAAGGCTGGAAGCAATTGACTAAATTGCCTGCAGATTCACCAGGAATAGGAGACATGGCATCGACACACATGTGGGTGAACTTGAACCTCCAGCAGAAGAAGGTTGAGAAGCAGAGAGCCCCAGCCCAGCATTGACAACCTCTCACAGCCTGGGAGTTCCCTCACACTTGCCATCATGAAGGCCAGGCTACCTCTCATTCATACGGCCATAGTCATACTGCTTCTGCTGGTGGTGCAAGGACAAAAAAAAAAAAAAAAAAAAAAAAAAAAAAGACAACCAAGCTCCGGCCATGAGGCAGACCCCAGGGACTGGGAGGACCAGGCCACATCCCCTGTCTCTCTCTGATGACTCAGGCTCAGATTGCTGGAGACTCAGGACTGAAGCTAAGTCTGGCAGTAGGTTAAAAAGAAAGCTCGCAGACCGTTTCCTTCCTTAGATGAATTTGAACTTGAAAGGAAAGGAAACCAAACTGGTTTCTTTCTTCTGAAGTCACTCTTATCACTAATTGATCTTCATGGTGTAGAAAGTGAATCCTCTAGAGATGGCACAGCCTGGCTGCTGGGCTGTGGGGCCAACTCTGGCTGTGTAACGAGGGCTCGACTCTGCTGTCACCAGCTGTGTGACTTCAGCCCCTGTGTTAGTCACTGCTGCATTACTGTCAAAATATCAGAGAAAGCAGCTTCAACAGGCAAGAAGGGTGTGTGCTCTGGGCTCAATTTTGGTGGTTTTGATCTATGACAGATTGACTGGCCCTGTCACTTGGGGCACATGCGTGCGCACGCACACACACACACACACACACACACACGGCAGAATTGTGTGGCACAGGGAGCTGTTCACCTCATAAGAGAGAGAAGAGGCCGATCCCACAGTCCTCTTCAGGGGCTCACTCCCTCCCACTTGGTTATCTCTTAAAGATTCCCCTATCAATAGTACCATAGGCAGGAAGTCACACCTCACCATGTGTCCCTCTGAGGGTCATTTCTGTTTTTCATGTGTACTGTGTGTTTGTATTGTGTGGGCACATTCAGGTTAAGACTCTGTGTGCACTTCCATGTGGAGACCCGTGGTTGGCCCCGGGGAAATCTCTCCTGGATCCCTTTCCACCTTATTCATTGAGGCAGAGTCTCTCAGTCAAACCCAAACCTCACCAATTCGGACATTCTGTCCATCCAGCTCGGGGATCCACTGTCTCTGCCTTCTTACTGGTGGCATAAGAGGAAGCCCCCCCCCATCAGACATTTATGTAGGTGTAGGAGATCTGAACTCTGGAAAAAATTTCACCCTCTGAGCCATGTGCCCAGCCCCTGCTCAGGGGAGAGGGGTCATTTGTGATCCACACGTATATCAGACATTTCACTTAAGCAACATGTCACCTGTGTCTTCATTTGTCCTAGGGGATGGTGACCCTCTGGATTATCGAAGCAGTGAGGCAGGTGGAAATTCACAGGCCACTGCAGAGTGGCACTTGGTGAATATGTGGCGTTGTCATTTCATTCCCGGCTCCCCGCAACCTCACTCTGTTCACAGTGAGAGTGGGTGAGGTGTTTACAATATCAAGACAATCACCCTGCCCCAGTGGTCCAGGATCTGGGAAACTACTGGAGTTGAAGCTTGCAAACCCCCAAAACTATGTGCCTGGAGGACTGTGGGCCTGGAGGAGGGGCACCCTCGTGCCAGGGGGTCTCCCCGGGCCTGGCTTTGATGTGTCATTGTAACTGGATGAATACTTACTGGCATTTGACCAAAACAAGGCAAACCCTTCAAGAACAGAAAGAGACCTGGTGTGGTAGTGTACTCCTGGGATCCCAGCACCAGGGAGGCTGAGACAGGAAGATTGCAAGTTAGAGACCAGCTGGGGTATGTAGTGAGTTTGAGAACGGCCTGGGCTATATAGTGAGGCTCTTTATCAAAACACACACTCCCTACACGAAAACCAACAAGCAAAACAAAAAGAAAAAACCCCAAAGTAGAGGCTTGTACCTGTTTATGGGGGCAATTTGGGACAACAGTCTTGGGGTGCTTCTAATTTCTCAGGGTGATCAAAATGAATTGACTGTATGCTTCTGGTGTTTCGGGATGCTCTTCTCTACAGCAGGATGAGGCTGTAGGCCTGCAGCATTCAAAAATCTGTGTGTGATTAAGTGAATGATTTGAGATCCTGGAAGTCTGAGAGCTGGGTCAAGATTTGTTTCTTTGGAGAAGAGGTTTTGCTTTTGTTTTCACGGGAAATGAGAGCCTATGTATTTATTCTGCATTAAGAAAAATAAGGTTAGATCCACGAAGACCCCCTGAAAAATCTTCAAAGGGAATGGATGGCCCAGATGATCCTCTGGTGTGGTTAATTCTGAACTTTCCCTGCCTCGTTACAGGCCTCTCTTTAGTCTGCCATTTTATAAGGCTAGTGTCCATTCTTGAATTTTCTGACCCTCTGTGTCTATAGTACTGCCCAGGGCCATTGCTTCCAGTTAGTCACATGTCACTGAAGGTGGACCACCAGTGACATCCTTGGAGAAAGCCATAGAGGCTCCTCAGTAAGCATCTTGCCTGTCTCCTTTTGGTTAGCCGGAGCTGGACCATTTTATGACCCTGAAACACTGTTCCCTTACTGCATCCCATGGGAGCCAGAGGAAGACGGCATGGAAATAAAGTTTTACGTTTCGCTAAATCCACTTAAAATCACCCTGCAGCTATGATCCTGGAGCCAGGGATGGGACCTGTCAGTCCTTCAGTGGAACTGGGAATCTCTCTCTCTCTCTCCCAGCCTAGCTTGACCCAAAACAACAGGTGATAGGACCCATTGATCCTGGTGCTGATGGCACCTGCTTACGGTTGTCACCAAGCTTCCAGAATCCAGAAGAAAGGCCACACACCTGGGGTCTGTGCTGTGTCAGATGACTGCCCCCCAGTGTCTATATTTAAGATGAGCACAAAGGATGCGGTTTGAGACAAGGAAAAAGGATGCCATCACTATCCAGAGAGGGCTCTGCATACGGAGGGAACTAAGATGGGCTCTGCAGCAGGACATGCTTAAAGACAGTCTAGGGACTAGTGGGCTGGAGGACAGCCTTGAGAACAAAATTCTTACTGCCCATGAGCACCCCCTGTGAGACTAGAACATTCACACACACAGCCATGTTTGGGGAGCGGCCCCAGTTCCTCCAGTAGGTCCATACTGCATGATAGAGACCTACCTGCCAGGCAGCTGTGCCTGCAGGATGCATGGCTGACATTTGTTGGCTCTTGCAGCCACCTGCTGGTCTGCAGTGCATCTTTGGGTAAAGTATTAACAGCCCTTTTCTTAGAGAACTTCCCTAGAGGTGGATGGAGGCAGTCAGGCAAAATGCACATGTGAACTGAGCCTGGCTGGGTCCAGGACCTGCTTGCCCCTAAGGTGGGCAGAGATAGAACAGCCTTCCTGTGGCCCTGCTGATACTTATCCACAAACTTACTAGTGATGGATAGAATCCTTAAACAGGTCATGCGTAGGCAGACTTTGCATTGTTCTTGTGGGAGGTCAAGCAGGGGTCTGAGGGGACTGTTGTAAGTTGGACAGAGGGATTGACCCTGGATCTGACACCAGGAGGATGACCCATGACACCCTCAGAAGTGAGACATAACCTGTGGGAGGGATGGGCAGTGGGTTTGGAAGGAAAGCAGCCCCCGAGGCAGAGATGGATAGCAGGAAAATGGAGGCGTGCCCATAAGAATGGCGGGCGCAGACAAGCGGCGAGGGCATCAGGAAATCCAGATGCCTTTACTCTAAGGGACCCAGGGTGTCTATGACACAGGACAGAGAGATATGGAAAATTATAGGAGCACAGGAGGCAGAGCACACCAGGGGTTCCTCCAGCTAGAACCCAAATTCCCGCACAATCAATATTGTCTGTGACGGTTGCCAACACAAGGGTTTTTTTTTTTTTTTTTCTAGAGAGACATTTTCAGCTAAGGTTAAGGTAGCAATAAGGTAGGGTTAAAGCCTGAATGTTTGAGGCCTGGGCAGGGCCTTTCCCCCTGGGTATTTTCTGGAACTCACAAGAGTGTGAACTTCGTTCTCAGTGGAGACACCCTCTACCTCTGTGATCTTGAGTCCTCTCGGTCTGGTCCTGTCAGGTGCCCCAGGAGCCACCCTGGGATCACAGGTCACCTTTGCAGGCAACAGATTCAAACCCACCAGGATCCTCCTGATGGTGAAGACAGTAACACAGAACATGGAACCTCAGAGAAGCCACACCTGTGCCCAGTTGTCCTCTCCTGAGCGCCTTCTCCTTACCCCTGTGCTTAAGAGCTATGTGGAAAGTCATGCCAACTCTTTCCATACTCGCTAGTTCTGATGTTCTTTTCTGTACAGAATAGGCTTGGAGTTGAGGTCCCTAAAAGAGTAAGGGACCTCCTTAGACTTCTGTGGGTGACAGCATGGGGCTGCACCTCTGTTACTGTTGCCACTGTGTCGAGGGCTACACTTGACCCCTCGGCCCAGGGAATGGGTGGGAGAGGAGAGCTGGCCATGCTCGAGAAGTGGGTGGAGGAGACAGAGAACACCAGTAGCAGGAGACCTGTACCCCAAGATGGAAATAGGAAAGGGAGACATCTTCGGACACCCTTTTCGGTAGGCACTTCAAAATAGACGGCGCATATCTTACGGCAAGTTCAATATGTGACACTGGACCTCAGTGACTTGTGATGGGCAGGAGGACCAGGGCCAGACATGCAGGCTACAGGTATGTGTCTTTTGCAAGATCAGCAGAGGCTTGGCGTTGACCACAAGCTGGGAGTGAACAGTACAGCAACTAAGGGCGCCCCTTGTTCACATTTGACAGGCTCTCCCACGCTTTTATGGAGTGGTTTGGAAGTTGTGTTCATGGGTAGCAGTGGCAGATAACTAACACAGCAGACATGTAGAAGTTAGTCTTCCCAAGTAGGCAGAGGTGGGTGGACTGTGGTTTCCCGGGCAGAGTGACCCACTGAGGCATTTTGGCAGAAGAAATTTGGCCTTGAAGGTGACATCATGAAGCAGGAAGCTTAACTTGTTCTGGCACAGTGGGATATGCTGTGTTGGATCTGTGGGCAGTTTGAGGACCTTGCCAGTTGCAGATGGTGTGGGATAATGACCTAGCATGGGGATCAGAATGTCTGAGGAGCAGGTATATAGTGGTTTCCAAAGGTTAGAAGCCTGAACATGAACTCTCCCCTGCGGGATAAGGCTCGGAGGCATTGTCTCCTAAGTGAGCCTCAGTGTTCCATCCAGCTCAGTGACCAGAATAAAAGAGGCAGCTGGAGGTGAGAGCCTGGACAGGTGGAGTGGGCTGGGTGCGTGCCTGATTCTAAGGCAATGGGGAGCTCCCTGTTGAGAACCAAGGACCTGGTTCACATCCAGGCATTATGCCATGATTGACACCTCTCAGGGAAAGAGGTCAATGGCTGGTTTTTCTTTGTTTTGAGACAAGGTTTCTCTGTGTAGCTGTCCTGAAACTCTCTCTGTAGACCAGGCTAGCCTCAGACTCACAGAGATCTGCCTGCCTCTACTTCCTAACTGATTTTTAATTGATTATATGTTTGTGAGCTGGGGATCAAACTCAGGGTGTTAGACAAGTGCTCTACCAGGGAGCTGTAAACCCAGCCCCTTTTGTTATCTCCAGCGCTGGGATTAAGAGCAGTTGGATTGTTTGCAAAGAAGACAACAGTATGAGAGGAACTGTCGCCCCAGTAAGCCATGCCATGGGGAGAGGCAGGTCCGGATCCAGAATCAGCTCTGGTCTATGCTGTCAGTGTCCCATGAGCAAGTCTGAGATAACATGAGGTCCCTCAAGAATGGGGAAGAAGCATGTGGGTGTGGACAGGCAATGTTCTCTGTCTTCTGCTGCAATTGTGGAAACTCCCAAAGTGAGTATTACTTTTGGGGCTACCAAGGGACAGGGTCTAGTATATCCCAGGCTGGCGCTGAACTCACAGCCTTGTGCTTCTGATCCTCCTGCCTCTACATCCTCAGTATGAGGTGCTGAGTATTGAACCAGGGCTTTGTGCATGCCGGGTAAGCGCTCTTCCAACTGAGTTGCAGCCTCAGCCCTGGGTATCATTTCATAGCTGAGTCTGAGTTATTGTTTCCTAAGAAAGTCTTACTTTGTCTTTGCATGTAATTCCATTCATGTCGCTAATGAATGCATACTTGTGGGTGAGAGAGGATGGGTTTGGAGTTTGTTAGGACAAGCTGTGAAGGGATCATGTAAAGAATAATTAGACTGTCAGTTCTAGGAGACAGAAGGTGCATCCCCCCCCCCCCTTTCTCTCAGCCTCTTAGTGATTCACAACTCTTCTCGTGCCTGGGGCTTGTGGACCCTGGCTGGGCAGGAACTGCACATTGAGATAGTAGCACCTCTAGCCCAGAAAGTAAAACAACAGTAAGAGCAACAACAGCAACACAAGACCTGCAAGTGTAACTAAGGGTTTCAGGCCTCAATTGACCGCAAGCCCTCCATGAGGATGTACCGGAGTGTTGGGCAGTTGACTCTATGGAGAAAGATCCAGGTAGAGTTTGCATGATTTTCTGTGACTTCCTGGGGAGACATAAGCAAACACCTATTCATCTTATGTAGGATTAAGACAGGCCAAAGAAAGATTCTGCTCAAGTCTAACTTGGTAAACCAGTGAGTTCATTTAGCTTACTTACACAGTACCTCAGGAGGGGTTACTTGCGGGAGTCAGGGGACCAAATAGCTGCTTTACTCAGAAGCTGTGCCATGAAGTCCTACGTCCCGTTAATGTACTCTAGCATCTCCCCAGATCCCTTGCAGCAGGTGTGGGGGCTGATGCAAGGAGGCTAGCTGGCGGTTTACACTCCCCGTGATGGCCTGTAGCCCACCCTACCATCTTGCAGCGGAGTGTTATCAACTCCATTACTATTATTATGGTCCTTGTTACCTATATGTTTTGTTTGTTTCCTTGACATAACTACCTGGCCAAGGCCATCTCTACTCCAAGATGGCAGTAGGCTGGTCCTGTTACACCTGAGGGGACACCGTACTATGGGCACATGAATTACACACCTCCGGGGACATCACCTTTGGCCAAGATTCTGGTCTTAACACTTGCCCTGGCACCTAGCAGAACCCCCTTAGACCTGCTTCTCCTGCAAATGAATGGATTTCTTTTTTGGGGGGGGCAGCCTGCTGACATGTTCTGAGTTTGTAGTCACATGGCATAAGCAATGAGGTTACCCAGTCACTACCTGCGATGATGTCTACTTGCTGGCTTCAGATGGTTCTGTGGAGGGGAGTAGAACACTATCATGGCCTGGGCAGCCTGTGCTTAGGATTCAGACCTAGGTTTGAACCACAGAAGTCAGGGAAGGGAAGTATGTGGACTTGGCTTGGTTGCTTCCTTTTTAGTGTGTGTGTGTGTGTGTGTGTGTGTGTGTGTGGTGTGTGGTGTGTGTGTGTGGTGTGTGTGTGGTGTGTGTGTGTGGTGTGTGTGTGTGGTGTGTGTGGTGTATGTGTGGTATGTGTGTGTGTATGTGGTGTGTGTGTGTCTGTGTGTGTGGTGTGTGTGTATGTGTGTGTGTGGTGTGTGTGTGTGGTGTGTGTGGTGTGTGTGTGTGTGGTGTGTGTGTGTGTAGTGTGTGTGTGTATGTGTGTGTATGTGTGTGTGGTGTGTGTGTGTGGTGTGTGTGTGTGTGTGGTGTGTGTGTGTGGTGTGTGTGGTGTATGTGTGGTATGTGTGTGTATGTGGTGTGTGTGTGTGTCTGTGTGTGTGTGGTGTGTGTATGTGTGTGTGTATGTGTGTGTGGTGTGTGTGTGTGGTGTGTGTGTGTGGTGTGTGTGTGTGTTTGTGTGTGATGTGTGTGTGTGTGGTGTGTGTGTGGTGTGTGTGTGTAGTGTGTGGTGTGTGTATGTGTGTGTGTATGTGTGTGTGGTGTGTGTGTGGTGTGTGTGTGTGGTGTGTGTGTGTGTGGTGTGTGTGGTGTGTGTGTGTGTCTGTGTGTATGTGTGGTGTGTGTATGTGTGTGTGGTGTGTGTGTGTGTCTGTGGGTGATCATGTACCATGCTGTGCACGAGGAGGTCAGAGGCAACTTGGTGGAGTTGTTTCTTTCCACCTTGTAGGTCCCAGGGATTGAACTCTAGTCTTCAGACTTGGTGACAAGTCCTTTTACCCACTGAGCTGTCTCACCAGCCCTGGCTATTTAACTTTTTAGATGATCAGGTTTTTCTTCTGTGAATGACTAAATAAAACCCATCCCCAAGAGGAAGTGTGATAGCCGATCTTCACCGTAACCTCGTTTGATCTAGAATCGCTGAGGACCTGAGACACACCTCTGAGTGAGCGAAGCAGCACCCCGTGCCCTGGGCAGAATAAATGAACAAAAGGAGAAAGGATAAGAGCCACCGTAGGGAAGCAGTGCTGCCCTTCCCCTTCCTCTGTCACCATGGAGCTGCTCGGCTCTCAGCCATTCTTGAACTTTTTGAAGTCATGAGCCAAACAAATCTCAAGATTTGCTAAGTTGTTTATAGCAGGTGTTTTGGTGACAGCCATGTAAAAGTAACGGGCATAGAAGGAAGAGGTCATTTGGAAGTTCTGAGTACAAGCCCTAGGTGGTGACTGCAATCAGGTGTCCCATGCTGTGTGCACAGAAAGCTACCTCTGGACCAACCCCGGTCCCTGGGAGCCTTTGGAGGTGGCAGGTGCAGAGGTGTGGGCCATAGTCTGTCAGGCTGATTTTAGACATTTGGGTAACTTAAAAGGATTGGGAAAGTCTGGGGCTGAACTGGAAGCTAGTGGATCTGGGGAAAGAAGGGACAGCTCACGACAGTCTGTCAGACAGCCTCAGTGACATCTTGTCAGTTCTTCCAGAGAGGAGTGACGCTGCAACCTGCATCAGCCCCGCTTGAGATTGTCCATGTTTTCCGTGGAGGTAGATGATTGACAGGGGAGTGTCTGTGGGTGCCCAGAGCTTCCACTAGCGCAGCCATCAGTGAGTGAGTGTGCATGTGCGTGTGAGTGTGTGTGCCTGCATGTGTGTGTGCATGTGCGTGTGAGTGTGCATGTGTGTGCACGTGTGTGTGCTCGTGAGTGTGCATGTGAGTGTGTGTGCATGTGTGAGTGGGTATATGTGTGAGTGTGTGTGTGAATGTCTGCATGTGTGAATGTGTGTGTGTGAGAGAGAGTGTGTATGCGTGTGTGTGGTGTCAGTGTGAGTGGCTGAGTGGGTGTGTATGAGTGTGTGAATGTGTGTGAGTGTGTTTATATCTGTTGTGTGTGAGTTGTGTCTGTGAATATGTGTGTATGTCTGTGTACGAGAGTATGTGTGTGTGTGTGAGTGTGGGGGTGTATGTGTATGTGTGTAGTCTTGTATTTAAGTTTACATCTGATCATCCTTGGGGATTTTCACTGCATAAGAAAGAAAAACACCTTGAAGGGGATTGGTCCTTCTCAGTACAGATTCAGGAAGAGCTGAGACGTGTAATGGGTGATACTGTTGGAGCTGTAGTGGGAAGCTCCATTAGCCATGTTGAGCAGTTGTACATGGCTCTGCAGGAGGAAACAGAAACCCTGTGTCCTCAGTATAGGCTCAGTGTCCCAGAGTGTTTCACCCAAGTCAGCAGCAGCTACTACTCAGAGAAAACCAGGAGCTTGGGTTACTGTCCTGATTGGCTCTCTGCTACCTCCAGGGGCAAACACATCACCCTCAGACTTACCCTAAATTTAGCCTGCACATCTGTAGAAACCTCAGGAACTAAGTGTCCCCAGTTAGCACCCCAAGTTTAATCCGCCCTGCTAAGTCTCCTGGTCTCTGAGCTGGGTCCATGGAATTGATAGACAGCCCATCTGAGCTATGCAAATGCCAGCACTGTGTGGGTGCCCCAGAGTTACATGTGAGTGGCCACTGTGGAAAGTTCTTGAATGTAGAAGTAGTGCGATCACCCCAGGCTTGGGCCTTGAGAAACTACAAGAAGAGACTTCCATGTATCTTTCTTCTGCCTTAAAATAATGACCAAAGCCTTTGATCAGATGGCTGTGTGTGAGGGACAGGAGAAGTCCTGATGTCACACAGGGCAAGCTGGAAGCTGGCCTGAACCCACCTCAGACTAGGGGCTCAACTTTGGGTTGGGAGGGCTGGGGATAAATTGACTTTTAAAAATTATATGTGTTGTGCCCAAATGTATTTCTGTATCACATGTATGCAGTGTTCATGGAAGCCAGAGAAAATGTCAGCTCCCTCACAACTCTAGTTACAGTTGTGAGCCACGGTTTGTGTACATCTGGGTCCTTGGGAAGAGTAGCCAGTGCTTTTTAACTCTGAACCATCCCTCCAGCCCTGATAAGTGGACTTTTAACCCGGTTCTATTTCATAATAGGCCCATTGGCGTCAGAAGACCTTCTGTGCTTACCTCCCTGGCTCCTGAATACACAGGTGAGCCAAATTGCTCATTCTCAGTGACTTCCTGGGGAACTGGCCACATGGAAAGATCTGGGGCTGCCATCCCTTTGGCATGGAGAACATTTTGGGTGAATCAAGAATGCGTGTGCCACCTTCAAAAGCCTGCAAGATGCAGGTGTGGTGAATCCCCCCCTCCGCACAGAGTAGTCATTAGGGAATGGCAGTCCATGAATCATCTTTGTAACCATAGCTATTCTTCAAGAGGTGGCCTCTGAGCTGGAGCAAACCCTTGTCCCCTGCTTCACACCTTTTATTCTGCCTGATATGTTGTCTGTACTCATACGGACGTGAAACAGCAGAAGCACATGTCGCCATGGGCAAGGACACGACCCCCTTTAACAGTCTCCAGTACTGGGTTGGAAACCCCCGATTGCATTTCCTAGACTCTTTACAGCTACGATTCTGGGCGACGGTCAGCTGCTGTCATATCTGGATGTCTGTTTGCATCTACAAACAGGAGCCCTTATTTAGTTCTACTAAAAGACAGAATTATGATGACTTATTTACAGATCTTAATTAACTTAGTTTTCCATTGCAGAAATTGGCAACACTTCATGCCATGAAATAGGCCGAGTTTGCCAATAGGCAGAGCTGAGGAGGCTGCTTTTATAACTGGAAAGGGGCCGAAGGACACAGAAGCAGAACACAAGGCAGATTGTTCGTTATTTTCCTTGTTAGGTGGACGATAGGCTCATGCTGCTGGCCTAACATTGGTTTACCTCAGGTTACCTTTCTATAAGGATTAGACCAGAAAGTCAAATTACCTTGCCAGTTGGAACTCTCTCTCGCTCTGTATGTGTGTGTGTAATTTGTTTCTTATCAGTTTTGATTTTTCAGAGGTCAGATAAGGTCAGGTTAGGCTCAGTGCCGTGGGCCTGGGCAGCTGTGACTCCTGCTGAGTTTGAATGGTACAGGAACCTGCTCCACAGTAGTGTCTCCTGTGGTTTTTGTTAAGCTCACACCTGGGGAGATGTGAACAGGTTGATACCTCAGAGCAATGGTGTACAGCTTAGTGAACCAGGACCTCCAGGGAGTTACCTGCTGTGGGGGTGTGTCTGAGGGGTTACCTCCAGGGACATGGGTGACTCCAAGACACCTGCATCATTGAAAATCCCTCCCCAGCACAGGTGATGACATGAAAACTGCATCCCTGGAGCCCTGCATGAGCTGCAGGCAGCTTGGGCAGTTGGAGAGCAGCTACTGTTACATTCATATAACCTTGGCCGTGGCCATGTGATTCTCCTAAGTTTCTGAAGCTTCCTGAAACTGGGGGGATTTATGTTCTTAGTTCTAGTAGGCTTCCCTCCACTCTG
Organism: Phodopus roborovskii; assembly: GCF_943737965.1. NCBI lineage: Eukaryota > Metazoa > Chordata > Mammalia > Rodentia > Cricetidae > Phodopus > Phodopus roborovskii. The sequence continues at coordinate 10,468,319 of NW_026126482.1, forward strand.
ACACAGAATATTTCAACTGGAGGGACGTAGCCACACAAAAGAGGTTCCACAGTGATGGAGTTGAGCAGAAAGACAAAGTTATGTACCCCCGGTCCTTTACAGAATGGCTTTGCCGACAGGCAAGGATGGAGACCTGGCATCTCCCTGTGTCTTCTCCTGCATTGCTGCATCAGGAAGACCATGCCTTCTTCAGCAACTTTTCCAGGTCCCTCCTCTGACTTCTGAGCATCAAGTAGAGGTGCTGCTTCATGTGCTGGGGTATTAGTAGAGCTCAGCCTGGCCTGCCTCCAAGAGTGACCTCAGAGCCCGTAATCCTTATTGTTCCGAAAACTATTCCAAGAATCACAGCCTAAAGCCTGTTCCTTCAGTGGCTTTTAAAACACCTAATTCTAAATACTAAGCCTTTTTCCCCCCTCCATCAACTTTCAGTAAGTATTTCGGCTTTCTGAGCTGACTACTGACTGTGGCATACCCGTTACAGTAATCATTTGTAAACTGCAAGCTTATATATGTTTTCAATTGTTATTTATTTGTGTGTATGTGTCCACGTACCCTGGCACGTGTGTGCAGGTCAGTGGACAACTTGCAAAAGTTTGTTCTTTCCCTCCACGTGGAACCTGGAGTTGAGCTCGGGTTACAAGACAACAATCACCTTTAGCTGCTGAGCCATCCCACCGGCCCGTATATGATTTTATAAAAGATGAGAGTGTGTTAAGAACGTCACACTATGTTTTTTTTTTTTTTAACAAATTAAAAGGCATGATTACCTCACAGTCTTAGCGATTCACATGAAGAATCCTCTTGAGGGTGGTTTGATTAGAGCCATGTCTCCTGACTTGGAAGCTGGGGCGGGCCGTTTGCCCTACATGGCTCTACCATGGTCAGGATTGAGTTCCTGAGCACAGAGTGAGACCTGCCTGAATTTTTTTTTTCCTTGTGAGCTCTGTTTTAAAGCCTGTTGTGCAAGAGTGGGGGTGGATGCAGAGTAGCAGTTTCCTTATGCAACACGCTTCCTCCTGAGGTCACCCTCTGGATGCATTTAATTAGGATGTGTTAGGTCTAAGAGAACTGGTGCCTCGTACCAGCAAAGAGCTGAGACAACATGCTGGAAGTCATTAAGAGCAGATAGCATCATGTCACAGGCACCGTCAGCCCACACTTTGTGAAGATGAGCCCACTTTGTTTTCTGAGTTGCCCCTGGGTGGGGCTGCATGTTAGCAGCCAGCCATTTGCCATTGATGCTGTGACACTATGCAGTGCTTGGCAAATGCCACTTCCCCCTCCTCCAAACTTTTCTCACTTTGCAAGAAATACACAAGAACCTTCTGAAGCTCGGGGGCCATTTCATTTGCAAAACCATGAGTTAAGTACTGGGCAAGTGAGACCCAGATGAGAGGTGACTCTCACCAGCCGTCCTTTGACCTCCACAGGCATTTCTGTGGCAAGTTTTCCTGTATGCACACACATGCACGCACACACAAAGTAAGTGTAATAAGTGTCTAAAGTCTAGATTTCTTTGCATTTCTTCCTTTTCTTTCTCTTCCAGTTTCCCATGAGAAATCCAACCTTTCCTCATAGCATTAAGGAAAAAAAAATTCTTCAAAAACTATTACTTGAAGAAAGAAAATGACTATTCCCTGGAAATAGAAATGCAGATTGACCCCCCCCCCTTCTGAAAGCACGGACTCTAAATACAATACCGAGACCATATACCTCAGAAAACACCACTAGCGATATGTTAATGATGAAGTGAAAACTGCTCTTAGCACCCCTAGAAGAGACACTTGTATTCATTCCCAAGTGGGACACATTTGGGTGGCTGTGTAAGCATTGTTTTCTAGAAAGTGGAAAAGGTGTGAGACTCCCCATGGCTTTCATAGTATCAGGCTCTTATTCAGGGTGGCAGGATGGCAGCCACCTCTCCTGGGATTGCCTCACATCACACAAGCACAGACCTTCCAAGTGGGAGCCTTTCCCTAAAAATCAGAGAGGGGGCCTGGGAAACTAAACACCTAAATGCAGGAGGCAGACGATGAGAAATAAAAACAGCTACGTTTCAAAAAAAGCAAACTGGCCATGAAGCTGCTTATAAATGACATGTTATTGTTTCTCTCTGGTCCCTCGGGGACTTTCTGGCTATTTTAATGCTGTGTTTTCATAAGACACGTTCAAACAGCAGGGCAGGGAACAGTGAGAGCGGAATAAGAATTAGATGTGTTGACTCTGCCTGTGCCCTGCAGGTGAAATGTCACGTCTTGTTCCCAGCCACTGAAGATTCAATTACGTGGACCATTTTCCAGCGATGCTGTTGCAATGCAAACTGCTCGGAGGGAGCTTATGATGGCATCCCTGCCATCACAAACAGGAACTCAGCTGTTTGGACGATAGAGCTTTGTTTAGTTCAAAGCATCTGAAAATGTGGTTGTTCTCAGTGTCACAGTGAACCAACCTCTCTTGTGGAAAACACAGGATCCTTCTGAGCCGCACGTGTATGTGTCAAGACGTGCTAGTGGGCCCAGGTTTGGGCCAGCTGGGACTTTTCCAGGCCTGTGTTCCATCACTCAGGGAGGGTGAATAGAAATAAAACATGTGCATTGGCGATTCAGCTTTGACAGATGTTGTGACACTTAGCAGTACTTAATAAATGCCACCTCCCCGCTCCCAAATCAAAGTCACATTTCTGCCCCTCCCCACCCCCCTACAACTTTTTCTCAGTTTATTTGGAAACAAGCTAGAACTTCTAGAACTTTGGGGCAATTATTTTGTAAAAACTGAGACCCACATGACAAAGGAGAGAGCAAACTTCAAAGGATGATACACCCTACTGGCCTGTTCTCATGGTAACATGTTTCCAGTGTCCCTGTCTCCTTGGGTAGAGAGGATCAACCAGGTTCTAGATCTCTAGTTCGAAGATTACATGTCACATGAAACCCCTACTCCTGGGTTTGGCTCCTGAAGGGGAGGGTTATCCAGGGCATTACAGCCACTTCCACTTTACAGGGCAAGATTCATGGAATGGGATGGAATAGTTTGATCAGTCTGTCCAGTATGTGGGAAACCATTCACACTGCATGCAGAAAGCTGAGTGTTTCCTCTACTTTTTATTCTTCTTCTCCCACTTTCTGCACCTTATAGTCCAGAGAGAGAGAGAGCTTTTAATTCCATTGATGTTTCAATTTTCTTCCTATGACGGCAAATACAACTACTTCGCAAGCACAGGAGAACTGAAGTACCACTGAACAGCTCAGTCCTGCAAAGGCCCCTTTTGAGATGGGGACATGAGGGTGACTCTTTAAGGCATTCCTGAGACCTTTTCTTTCGAGATGAAGCCCCCACCCCTTGGGGGTGGATTAGCAGCTGAGAGTACTTGCTGCTCTTTCATAACCTCAAGTGTGGTACCCAGCTCCTACTCCTATATCAGCATCTTACAGCTGCTTGCAACTCCACCTCCCCAGGATCAATGACATTATCTGGCCACTAAAGGCTCTCTCTCTCAAAAGTTATAAAAGGTGCACCTTGAGTGTTTACCCCTGATTTGGAGAGATTTTTATTTCAACAGCTGGTGAATATTCATCTCTGCTGTTGCTCTCAGCATGAACCCTGCCCCTCTTTTTCCTCAGTTTATGTGTAGTTTGTTTTTCTTTTTCATTTTCTGACCAGCCCTCTACCGGAATGCTTGGGGACTGGCAAAAGTCGAAGTTGAAGAGATGGCATTCCTGCAGAGGTGTAATCCACCTGACACGTGTGTTCTCTTGTGCAGTTCTGAGACCACTCCACTAGTAAGCCTGACACCCCACCCTTGCACTGTTGAGCCTCAACTCCCTTGGACAATAGGATGTGGGGAAGATGGCGGTGAGACACTTGGGAGACTAACTCTAATAGGAACCTTGTCTTCTGCCTAGCTTCCTTGAGCTCTCATCCTGGGTGTCAGACACCTTGTTTTCAGGAAGCCCAGGCTCCAAGAAGAGAAAGCACATGGGTGTTTGAGCCAAAAGCCAGCAAGAGTCTACACAGGGCAACAACCTGTCAGAGAATGGCCATCAGGTGCTCTCAACCTCCACTTTGGATAGTCCCCAGTAGAGATAAGCCACTTGCTGCTTGTTCAACTTCCTGCCCAACAGGAAGTGAGAGAAATGATAAAGCCACTGAGCTTGGGGGTTTTGTTAGACAGTGGCCAATAACAAAAACAGGGCCTCTTGTCACATAGCTGAGGAGTCACTATTGTGAGTAAAAGCTCAAGGAGTCTCTGTGGTAGGGGTCCAGCCCTTTCTTCCAGCTTTTTCCTTTGAGAGCTTGTTTGTTCATGCCATCTTCACTATCCTGTGATGAAAATGTTAACATGCCACCAGTCTTAGATACATGCATGTTCATATATGTGGCATATTACAGACCTGGTGATAAAATCGAGAAACAGGAGGAAAATGTTAACAAAATAACATAAACTCGATCTGTGGTGCAGGCTTTTGTGTAGTAAAAATAACAGGATTTAAGGAAAAATATGTATGTTTAATGGGAGAATAAACAAACATAAACAATTTCGTGATTAATTTATTACAAAGTAAGTTACCAACTTCATAAAATAAGCATAATTTCCTTGCACTATGTCCCCTGACAAGCACATGCTGTTTGGGGAACGGGTGACAGAGACACAGTGGTATAAGTAACCAAAGGGTCATTGCTGGAAATGCAAGACCTGCTGACTCAGCATTGCAGTGGCCATTTTTAACCCTTTGTACTTTAAGGCAATGGATAACTGGTTTGTACTGTACTGTACTGTACTATATTGTATTGTCCTGTTATCTCTTATTGTACTGTACTATATGGTAGTGTACTGTGCTGTGTCATATTGTATCATATTGTACTATGCTATATCATACTGTACTGTATTGCTTTCAGAGCAAGATATCCATTGAGTGTATATTCTTGCGGGTTTGGTCCTCTGGTAATATTCCTCTTTGTGCAGAGCCTTCCTTTAATGCTTAGGTCTGGAGAGAGAGAGAGAGAGAGAGAGAGAGAGAGAGAGAGAGAGAGAGAAAGAGAGAAAGAGAGAGAGGTATGTACATACTCAGGTGTAAGGACATATGTGGGGTCTGAATTCAAGTCCTCATGCTTGCATGACAAGCACTGTACTGGCTGAATGTTCTTCCAGCCTGGGTCTATGTTTATTTAGCCAGAATGCTTGCTTGCACTTGAGACTTTGTAGTGCATATGTCTGTCACATACATCCAACACTCACTAATGGGTGAAGTGGACAGGAGATGTGTATGTCAATTATTTACCTACTTAAAATAATTAAGTGTGAATTTGAAATTAAGTGAAGAATGTCAACATATTCAGATGAAAACCTTGGACCAGTGAGATGGTTCAGTGGATAAAGGCACCTGCAGTTAAGACTGATGCCCTGAGTTTGATCCTTTGGGACCACATGGTGGAAGGGAAGAACCTATACCTGTATGTTCTCTACATCTGCATGTGTTCCATGGCATGTGGGCACCACCCTTCCTCCAGATAAAGAAATGTAATAATAAAAAAATAAAGCCTTTGTCTCTGTGGCTGCTGGTACAGGTGGTATTTTGGTGACTCAAGTACTAAATGGTTTTTGTCATCAGGAATGTGATTTCTGAAGAGATGAACCATCCCTGGTACTGTTCCAAGCCAAATAGAGATGAGTTTCCTCTTATCTTCCATCGTAGCTAGATTCTTAGACCCTGTATTTACACATGAAATGTCAGATTGTGGACTCAGATAATGGACAGGTTTCTCCCTTCATATGGAAACTCGGGTGGGCATCCAAAAGTCACGTGAGATGGTGCACAGTTTATTCTCTTATGGGACAACCAACATCTCTGTTTCATTCTTTCCAAATGCCAGAGGCACTCCTTAACTATACCAGTGAGTCAAACCTGACATCTTATTCTGCAATGACTGAATTACAATGCAAATAGAATTCTTAAACACATTGGATTGTGTGTGGGGAAGGGGGATGAGGATTGGAACAGGAGCAAATGAGCAGATACAAAGCTTGGGACCAAAGCTCCAAATTCCATGGCACCTGCAGGAAGGAGTGAGCAGGGCCAGAGATTGTCCTTCTGAAGGTTGGCTCTGGATTGGCGGCTAGGGGGCCTTGGATTCACAGTCTGGCCTGTTTGTGCAAGCAAACTGCTTGATGCCAATACCAGGTTTCCTTCACTATGTGTTTCAAGAATTCCTTCCCTGGGGAGATGTAATCAACATCTATACCCCTCTTCATAAGGTCCCAAGACAAACCAAAGTACATTTCTACCCACAGGGGAGGAGGGATGGATTAATTGGGCGTGATTACAGAGTATTGGCTGAGGGGTTACGATTAGGAGCATGGGGTACTCCAAGCAGCCACACTGGAAAATCTTCACCCAGAGTGGATGGCAGCTTCCCCACAGACACAGAGACAGAGCCTCTTCAGGCGTCCTTCCACAGATTATAGGCTCTGTCACCTCCTGGAGATGGTAAGGCCATGTGTAACTAGGGCAGAATTGTATTCCAGGATGTGGGAGCTGAGGCTGGGGCCTCGGTGAGGTCCAGTGGTCCTCCCCACCCCTCCTTCTCTGAGGAAATGTTAGCAGTGACAGGTCCACTGAAGATGGTGTTTTGCAGCTGATGGAGGAAGGTGACAGCTACTCTGCCCAGAGCTGCCTATCCTACAACACTGTGCACTATGTCAAGGGGTGTCTGTATGGGTGGCTCTCAGTGCAGATGCTGGTATTGAAGCTTGGTCCCACCAGTAGGTGACATTCTACACAAACTATTCCATCTTGGCCCTGGAGAAATTAGGTGCACCCTGTGTGACTGCACTGGGAAGGACCCTGGAGGATGTCGCCTGGATTCCTCCAGGTTTTGTCCTGCTACCTTTTTCCTTTATGCATTTTGTGTTCTCCAGAGGCAGTAACAGCAGTGGGCATAGCTATCTACTGAGTCCCCAGTGAGTTCTCTTAGCTAAGCACCGAAGAGAGACGTCCCCTCGGGGACTCCGTGGAACCATCACCGTCCCCCGTCTCCCCCCCTGCAGGAAATTCCCTTTGCCCGGTGATTCTGGTGGCCTCTCCTGAGACTAGCTATATGATGTTTTGCCTTCTCAGAACCTATAAACTCTACATATTGGAAGCCTCGACAGGACCTAAACATGAGGCACCAGGTGTGACCCACAAGGAGGTATGATACCATTGACACCGAATATGTGACCTGGAACTGAACTCTTAGGAGGTGGCATCAGCATAGAAGGAACATAGAACAAGGCAATCTGAATTTATTGATTTATTTTATCACATTTATTAAGGGTGTGTATAACACATTTACTCATTTTATGTATAACACATTTATTCAGTGTGTGTGCGTGTGCGTGCCTGTGTGTGTGCATGCACATGTGTGTGCTTGTGTGTGCGTGCATGCATGTGTGTGTGTGTGTGTGTGTGTGTGTGTGTGTGTGTGTGTGTATGCTCAGTGTGGGTAGGTCAGTGGAGGACCTGTGGGAGTCAGTTTTCTCCCTCTATCATGTGGGTCCCAGATACTGAGCTCAGGGCATCAGGCTTGGCAGAGTCATCTCTGCAACCCAGTCTACATTTAATGATATGCTTTGTGTGGCTTGATGGGTTAGAAAGGACTCCACCTGGTGGCTTGTATGACAAAGACACAATAGTGTATTGGTTCTCAGATAGTCTGAATTGTCTCAGAGAGAACCAAACTAGCTGGGAGGTTGGTGAGTGGTCTGGAGACTAAGGACGATGGTATGATCACAGAGCAGAAAGAGAGGAGCATGCTGCTAGGATCTGAGCAAGATGCCTTAGAGCTGCAGTTTGGGGAAAGTTTGTCCAACAGCTACATAGAACACAGACCTCTGTCTGAGTGCCAAGCTTGGACAGAGAGCTAAGGAAAATTTCAAGCCAAGTGTTCAAGGTGATTATATTAACTTTCCCAACGATGTGACAAAATACATGACAAGGGTAACTGGAGGGAGGGAAGAAGGGAGGGAGGGAAGGAGGGAGGGAGGAGGAAGGGGGAGGGAGGAGGAAGGGGGAGGGAGGGAGGAGGAAGGGGGAGGGAGGAGGAAGGGGGAGGGAGGGAGGGAAGGAAGGAGGAGGAAGGGAGAAAGGGAGGGAGGAGGAAGGGGGAGGGAGGAGGAAGGGGGAGGGAGGGAGGAGGAAGGGGGAGGGAGGAGGAAGGGGGAGGGAGGAGGAAGGGGGAGGGAGGGAGGGAGGGAGGGAGGGAGGGAGAAGGGTTGTTTTAGCTCACAGTTTGAGGTTACAGCCCACTGGTGGGGAATGCATGGCGGCAGGAGTTGAGGCAGATGCAGAGATGGATGCTGGTGCTCAGCTCATTTTCTCCTTAGGAGACAAACACAAAGCTTATCAAACAGCGCCCCACTGAGAAGTGTGGGGTTGGTGAAATCTGGGGTCCTCACTGGAGCCTGCTTCAGTTGCTACTGCATCATAGCAAGCAGCTCTGCATGTAATGGCTTAAATGCACGCATTTGAGTATCTGGGTCTGGAAAGGGTTCTGCTGGGCTGGTTGGCTGGTTTAACATGTTGTGTGTGTGTGTGTGTGTGTGTGTGTACCTGTGTGTAGGCCAAAGGTTGACATCATGTATCTTTTCCTATCACTCTCTATTTTTGAGCTCCACTGACCCTGGCCTCACAGAGGGGGGTTCTTCTGTTTCTGCCTCCTCTGTACTGAGGTTACAAAAATGTTTCTCTGTGTAGCTTTGGATCCTGTCCTGGCACTTGCTCTGTAGACCAGGCTGGCCTTGAACTCACAGAGATCCACTGCCTCTGCCTCCCGAGTGCTGGGATTAAAAGCATGTGCCACTGCCCAGCCACATCCAGATTTTGTATGTAGGTGCTGGGGGATCTGAACTTAGGTCCTTGTATTTCTATAGTAAACACTTTTCCAGTGGAACCATTCCCCTGGCCCAACATGTTCATTTTGTAGGTGTCCTCATGTTCCAGGGTCACTCTGTGGATGGTAATATGGCATAGCCATTCTTAACTCCTGGTGCTTGGCTTCTAGGAAGCAAGAGGGTGAAATTGCCAGGCCAGTCCAGGAGGCACAGCATCCCTGTGTGTTAGCTACTCTGTGGGTGGGGCAAAGCAAGCAGAAGACCTGGCCTGAAGTGGACCTGTGGCTCAGAACGTTATTAGGGCCGTTTCTGGAAAAGGGAGTTGATTATAAAGTCCAAGGGGGAAAATATTTCCTTTGGTGGTAGGGATCATGTCCTGGGAGCTGGGACCAAAAGTTGGGCTCCAAATGTTTTTGTTAGCATGCAGAGAATATGAATTCACAGCCACATGGGCTAGGGAGGTGGATTTATGGCTAAAGAGCTTGTTGCACAAGCATGAAGATCAGAATTCAGATCCTTAGACCCTAGGCAGGCATGGTGGCCTATGTATAATCTCAGCACTTAGGAAGCAGAAATGAGGGATTCCCTAAGGCAAGCAGGCAAGTCATTCAGACAGGACAAATTAGTGAGCTCTGCCTTCAATATATAAGGGAATAGAGAAAGACAGAACCTCCCTGAAGTCTACCCTAGCACATGTATTCACATACCTACCTACACATACTCATACATTTGGGAACATGTGCACACATGTGCAAACATACCACACACACACACATATATAATGGCTAAAACTACTGATTTAAGTGAACACTCGTAGGAGATTTCAAATGAGAATTAAAAACATATCATCTTAGTATACTATGATTATATTACATGTTTTAATGATACGTTACATGGTAATTAATATATGAGATGGTACTATTTTATTGGGACATTCCCCGAAGCTTCTGGTAACAACAGTGGACTGGGTTAGAGACACATGCCTAGGTAACTGTTATGTGACTTTTCCTGGCATGCAAAACATCTACCCTCCCCAGATAGGGAAGGAACCAGACCAAAGCAGCAACTCTCTGAAGTCCAATCTGGTGAGTCTGTGAGTTTACTGGGGTACTTACAGGAACATGTATGACTTTACAGGCAGCTGGATCACTAAGGTGCCCAGCCAGCATGAGTAATGCTCATGACAGGCATCCCTGGAGTGTCTGCCTGTGTCTATTGCTTATCTAACCTTGGGCAGGGGCTTTGTGAGCCCTGCCAGTCTTGACTCCTAGGACTTGTGAGATTTGTTTGCATGCCAAGCCTCATGAGCTCCATTACCCATCCCTGTTGGCAGTGTTTCCATGCAACATACCACAGAGCAGTTAGTATCTGATGCTCGCCCAGGCATCACATGATTTATCTGGCAGATACAATTGGTATATTCTCAGAAGATCCAATGTGATGGTCCCAAGGTGGTCAGCCAGAGATGGGAGGCCACAGGGACACCTTCTCTCAGGAGGGATAAGGCAAGTCTTCCAGGAACAGATCAGCTCCCGAGAGAGCTGGCTGTTATGCAGGAATGAGCCTAGCCTCTCCCTAGCCTCTTGCTTCCTTTTATCATACAATTCCTTCACACACACCAAGCCCTGCCACACATGAGTTTGCATTGTTTCATGTTATATGCGATGTTGCTGAACAACTAGATGGTTCTCTCCAGAGCCAAATAGCATGTGCTCTCCATATCCTGGTCTTCCAGGCTTCAACACTCTAAGCTAAATAAACCCATTTTCTTCTTAACATGTGCATCCTTGAACATTTTGTACATCAACAAAAATGGATCAGGACTGATGCTGTATGGGGATTTACAAAGAGATTAAGCTACAAATACAACCACTTTGCTGGATCTCAATGTAATTGTGGCGATCGAAGGGAGTCCGACAAAACCCCATGAACCTTAAGATTCTTTGCTATAAACTTAGGGGAGATGAGATGAACAGATCATTTCTATTGCATTGGCAGTTGAGAAATGCAGATGTTAAACTTAATATTTGTGCACTTAACTGTATGTAAGCTTTCCTTTAAAAAGAAGTATGGCAAATAGTGACCCTACCTAATGGGACTTTGGTAAAGTGTGCAGGGGCAGACTACACTGATGTTTTAATTTTAATCTGCATTGATCAGTGCAGAAAGAGACAGATAAATGAGTAGTTTGTGAAAAAAAATGAATATAGTAAAGTGTTCAATCTAGGAACCAGATAGATAGGCACTCAGTGAAATCCAATATTTATGTTTGACATTTAAAAATAAAATATTAGGGTGGTCTGGCAAGGTGGCTGCCAAGCCTAGAAGCCCGAGTTGGTTGCTTTGGGACATGGTGGAGGGAGAGGACTGATTCTCCCAGACTGTCCTCTGACCTCTACACATGTATGCACACACAATAAATGAATAAAACATAATCATTTTAACTAAAATATTAGGGAAAATATCATATTGAGACTTTGGCCTCCCACAGGATTTCTAGACCTAATTCAGAGGGAGCTGTGTCTATGACAGTATGCAGGCATGCTCACCCATGCATGCTGAGGTCTGAGGTTGATGGCAATATGTCTCCACCTTATTCTTAGATACAGAGTCTCCCACTGAGCCTGGAACTTGTTTCCACTAGTCTGGCCGGCCAGTGAGCCCTGAATCGCCACCTATCTCCACTCTCCTGCTCCCCTGGATGACCTAGGATTTCAGGCTCACTCAGCCACTTCCAGCTTTTACATGGGGCCTGGGGATCTGAACTCAGGTCTTCACGCTAAGACAGCCAACATTATGTTTCCTAGCACATCTCCCCGCCCATGAAGATGAAGATATGTTGTGTCTCTGTGAATTCAGGGTTACTTGCAGCTTTTTTGTTTTTTTAACTGCACAGTCCTTGTTTGTTGGTATACCCTGGCCTTGCTATGATGGGGGCTTTTGTGCATCACAGTTTGTGATTGACTATTGTTATGTGGAGAGAAGTTTTCTTTTGTTTGCAGATCATTCATTTGGTGAAAAGATTGAATGGAGGGGTACAATGATTTGTCAGGAATTACCCTGGATCTTCTGGGTATAAAACTCTGTCTTTCAACATTTAATTTCTTATATTCGTTGTTTCTTATGTAATTGACACAAGTACACACCCCAATTTCCAACTCAGGATCTGGATGGGGACGGCCTTGGCACAAACTTACACTATTTCCTTTTACCGAATGTATTTATTTAAGGTGTGAGTATCTGTGAAATGGGGGTACAAGCAATATTTATGGACTCGGGATGCTGCAAAGTTTAAATGAATGGTGTGTGTAATACTTTAGTATAGGAGCAAGCTCAATCTATAAGGAGACAACACATTCACCTCTCCTTTACAAGTGTAAAAGGAGTTGTAATCTGAAAGGTGTGCTGTGTGTGTGCATGTGTGTGTGTGCATGCGCATGCGCATGTGTGCTTGTGCGTGCATGTGTGTGTGCATGTGTGTGTGTGTGCATGTGTGCGTGTGTGTGTGTGTGTGTGTGTGTGTGTGTGTAGAGGCCAGAGAACATCTTCAGCTATTCTCCTCTGGGTGCTATGCATGTTTTGTTCTTTTTGTGGCTAGTGTCTCACTGGCCTGGACTCATTAAGTCAGCGAGCTGGCTAGTCAGTGGGCCTGGTCAGCGGCTTCCATCCACCCATCTCTATCTGCAAAATTCTGGTATTGCAAGCACTGATGGCCAAGAGGATTTTGATGGTGGCAGTGTTTTGATCAAAATAAACTTGATGGAACAAAAAAAAAAAAGTCTGACAGGAAACTATGCCTTGCCACCCTCATTCTGCAGACCTATGGTCCTTATCCACGGGCATGAGGGCGAGCAGCAAGATGAAGACAAGAAACTGAGAGCTTTTGTGCATGATGCAGACATGATGGTTCTCCATCAGCTGGCTACACATCTGACATCCTAACTGTTTCCCCAGATATTAGTGAAAAAATCCAGAAAGTACCAGCAATGAGAACTAAGGTAAAGAGTTGTTCTTTCAGGTCATATGTGGGTCTCCCCAGAGAGGAGCCAGGGCACTGATTGAAGTCTGCCATGAATCCCAAAGAGGAAGGTAGGCCTTAGCAACCAGGTGTGCCAGAAGGCCCGTTGGGCTGCAGGGAAGCCTCAGTTTCGGTCTTGTGGCTGTGGGGAGGCTGGTGGCCAGGGCATCAGTTAGTCACTATACAGACCTGGGCACATCACAGCTCCTGCCGGACACACATGGATGTGGGCCACCTATAATTAGGAGTAGCAGATGCTGCGGTCCGGGCTTTGCCCACCACAGGCAGCGTTGGTGCTTGCCTCCCTCTGAGGATATTTTAGGCTGGGGGGTTTTGATTTTATTTTTGATTCACCTTGGATGGAAACCCCAGAGCTGATTGATGGCCTTGGCCAGGCTGCCTTTTTTATCCCTCCACCTAAATGCAGGCCAAGCCTGTGGCTAGAGTCAACGGCAACAGCTCGCCAGCTGAGATGGCTGCGGATCCCACAGACAGGGCCTGATTTCCGGCAGATGTCCCAGATACCAGGCAGGAGAGCCACCACAGAAATGGTTGCGTAAAAGAAGTTCTGCTCAGTGTGACCCGCCAGCCACAGGCCGGCTGCGCCCTGCCCTTTCCCAGTTGGAAGCTTCAGGCATAGTTGAGATTCCCTCCTTTCCCAGAGCATCACTTTGTCCCAGATGCTGGCTCCGGGATGTCCAGTGAGGTTTCTTCTCTGACTGTCATTTGGGGGAACTCTACAAGGTCTGTCCCCTGACATGAACGATGCTTCCTACCTCTGGAGCCAAGTTCAGTTTGAATGGCAGGAGTGGACAGTTGACATCAGTGTCTTTAGCCACAGTGTACCATGAACTGGATCACCATGCATCCCACACTCGGTATCCACTAGCTAGCTCCCCCAACATGTGTCATGGAGCAAGGAGGAGGCCAGTATGTCCCAGGCACTGGTACTTATCAAGGGGCAGGACCTTGGCTCTCAGGAGCTGTTTTGGTTCCAGCCCAGACACCTGCTCTTCACTGCCAGTCCTCGGAAAAGACAGTCATAGGGTGTCAGGTGAGTGAAGAGAATGCCCCCGTAAGGGTAGGGTTGTATGTGCTTTGCATGTACACACGCACGCATGTGCACGCGCGCGCGCGCACACACACACACACACTCATGCATGCACATGTACACATGTCTGTATGTGCGAATGTCATAGTGTACATGTTGAGTCAGAAGATAGCCGTGGTGTAATCTTTACCTTCTACAGGGCTTGAGGCGGGGTCTCTTGTCTTCCCTTGTGTGCTCCAGGTTA